>NC_089848.1:94418034-94737409 GCF_035609145.1 Eleutherodactylus coqui | reverse complement strand
TAGATAGATAGATAGATAGATAGATAGATAGATAGATAGATAGATAGATAGGAGATAGACAGATATGAGATAGATAGATAGACAGATATGAGATACATATGAGATAGATAGATAGATAGATATGAGATACATAGAGATAGATAGATATGAGATATAGAGATAGAAAGATATGAGATAGATAGATAGATATGGGATATATAGATAGATATGAGATAGATAGATAGATAGATATGAGATAGATAGATAGATATGAGAGAGATAGATAGATAGATAGATATGAGATAGGTAGATAGATAGATAGATAGATAGGAGATAGATAGATAGATATAAGATAGATAGATAGATAGATATGAGATAGATAGATAGATAGATAGATAGGAGATAGACAGATATGAGATAGATAGATAGACAGATATGAGATACATATGAGATAGATAGATAGATATGAGATACATAGAGATAGATAGATATGAGATATAGAGATAGATAGATATGAGATAGATAGATAGATAGATATGAGATAGATAGATAGATAGATAGATAGATAGATATGAGATAGATAGATAGATAGATAGATAGATAGATAGATAGATAGATAGATAGATATGAGATAGATAGATAGATATGGGATATATAGATAGATAGATATGAGATAGATAGATAGATAGATACATAGATAGATAGATATGAGATACATAGAGATAGATAGATATGAGATAGATAGATAGATATGAGATAGATAGATAGATATGGGATATATAGATAGATAGATATGAGATAGATAGATAGATATGAGATAGATAGATAGATAGATAGATAGATATGAGATAGATAGATAGATATGAGATAGATAGATAGATAGATAGATAGATAGATAGGAGATAGACAGATATGAGATAGATAGATAGACAGATATGAGATACATATGAGATAGATAGATAGATAGATACATAGATAGATAGATATGAGATACATAGAGATAGATAGATATGAGATAGATAGATAGATAGATATGAGATAGATAGATAGATAGATAGATATGAGATAGATAGATAGATAGATAGATAGATATGAGATAGATAGATAGATAGATATGGGATATATAGATAGATAGATATGAGATAGATAGATAGATAGATAGATATGAGATAGATAGATAGATATGAGATAGATAGATAGATATGAGATAGATAGATAGATAGATAGATAGATATGAGATAGATAGATAGATAGATATGAGAGAGATAGATAGATATGAGATAGGTAGATAGAAGATAGATAGATAGATAGATAGATAGGAGATAGATAGATAGATAGATAGATAGATAGATAGATAGATAGATAGATAGATAGATAGGAGATAGATAGATATGCTGCATGCATTCTCTGTATAGTGCTAAGGAATACATTGACACTATATAAATAGCAAATAATGCATTCTATATACTATGTACAGTTCACAATATCTGTGAACATAACTGAAGGTACTGCAATAACTTTGGGTGGAAATATGTTATAAATCAGTAAATAGTGCATAATAACAGCCTTTAGCTGAGTCTGAAGAGCCACGTGAAGCATAGAGAGGAAGCATCAAGGTGGGAAATCAGAGCCAAATATTTGTTGTAACTTGATAAAAAGAAGGAAACGTAAAGTTCACTCTTGCTTCTCAATACAGAAACTGACATGTTCCAGCATGGGGGAGAAATGCATAAGCTTTGATGCTTGTGTGTCATTCTTTGTGTTACTGACTACATCAGGTATCTCTGGCTATATTCTGTGCTGGGAAAAAGAATCGGGTCCGGCAGTGGCAGACCGAGTTTCCTTGGAGAGCACAAAGGAGATGACTCTGAGATCCATCCTCTGTCTATACAGAACATGTGATGTCCACTTTTAATTGCATCATAATCAGTAATGTTTAATAGGTTATTTGTAATCAGTGTAGAAGAAATAGTCCATAGTGGTCAGTCATTGCCCTAAAATCACCTACAAATAGGATTGTCTTCTGCTGGACACTTGCGACCCATTATTGTAGTAGAGCCTGAGCCCCTGGATGGTCCTCTGGTGGTCTGGCAGGTCAGTCCAACCCTGAAGTCTTGTACTCAAATATAGTTACTGTAAGACTTAATCTGTATGAGTAATCATTTTCTTCTGTTTTGCCACCCATGATCATGCATTATGCAAATCAATTCACCAAGTTTGAGGGTCACTTTTGGTAAATTAAAGGAATTCTTTAACAAAACTTGCATATTTAAAGAAGCCAGCACAGTAATTAGAACAGTTACAGGATTAACCCTTTCCAATCCAATTTGTATCCTTGTTTTCCTAGGGGGCTTACTCTTTTTCTGCCGTTATACAACAGCGCTATCTGCTGGCTAAAGCCAGTACTACATGAGGTGACACGTTGGATAGGCTCCGACAGCAGAGAGGCTGGCAATATACAGTAAGAGAACCCCGGCAGATGTCTTCCAACGTCGGAGCCGTACAACCTTAAACTATAATGTCTTTAGAGGTCAGACAGTGGATTGGAAAGGGTTGATTTATCTCTAGCGTTATATTCATTTATTTAAATAAGTCCAAAATTCTTTGCCGAGTAACTTCACAAATTAACTTTCATAGAGGCCAGAGCACCATTTTTCTGATACAGAGATCTAAACCTGCTGCTATCCTTCCCACAGCCTTAGGGCTCTTTTTCACACAGCCATATGTGTTTTTATGTTTTCTCGGCCATACCGTAAAATTGCATCAGCGGACATTTTTCCGCACTCATGGCCAACGTTTTCTCGTCCTTTCACACGACCGGGAGTGACGATTTTAGCGAAATAATATGTTGCACCCCGGAAAACCCTCGCTCTGTCAAAATCCTCGGGGTGCCTTCCAATGCCTATATAGAGACAGCTCTAAGCTTTTTGCAGTGTTGGACGTTGCTGAAATGCCTCCCCCTCTCTTTTTTGCCAGCTTCTATAGAAGTCTATGGGCCGGCCAATATACACGACCATCTGAGGCATTGGTTTACAATGCATTCATTCACACGGGCGATTATGCGGCGCATAAAAATGTTGCACCATTAAAAAAAAAACATACACGACCGAAATCTGTGCCTGCTATTATACGCTGGGTAAAAAGATAGTTCTGGTTCTATCTTTCGACCGATATACACTGTCGGCTCCCATAGACTCCTATGGGAGCTGGGGAAAAAAAGAGAGGGGGAGGAAGTTTAGCAGCATCCAACGCTGCAAAAAGCTTACAGCTGCCTCTATCTAGGCATCTGAAGTCATTCCGAGGATTTATGCCGAGCGAGAAATTTCAGGGCTGTGACGTATTTTTTCGCTAAAACATCGCACACAGCCGTGTGAATGGATGAGAAAATACTAATTAGGCTTGGGACTTGATCACAAAAAATCGTCTATGCTTGCAAATTCACGACGAGTCCGAGCGAACGTAAAAACACATACGCTCGTGTGAACGTGCCCGTAGAGTTATATTAAGAAAAAGTCTGATTGCTTATAGCCACCACAAGGGGGAGCTCACTGCAGATTTATACATCTCCCAATAAAGCCCATGCAATGAATGAGGTCAAATTCGGAGAGGAAGGGGATGTTTGGTCTGATAGACGGAGAAGTCTTAGGGCCCTTTTACACAAAATGATTATCATTCAATTTATGTACTGGAGGGTGCAAAAGTGAACGATAATTGTTAAATCTAAGGGCACCTTCACACGGGAGTATTTGTACGTGTTTTTTCGTGTGCGATACACAGAGAATATAATCTATTGATTTCAATGGATTGATTTGCAATGGAATCCAATGCATCAGATGGTAGTGTATATCGGCTGGCCGTGGAAACGGACGCCGATATACGCTCTTGTGAATAAGCCCTCCACTTCCATTCAGTGAACTTTGTGAAAGCAAAAGGAGGAAAAAAAGTTGGGATGACTGTGGGGTTTTTTAAACACTAACATGATCTCTGTACAGGGACCCCTTAGAGGGCTTATTCACATGACTGCATGCGTTTTCACATTCGGCCGTACGACCTGAAAAATCGCATGAATGAAGAATACGCTGCAGTGTGGAAATCCCTTGGTCGGCAGAAGTCCTTGGAATGACTGCTAATCCTTAAATAGAGGCGGCTGTCTTTTTTTCCCAGTGTTGGACGCAGCTAAACTCCCTCCCTCTCATTTTTTTTTCAGCTTTCATTGAAGTCAATATGAGCATCTCACTTACCTTAGCAAAGATAGGTCAAGAAGACCTATCTTTTGACGCAGTGTGTAAAATCGCTGACCAAAATAGTCAGTATGTGCTATTCTTCCCGGTGTGAATACATTGGAATCCAGTGCTACACATGGTCGCTACTTAGAAGTGTATATACGTTTGTGTGGACATTGGTTAAACATGTGCAGGATATTTAAATGTAATTTGCAGTGAAATAAATGACATAAGTAGTCTACTGCTCCACCGCCGCTGATGACTTGTGGCCGGTAGAGCATGCACAGACTCCTAACAATTTGTTCCATTTGGAACAGGGAGGATTTGTCATTTAGTTGGTTGCTGCTGTCTGGAGCCATTAGGTGAGAGGCAGGGGATGAATTGGCAGGTCTGTGCAGTGGGACAAGCAATTAGGAAAGAATCTCCTCACATTCCAGGCTGAACTCCTGTGGAATGGATGTCATCACAGATCAGAGGTCACTGCCCCGAGTCTGCACTGCAAAACAAGGCTTTCAAAGTAGAGGTAGAAGCACAGAAAGAAAGAAATATAGATGATAGATAGATATGAGATAGATAGATAGATAGATAGAGAGATAGATAGATATGAGATAGATAGATAGATAGATAGATAGATAGATAGATAGATAGATAGATAGATAGGAAATAGATAGGAGATAGATAGATATGGGATAGATAGGAGATAGATAGATAGATAGATAGATAGATAGATAGATAGATAGATAGATAGATAGATAGGAGATAGATAGATAGGAGATAGATAGATAGGAGATAGATAGATAGATAGATATGAGATAGATAGATAGATAGATAGATAGATAGATAGATAGATAGATAGATAGGAGATAGATAGGAGATAGATAGATAGATAGATAGATATGAGATAGATAGATAGATAGATAGGAGATAGATGGATAGATAGGAGATAGATAGATATATAATAGATAGATAGTTTAATTAAAATTAAAAAGCAAGGCCACTTTCACACGGGCATCAGCGTTTTTACGTTCCAAACGTTTGTGCGCTTATTCAGATGGCCCTGGCCCGGTGCATATACGCCGAGCCCACAAGGCCGTTGGGCAGGGGGAGACAGTTGAGCTCTGCTAAGCTGTCTCCCCCTTCGCTCCCCCTCGTCGGCTCTAAGAAGGGGAGGAGGCAGGGCAGGAGCTAGTGTGCTTAGCAACTAGCTTCGCCCTCACCCTGCCCCTTCCCTTTGCAAACAGCTTGAAAAAGGCTAGAGAGGGGGAGAGAAGGGGGAGGGAGTTTAGCAGTCACGCCGCTAAACTCCCTCCCACCTTCCTTCTCCGGCAGCTGTTATTGGCTCCCAAGGAAGGCCGTATTCCAGACAGGAAAGATAGTTCCAGGACTATCTTTCCTGCCCTGCGTAAAAGAGCCTGGTGCTAAATTTGGCTGGTCAGGCGCTTTTACGCCGCGGGAATATGCCCATGTGATCTGATGCATTGGAATCCAATGCATCAGATGGTAACGTATATCGTCCGGCCATGAAAATGGCAGCCGATATGCAGTAATGTGAGTAAAGCCTTAGCACGAGTGCAATTGAGCACAACCAAACCTCAAATTAAACGACCACAGAACATCATACAGATGTAGTAAAGTTAACTTGATATTTAACAAATTAAGAAACGTTCTGTCGAAGTTTATTTGCAATTTGAATAGCTTTTCAATTTAAGATAACAATAGCTTTTCAACAGCTAAAGATGAGATAACTTGCCACAAAAAGTTTTCACAGTCAATTTAAACTTTGCTTCATGTTGAAGCTGTGATACAGACTGCAGCGGAGGCCATCACAGCGCCCCCCAGCCCCCAAAGACCCTATACTCACCTCCAGATCCGCTGCTTCGCTCCCGCATGACATTACCGGTGCGCATGCGCAGTACAGTGCATGACGCGCCGGCAGCGTCATATGACACAGCCAGCAGTGGGCGGGGCGCATATTCACGTTATACTTCAGCTGTGCTACTGCCGAAGTATAGCGTGACGGGCAGCTTCCATT
Organism: Eleutherodactylus coqui; assembly: GCF_035609145.1. Taxonomy (NCBI): domain Eukaryota; kingdom Metazoa; phylum Chordata; class Amphibia; order Anura; family Eleutherodactylidae; genus Eleutherodactylus; species Eleutherodactylus coqui. The sequence continues at coordinate 94,731,175 of NC_089848.1, read as the reverse complement.
GACTACAATGGAAGCCGTCTGCGAGTATTCCCGCGGCAAATAGGACATGCCTCGGGTAATTTCACGCAGCGGAATTCTGCAGCGTGTACATTAAGCTATCAGTTTCAATAAAATCTAATAACTGCGGTGCAACGCCGCGGATTTCCGTCGCATTTCAGCGGCGGAAATCCGGCTGTGGGAATTAGCCCTCAGGGCTTATTTAGACAGGCGTATATCGGTCAGGGTTTCATGCCCAGCCGATATACGCTGTCCCTCTCTGCAAGGGGAAAAGGCGGGCCTGGCCAGGAGCTAGTGCACTGAGCTTCCACCGCCTTTACGCCCCTCACCAGTGTTTGCAATGGGAACTTAGCTCCATCCCCATCCCACCCTTCCATTGCAAGCAGTGGCGAGGGCAAGAGAGGGGGACGGGGTCTCAGTGCACTAGCTCCCGGCCACACTGTGTGGAGCACCTTGTGGAGCTACATGAATCATCATCCTCCTGGATTTCTTACCTCCCCTGTGATGTTGTGAGGCGCTGCAGTCAGCTCATCAGTGTTCCTACAACACAATCTCTAAGTTGTGCTACTGGATTTATTTTATGAGCTTGGTTCTGGTGCTGTATTTATGTACTAAGCTTGGTTCTGACTTTATGTACTGAGCTTGATTGTGGTGCTGTATTTATGCACTGACCTTCGTTCTAGCACTTTATTTATGTACCAAGCTTGGTTCTGGTGCTGTGTTTATGTACTCAGCTTGGTTCTGGTTCTGTGTTTATGTACTGAGCTTGGTTGTGGTGCTGTATTTATATTATGACCTTGGTATGGTACAGTATTTATTCATCGAGCTGTTCTGGTGTTGGTATGCGGCTTTCTTTCTGCTTTCTGCACAAGCAGAACACAGGGAGACTGCTTATGATGGAGGGGTGTGCCAAAAGAAAATTATGCCGAAGTTGACATCTCACTTAGGGCCGGCACTGCAACAACATCAGACGGCATCTGGGACATGCTCAGTACATGGCTGAAGCCAAGGACAGTGCACTTTGCTTCCCTATGATGCCATGGAGCTGGTTTGCAATAGCATATCCTTGCCTGTGGAATGTCAATCAAGCCAGGAGGGTTGTGAATGTGCTTGATTAGGGATTGAAAATGTGATGACAGGCTCCCTGCAGAGGGTTTGCGCTAGCATAGATATTGGGGCATGCAATAAATGATCGGAGATGGTTCCAGACTCTGCAACTTCCACCAAGTCTTGAATGGAGTGGGTATGTTTGCTAGGAAAGCGCTGCACCAGTTTATGTCCTATTGGCTCCACTCTACTTTTTCAGGCAGTCACATGACCTAAATCAGTTAACCATGCGGCCTCTAAAGAAAGCTAAGCAAAGCCAATGGGAGATGATGTCGCTGGCATTTCAGTGATCAGCGGAGATCACGGTGGTAGTGTTACGATCGTGTGGGCAAACTAAGCACGGGGCTCACTCAATCGTGAGCAATGAGAAAGAGGTGGATACACAACTGTTTCAGACAAACTTGCCCTGTGCTACCGGGGAGAATGACATGGCCCTACCTAAGCGGGGACATCGCCTCAATAAAAGGGCGGCCCAGCGGTCTTCGGAACTGAGCCTTAACTGATCCTAGGAACCACGCCATAGAACAGGAGACATACACATACCACATAACAGGGACTGAACAACAGGACACATAGAGCAGAGAACACAGCATACAGCAGGCAATCCCCTTTAGCCTGCAGCACATATACACCCAGCTCATGTCAGTCTGAAGCTGGTCTTGTACTGTTTGGATGTATCTGTTATGTTCCCACTTAGATCTGTGTCCTGTCCTTTTGCAGCATTCTGTTTGAACTGTGTCTGGTTCTGCTGGACTGCTGGTTAAGTGTAGGGACTAGCACTATAACCAGGAGCCATGAAGTGGCCTGCTAGCTTCCATGTTTTGTACAAAATATCAACTAATACCTGGTATTTACATTCAGCTTATCATCTGTTACTAGTAGTTGTATTTTGGATGCTGTATGCTGTGTTCTCTGCTCTGTGTCCTGTTGTTCTGTCCCTGTTATGTGGTGTGTGTATGTCTCCTGTTCTGTGGCGTGGTTCCTAGAATCAGCTAGGGCCTAGTTCCGAAGACTGCTGTGCTGCCCTTTTATTGAGGCGATGTGCCCGCTTAGGTAGGGCCATGTCATTCTCCCCAGTAGCACAGGGCAAGTTTGTCTGAAACAGTTGTGCATCCACCTCTTTCTCATTGGTCACGATTGTGTGGGCCCCGTGCTTAGCTTGCCCACACGATCGTAACAGGTAGGGCCTCTAACAATTGCACATTGGTGGCATGTCCTACCAGTAACTCACTGATGTCTGTGCGGAGCCAACTCTTATAAAAGTTTTGATTTTATTTATTCTATAGCTGTCTGAAAATCCAGAATATTTCATCAGGTCCTATTGATACAAGATTATTTCTACTGTGTTAGTAAGGCCTCATTCACAAGAGCGTTTTTAAGTGGCTATTTAGCTGCGATAAGACGACGGCTGAAAATCGCAACGATCTGAGGCATTGGATTCCAATGCATTCATTCACATAGGCCGATTTTTCATGCTAGATAGATCTTGGCCTGTCTTTTGATTAAAAACGCTGGAGAATCCCGTAGACTTCTATGAGAGCTAAAAAAAAGAGAGGGGGAGAAAGTTTACCTGCATCTCAGGAAAGAAGACAGCTGCTCCATTTAAGCATTAGAAGTCATTTTGAGGATTTTTGCCAACTGACGGAATTCTGCGCTGCAGCGTATTTTTCACACAATACGTCCCCGTGTGAATGGACGAGAAAACACTAATTAATCTTAGACTCAATTGCGGCTATTCTTCATTGATGCAATTTCCTTCCGCGATGAGGCTGGCATAAGAATGCATCGCCCGTGTGAATGAGGCCTAATACTGTTATTCATAACATAGCAAATTCCCTCACTTTATTCCCTGTGGGGGTCATAATATCATTTCCCAAAACACTGGGACTTATTTTATAGATCGAATTAAAGGGGTTTACCAGGGAAATACTATTGATGACCTTTTAATGAGAACTGTGCCTGCAGTTACAAACTGTAGCCATTACACAGGAGTCGGAGCAGCAGCCTTCACTCTGTACCTGCAATAACAATGGCGCCTGATGAACTGATCAGCCGGCGCCTGATGAACTGATCGCCGGGGACCTCTTTAAGCTGAAAACAGATACAACAGGGAAGATTCCTACTGAATGACAACAAGCAGAGATCTTGAGAAACTGATACAGAATGCATAGTGGACAATTGTACAACTTTTTATCACACAAATAACTTTTATTTACTAAAACACTAATACCCTTATAAACCCACAGCACTAGAAGGTATGGTTGGCACGTGATAATTGGCGCTTTCATCTCTTTCGACATATCTACATCACTTAGTGGCCATTCCCAGTTGTAAAAATTTATACTCTTCTACACTCCCTGTACATCCATTTAACTTGCCGCCCACACAGAAAACACTCACCTATCCAAGCCCTACAGCAAAGAATTCATGTGAGCATAAGGATGGGACCCACCCGAAAGCATATTTTCCTTTCTTAGCTTCCCCTTCAATGTAATGAATTAATAATACCCATATTCACATTCCAATCCTGTTTACCTACTGCTAACACGAGGCACGGAGGAGCAAGAGAGAAGCAGAACTAGAACTAGATTTGTCTGCAGTGCAGGGATTGTCAGGGTTTTCGCACCTTATAAAGTTATGACACTAGGCCAGTGATGGCGAACCTTTTAGAGACCGAGTGCCTAAACTGCAACCCAAAACCCACTTATTTATCGCAAAGTGCAAACACAGCAGGGGGCGGGGCTTATCACGACATATGATTTTGCCTCCGTCATTATAAAAAGGACAGGGCTGCTTCAAAATAGACAGTGTGCAGATTTTGACTGTGGAAGTGCTGTGGAATTTGCCACGTAAATTTCCGCTGAGGACATTCTGCAGCATTTCCGCCACGTTAAAACATACCCCAGCAGTAATAGTGACCCCCACAGTGGCTTCGATAGTAATAGTGACCCCCACAGTGGCCTTAGTAGTGATAGTGACCCCAACAGTGGCCTCAGTAGTAATAGTAACCCCAACAGTGGCCTCAGCACTAATAGTGACCCCCACAATGGGTTCAGCAGTATTAGTGATCCACACAGTGGTCTCCACAGTAATAGTGATCCCTACAGTAGCCTCAGTAGTAATAGTGACCCCCACAGTGGTCTTACCAGTAATATTGACTCCACAGTAGCCTCAGCAATAATAGGGACCCCCACAGTGGCCTCAGTAGTAATAGTGACCCTCACAGTGGTCTCAACAGTAATAGTGACCTCCACAGTTGTCTCAGCAGTAATACTGACCTTCACAGTAGCATTAGCAGTAATAGTGACCCCCACATTGGCCTCAGTAGGAATAGTGACCCCCACAGTGACCTCAGAAGTAATAGTGACCCCCTCAGTAGTAATAATGACTTCCCCAGTAGCTCCAGTAGTAATAGTGATTCCCACAGTGGTTATAGTAGTAATAGTGTCCCCCACAGCAGCCTCAGCAGTAATAGTGACCAACCCCCCACAGTATCCTGAGTAGTAATAGTGACCCCCACAGTGGCCCCAGTAGTAATAGTGTTCCCCACAGTGGTCTCAGTGGTAATAGTGACCCCCACAGTGGTCTCAGCAGTAATAGTGCCCTCCACAGTTGCCTCAGCAATAATACTGACCTTCACAGTAGCCTTAGCAGTAATAGTGACCCCCACATTGGCCTCAGTAGGAATAGTGACCCCCACAGTGGCCTCAGAAGTAATAGTGACCCCCTCAGTAGTAATAATGACTTCCCCAGTAGCTCCAGTAGTAATAGTGATTCCCACAGTGGTTATAGTAGTAATAGTGTCCCCCACAGCAGCCTCAGCAGTAATAGTGACCCCCCCCCACAGTATCCTGAGTAGTAATAGTGACCCCCACAGTGGCCCCAGTAGTAATAGTGTTCCCCACAGTGGTCTCAGTGGTAATAGTGACCCCCACAGTGGTCTCCGTAGTGATAGTGACCCCCACAGTGGTCTCCGTAGTGATAGTGACCCCCACAGTGGTCTCAGCAGTAATAGTGACCCCACAGTGGCCTCAGCAGTAATAGTGACCCCCACCATGGCCTCAACAGTAATATTGACCCCCACAGCAGCCCCAGTAGTAATAGTGACCCCCACAGTAGCCCAAACAGTAATAGTGACCCCCACAGCAGCCCCAGCAGTAATAGCGACCCCCACCCACAGCAACCCCAGTAGTAATAGTGACCCCCACCCCTCCACCCCCACAGCAGCCCCAGTAGTAATAGTGACCCCCACCCCTCCCCCCAACAGCAGCCCCAGTAGTAATAGTGACCCCCACAGTAGCCCCAGCAGTAATAGTGACCCCCCATAGCGGCCCCAGCAGTAATAAACCCCCCTGAAGCAGTCCCGGTAGTAATAGTGACCCCCTCAGCGCCCCCAGTAGTAATAACATTACTAATAGTATCCACTATATCAGCCCCAGTAGTAATAGTGCCCACCTGAGACCCATATACTTACCCCCTCCTCTTCGTCAGCTCCTCTGCTCGGGGTTGCTGGTGCTGATTCCAGGTGCACACTGTGACGTAAGTTTGTGCGTCCAGATACCTCCTCCCCTCTGCTCTCGAGAAACCAAGGAGGAGGTGTCAGGGGAAGAGGATCCCGGGTGCACACTGACGTCACAGTGTGCCCCTGGGATCAGCGCCGCTGAGTGAATACCGGCAGGGGAGCCGTGGCACCCCGGATGGTATTGGCTACTGTGGTGAGCAGCCGCCAGCATCCGTACCAGCAGGGAGGGCTCTGCATGCCGCCTCTGGCACGCGTGCCATAGGTTAACCACCACTGCACTAGGATATCATTGTATGATTGGTGGAGGTCTCTACTTTGGGACAATACAATCTTGAGAGTGCACTTATTTATCATGCACACTGGAACCCTAACCACCCGCTGTGCAATGAACTGTAGAGCAGTCCTATTCAAGGAATGCGGCCGGCTGCAATTCCCTATATAGTTGGCTGGACGAGAGTGCAGCTGTGCAAGTATAAATTAGAAGGTGATGCAGCGCTGAATCAGTGCTGTGACCCCCTTCATTTTCGGAAAAGGTGGTGGTCTAAGAGGTTGGATCCCCACAATCATAAAGTTATTGCATATCCAAGCAATAGAAAAATTCCAACACACTGAGGCCTTATTCACACGACTGTATATACACCTCTATTTAGCTGTGTCCAAAAATCAGACAAAAATCATGACCATCTGAAGCATTGAATTCGAATGTATTGATTCAGATGAACGACTTTTGGCTGCGTAAGAAAAAAAAAAAAAAATTAAAAAAAAAAAAAAAAAAAAAAAAAAAATCGCACTGCAAAATGGCATATCAGCGACCGTTTTCGGTTGCCAATTTTATATGCTGGGTCCAAAGATAGGTCTTGCTCTACCTTTGGCCGAAATACGCTGGAAGCTCCCATAGACTTCTATAGGAGCTGAAAAAAAAGGGATGGGGAGGGAGTTTAGCTGGGTCCAACACTAGGAAAAGATTACAGTTGGCTCTATTGAAGCATTAGTAGTCACTCTGAGAATTTCTACCGGTCAGGGATTTCCGTGCTGCAGCCTCCCGTGTTAAAAGCAGAAAATACTCGGATAAAGATCGGGACTTGATCGCGGCTATTCTTTATTCATGCAATTTTACGGCACGTATCAGTGACTGCAAAAATGGATACGGTCATGGGAAAGAGCCCTGACACATATTCTTTCTTGTGAACCCATATGTTACGCACAGTCACCTCAACCATGGGCATAAGGCCGGGCTCACAGGAACGGGTCACATTCTGCATGTGGATATTCACAGTGGAAGACCTGCGATCCATCACGGAAAGTAATTGCAAATCGTCTCGGAAGACGGTATACGTGAATGATGCACAGCATATCATCCGCACAGAAGAAAACTCGCAAACAGGGAATGACATTAGAACTATTTCTAATCAAGATCTATTTATCTCGTCCTTCACATTTTTCCAAAAATGTCTGACAAAACAAGGGGTCATAGTTGATAGGTCACAAATTTGGAGCAAGTGCCTAGTGACAGGGGCTGTGCCTGTGTGTAGCCCATCAGAGTTAATATAATTCTCACCAAAAACTGATGTATAACACTAATGTATGCACACATGAGCGTAACATTTTTGTGGAATGAACGATTTTTTTTTTTTGCGCCCTCATTGGCGTATTTTACTGCATTGTTTCCAATGTTCATTTGCGCGGAGGGAAAAAAATGCACCGATTGAAATGGCTAATTAGCATAATATGTTCCAGATGTGTCCTTTTTCATCTGCAATTGCACAGTGTTTCACGCACCTCCTAGCATATTTTGCATGCATTTGCGTATCCTCATTGACTTCTACAGGAACGCTTGGTGCGCAAATGTGCAGGAAAATAAAGCATGTTGCGTTTTTTTTTTTTTGCATGACCGAAATGCGCAGGAAAAATAGACGTATGTGAATGAACCCATTGAAATGAATGGGTTCTATTCTTTACATATTGCATATGCGAATTTACTGTGCGCCAATATGCCCATGTGACGCCGGCCTAAGTAAACATCCTATAAAGTGTGTACACAGAAATTGCCTCTTTCTCCCATCAGCATTTGGCGATGCGATAGACTTTGAACTAGAAGGAATAATACGCCCATGTGTCTGATCCTGGGATCTGTGGCTTCATCTCTGCTTCCAGCTCTGTCACAATGACATGTCCCGCAGCCAAACATTTCCAAAAAAATAAGAACACGTCGCTGTTAATTGCAAGGCTCGGGCTGGTTGGAATCTAAGTCTCTTCCCTGGCAGGAGCGGCGTTTTTGCAAGTGATTTTTTTTTTTTCAGCTATAAATCTATTTTCTTTTAAAACCTCCTTAATGAATGCTTGGCTGAGACGCTGTAACTATTGGCTCCGAAAATGAAATGGAAAGAATAAAATATACTATAAAACTCTACGGAAATGGAAAAGCGGTCCTAGCAACCGCGACTTAAGAAGTAAAACTTGTTTTCATGGTGTTGCATTATTTTAAGGGGGACTTTTTATGCACAGAGGGTTTGATCAACCTAAATGAAGTGGCAGCTATCTGGCGAGGTTCCCGGTGCTGAGACAACAGCCATCTTTAAGGTCTCGGACATTCCAGGCGGCGTAGAGCAGATTATGAGACGAAAAGTTTTTGATTCTTGACGGGAAGTTCTTTGGTGGTGATTTTTGGGCCACCCCAATGGTTCAGTCATGTTCATCTTGTCAGGTTAGTATCTAATGGACGGTTTATAGCCCAGATAAGAAGATGTAAGTTAGTGGGCTTTTAATCATTTTTTTGTCCCATTAGCGGTCCTTTACTTTTAAACATGGTTTCAACTACAAGTTGGTCCAAAGGTATGGAGATACCTGAGTAAATGAAAAACAGTGGTTGAGAATGTTCTCCTGCATGTGGTATGTTGCTAAGGCCTTGTTCACACAAGTGCTGTTTTCGCACATTAGAGGCGCATGAAAAGAGCGCTTCTATAAGAACTAATGGTTTCCTATAGAAGCGTTCACATGAAGGAATTGTAAACGTGTTAAATACTCGCACCAGTCAAAGATAGGACATGCGTGGCTACAATACCCGCATATAACGTCTGTGCTGCAAGAAAAGATAGGACCTGACCTATCTTTGGTGCGAGTTGCACAGGAGTATCCATAGACTCCTATGAGAGCTGGAGTCTATGGAAACTCCTCTGGAGGAAAACAGCAGGTCATTTAAAACCCTTCTGCCCAGAAGCACATTTTAATGTCCCGCTGTAAACTCCTGTTAGTCTCTGCGGGGATGAGGGGACTCACCGAGGGTTCCCTTAATTCTTACAGGGACTAACAGGAATTTACAATGGGACATTTAAAATGTGCTTCTGGGCAGCACGTTTTAACTGTCCTGCTGTAAGCAGTGGAGTATTCCTCCAGCCGCGCTGATGGGTGATTCCCCAGTAGCGGGGGGGCATTAGGGGACTCCCTCCACCTCTCTCCCCAAGAGATTTCCCTATACGGAGATTGACATCACCCCACAGATAGAAATCCAAGAAGGTTAGATCTGATGAGCACGGGGGCACTACTACCAGAACACAACACCCAATCTACTTCCCCGGAAACTGCTGATCCAAAAATTCATGGATATCATGTCCATAATGGGAGGAGGGCAACATCCTGCTGGAAGAACACTGGGAATGTGCCATCTACGTTACACAATGACAGGAACACCTCGTCACATAACAATTGCAAATACTTGGCAGCAGTAAGGTTACTGTTAGAGTTGAGCGAACGTACTCTGTCGAGCTTGATGCTCGTTCAAGCATTAGCGTACTCGTGGTGCTAGTTATTCGAACGAGCTTTTGACTCCTCCCCGCTGTGACATGCCTGTTTTGGCCCCTCCCCACCGCGACACAGCGCGCGTCATTTGAAAATTTTTGGCCTGGCAGGAAGGGGAAGGGGAAGGGGAAGGGGAAGGGGAAGGAGAAGGAGAAGGGGGGGGGGAGAGAGAGAAAGAGAAACACGAACCAAGAAAAAAAAAAGCTCGGGACTCGGCGTTCCACATACAAAAATGCTCGAGTCTCCCATTGTAGTCAATGGGGTTCGTTACTCGAGTAAAGCTCTCGAATTTTACGAAAAGCTCGACTCGAATAACGCGGACCCGAGCATTTGGATGCTCGCTCATCTCTAGTTACTGTGAATATGCTATTTTCGGACCCCACACACCTCACCACACCACACCAAGACTGGTGTACTAATTTTCGTGGAGGAATCTGTCCAATGCAGGTTTCTATTGGACCAGTAGTAAAGGTTTAGTTTGTCGAAATTTGGCAAGCAATTTTAGCAACTGTGCCATGACGGATGGGTGGTCTGTTAGGGTGACGACAGTTGAAATCCACTGAAATTACTCAGGGTCTGCACTCCCTGGAGATCAGCACAATCTCTGTCCTCTTCTCACATGTTAATCTCACAGCCATATTTTTTTCTGTAAGGCCTTATTCACATGCGGCTATGTAGTCATGAAAAAAAATGTCTGAAAAAGAGGGAGAGGGAGGGAGTTTACCTGCACTTGGAGACAAAGACAGCTGGCTCTATTTAAGCATTAGAAGTCCTTCCAAGCAGGGGCGTAACTATAGAGGGTGCAGGGGATGCGGTTGCACCCGGGCCCAGGAGCCTTAGGGGGCCCATAAGGCCTCTCTTCCCCATATAGGGAGCCCAGTACTATGAATAAAGCAGGGGCCCTGTTACAGGTTTTGCATTGGGGCCCAGAAGCTTCAGGCTATGTCTCTGTGGAGCATGGTTTAGGTATGGGTACGGGTACAGATACAGATAGAGGGGGGGCCCAGCTCACTTTTTTGCATCAGGGCCCCTGAGCCTTTAGTTACGCCCCTGATTCCAAGGATTTCTCCTGAACAACGGAATTAGGTACTGCAGCGTATTTTTCACGCGATACTTCCATATGAATGGACTAGAAAACGCTAATTAATCTCAGGACTCAATCGTGGCTATTCTTCATCAATGCAATTTTCAGCCGCAATGCGGCTAGCGTTAAATCGCAACGCTCATGTGAATGCGGCCTAACAAAGAGAAAACTGATAATAATGTCGCGACTAAAGGCATGTCACATTTAAGCTCAGATTTGGATTCCTCATCAAATTGTCTATCACATATAGATGTCACATGCACCCTTTCCCATTTACAAAATATAAACTTGCTTCCAAGATGGTGGCTTTCAAAATGGCCACCGTGTTAGACAATGCCCATCCCAGAAAAGCTCCCTTCCACATAGCAATATGCCACACACAGAATGGTGTTCCCAACCACAATTTTCCATTTATTCAAGTGTTTCCATACCTTTTGACCATCCTGTACAAAAGTTGAGGTCACACTTGTCAACTTTTAGAAACTGCCATCAGGGAGATCAGAGACGGTGGTTCATAAAGCACGCCTCTAAGTTTTTAGCTGGCCATCCCCCTTTCCACAGAGCTCATCCCCCCTTTTTTCCATGACACATTCGCATTTACAGCTCACAACCTGTGAAGAAAGGGCGCTAAAAGGAAGGGGGTTCCTGTAGACTCCCCATTCCGCAGCTAAATCCACTTTTCTCAGTGTCAGCCCTTTGTGCCCCACTACTCCCTCTCTGAGCACACAGTTAATAGTTTTACACTTCCTCTGCCCACGCTGTGGTACCTTCAAAAGCACTTAAGTGAATCCTCCTCTTCTGTCTCCTCTGATGTTCTGAGATGCCAGAATAGAGGAGACAGAGAAAGGGGAAGAGACAGGATTGGGGAGGAGAATTCAACAAGCTTCGAGGAAGTGAAGCAACACAAAAACCAACTATCTGTCAACCTTAATTAGGGTGGATTGGCACATCTAGGAGGTTGGTTGCCCAAATCGCTTCCCCCATCTTAAATCCACTGGTGCCAACATCACCCTTGGTGTCCAGAAGACTTGCAAACTCTTCCAGGAGTACAGGAAGTCCCCCCTTTTTCCCAGAGAGTTGGCAAGTATGCCTAAGATATGGGCTATTGCGCTAGCAGATATTAATATTGGCCAGTCCTAAGGCTAAATATGGTTGGTTTCCTCCAATCTTGGCCCTTAGTGGAGGACTGAGGCGATCAATCCCAGCCACCCTTAAACTGGTAAATACACGGGCACAGCTTTTAAGGCCATATGATCATCATGACATATATGTATGTCATCGTGTGAGATCACACCCGCCGGTGACACACCTGTACTATATGTCATTCTGGGACTCAAAGAGCATATTTATGACATATTCACAGGATATACCATAAAGGTTGTATATGTAGGGTCCTACTTCTGGGTTATAAATAGAAAAAAGGGGGTCCCTTGATCTCCAAGCCATGGAGGCCGCATAAAGAAGAGGACTTAACAGAGAAATCAACGTGTATATGTGCAGCTCTTCAAATTGAAATCCACATCAAAATCCCCATTTATGTGAACATAATCTAAGTCGGCATAGCTATGCAAAAATATAATATATGACAGCATGGTGGCTCACTGGTAACTTTATTCATGCACTGCCAATGGAAGCAGAAAAGGACTAGGGTGAATGGCACCTGTCGGCCAGACATTAAAGAACCGATTGTTTGTTTGACAGCCTCACCCCAGATAGTGTATCACGCTCTACTTGTAATATATCAACTCTTAGTACATTTCTAGATTTGGATATAATCGTTCATTAAGGTTCATGCACACTGCAATATAATGGATCCTTGTTTTAAAAAATACGTAATCGAGTACCACCCATGGACTGCTATGAGTCCATAATGTACTTGTGTGCCAGATTTATACTGAGAAACATGGAAAACTGTTGCATGTTCGAACACAAGCCATACTATGGAGGAAGAAGCAACCTGGGAAGAAGGCACCATATGGCGGCATAAAGATTTACATGGACATGGGGAGATTGAATGTTCCAACATAAAGGCTCCATGCATACGGCTTAACTTTTTGCTTAGACACTTAAAAGGACTTGCTTTAGTACAGCGATTGATATCATATTACTGGGTCATGCCAACGACGTCTTAATGTTTCTCTATGGAAAAGAAAGTTGCAAGGAAGTTTTTACAAGGTCATGTGTAGATGTAAAATGGTGCATATATCATGAAGCACTGGCTACATACAAAAGAACACTTTATGATTTCCTGTCAAGCTCGCAGTAGAAATAGCCTCATAAATTGTGTATATTACTGCATTAATTTTACTATGTTTTCATGCTTGGTCGCAGTCAGATCTGTGTGTACACAGGTGGGGTACGCTCTACATCGCTGGTCCTACACTGTGGCTTTACTTTCCAACATCACATCTTAGACTCTCGCATTGCTTCTCGCCTATTGTGGCTATATATATATATATATACCCTGTTTCCCTGAAAATAAGACATACCCTGAAAATAAGATATAGCAGGATTTTTGAGGATGCAGAATGCTTTTTCAGTATTTTTGAGGATGCTTGAAGCCCTACTTGAAGCCCTACTTCAAAATTGAGCCCTATTTACAGTTAATAAAAAAGGACAATATAAATAGTGTCCAGGCAGCTGTACATGTAAAAAAGTACTATTGGAGCAAAAAATATAAGACACTGTCTTATTTTCGGGGAAACAGTATGTATGTATATATATATATATATATATATATATATAAAATTGCAATTATTACCAATATCGCTGGAAAAGACAATTATTGTTTGTCTATTACTGCATTCAGTACCCATGCAGATCTATAATATGTGATTAATGGTTACTAATAGTATACTCGCTAAGGCACATTACTCGAGCGAGTAGTGCCTTAGCCGAGTATCTCCCCGCTCATCTCTAAAGATTCGGGGGCCGGCGCGGGTGACAGGTGAGTTGCGGCGGGGAGAGAGGGAGAGAGAGATCTCCCCTGCGTTCCTCCCCGCCGCTCCCTGCCGGTCCCCAAATCTTTAGAGATGAGCGGGGAGATACTCGGCTAAGGCACTACTCGCTCGAGTAGTGTGCCTTAGCGAGTATACTCGCTCATCTCTAGTTACTAACGATGGACCAACCCTGTATAGTCTGATCCTGTAGTCATGTGCTACTTCCAGTGGTATAGCTATAGGGGTTTCAGTAAAAGTGCTGCATCAATGGGCCACTTTAAAGACCCAGCAACGTTTCGAGCAGACCGCGGTCGGCAGCCATGAAGAGCAATAGGGGAGGGGGCCAAAGCTGAACTTTTTGCACCTGGGCCTTTAGCTGGCTATTCCTATCATTCTGTTCATCATTGTTGCTAACCAACAAAGGGTTTCTTTGTAGTCGGTAGTCAGGGAGACATATAGGTCTGCATGGTTGCTGTATACACAAAACAGCAGGATATTCCTTTCCAGATTATTTGCAAAGTTGAAGCATTATTTATGTTTTGAGCATTAGAGAAACTGTTGCAAAAGTCAACGTAACCCTTCAAGATGATAAAGTCCGACCCTTACAACATTTATTCTTTTTTTCTATAAAAGTTTGAAAATTTGCTTAAAATTTTTCTGGGTCTTTGTTGATTAAATGCTACTGTTTTTGTTAATCCCTAAGGCCTGAATGTCCACGACACGCGCTGATTTTATGTAGGAAATCCTGCACGGAATCCAGCACTGCCTGTGCACAGTGAGCCCTGCTTACCTGCATTTCCCCAGCAGTGGCGTCCGCGCGGATCCCTCCACTTCCGGGTTTGCTGTACCGTGCATGGTCCTCACAGCTCGCTGTCGGACATGCGCAGTAAAGTTTTTTTCTTTTTAAATCTCCTCCTTTCCCACCGATCCTTACTGTGCACTTTTTGTCCATCGCTGAGTTCAGCTCAGCTTAAAATCCGTCGGGACTGATAAGAGGGACCGCAGGCTGAGTTCTCTGCGGACAACGCTGATAACATTCTTTCAACAGCTTTCCTGCTGAAGAACAATAGCGATATATTTAGAGAACCGACCACCTGCTGTTCTCTAAAGACATACAAATGGAGCTAGTTAGCTAGTAATGGGCTGATTAACCCATTAGTACCTAATGCAAAATGATTGCTCAAAACTGCCAGTTTCTGACGAATTTTTAGCGATCACCTGTGTGTGTAAATGGGGTTTTAGGCGTAAGTATTTATCGGGGATCCAAGGTGGATGGTATAAAAAGTTATGCTGAACACTAGAAATGTGTCACATTCAATGACGGCAGCCGACAGCTGAAAATGCACCATTTTCTCTCCACCTTCAGAAACACAGAGGCATTAAGAACTGCTGCAAATTTCAGGTTTCTCTATTTCTCACTTTTATTTTCATAACTGTTTCATGTCATTTTATTTTGTCTTTTTATTCTTTTTTTGTAAGCACTGCATTTTTGCTTTAAAGTCTAAAATCTTTGATAGCTGCGGACCTTGTGGCTCTGACCCTAACCCTCCGGTGGTGTTAAACCTTTAGGTGCTGAAGAGCAGTGTGGGTGTTTGCAGGTCCTTTGGTGTTCTTCCGGGGTGTTGGACAAAATAATGCCCAACTGTTTACGCCTTAAGACTGGATTCACATTTGTATTTGCGCCATGTTTTTGCACTTCGGGCGTCGCATATTTGCTTGCGCACAGTATGTTTACGATACTTTTTACGCGTGCAAGTCGTGCACAATTGAATGCAAAAAAAAAATACACCAATGCCCTCAGCCATTGAAATGGCTAATTAATTTAATGAGTTCAAGATGTGTTCTTTCCCTGCGCTACTGCACAGGAAAATAGCGCATGCTGTGCTACACCCCAGAGGGATGACCCCGGACACTTCACGACTGTGTAGAGCTGGGTGGGATAAGTGTTGGCTTGCCACAGCGCCACTTACCAGGGTCTGGTCCCTGAGGGATAACATGTAGCCAAGGCCAGAGCAGGATTGCAGGTCACCTTCGACACCTCTAGGATAGGGAATGACAATAAACAGGTTGATGGGGGTAGTAGTTAGCACTTGTGACGCCATCGTTCCCACACACCGGTATGCTATGCGGCAGAGAAACGACACAGAGACTTGTGTATCGTACCTTGGGTCCCCAGGAACGGTTAGGGCGTGATATAACTTTACTTGAAGAAATAAACTTTTACAAACAGGTATTCAAGGCAATGCAGGTACAACTCTCTTTAAGTGACAGCAGACTAGAGTTTAGAGGTAGGGAGGATGCACGGGATGAAAACCGGTTCTACAGTCCACATTATCTGTACATTACCGCCCCGGGACTGGGAGCACTCTAGAGGAGGAAGGGGGTAGGGGTCACTCCACAAACACTCGGGCAGACAATTATTTACATGAAGGCTTAAACAATATCACCCGCGTGGGTGTGTCTGTGTGTCTCAGTAGCGTACCTCTGTGCTGTGATCCTGACTCTGGACGGCTGCACAGGAAAAGCCTGTAGTATGAATTGGTACCTGTATGGTGGGTTCCTCTACACAGAACTATTGGGAATTGCTCTCGCTCTCTAGGATCTTGGGACTTACTCTATTCACATCCAGATTACAATCACTACGGGATATCTCTCCTCTTCCTCCATCTTCATCTACATGGAAGCTGAAGGTGCTTCCATGTGGCTCTGTGTTAGCACTCAGGTAGCCATCAAGATGAAACTCGAAGTGAAGACTCCCTTTCCCACTCTCTAGCACTCCTATTTATACCTTCACTTATACCACATGACATTACAGACTGTTACATTTACAGGCAGGCTATGATTTTATTAGAGTTAAAGGGGTTGTCCCGCGCCGAAACAGTTTTTTTTTTTTTTAAATAGCCCCTCCGTTCGGCGCGAGACAAACCCGATGCAGGGATAAAAAAAACCAAAAACGGGTAGTACTTACCCGAATCCCCGCGCTCCGGTGACTTCTTACTTACCTTGTGAAGATGGCCGCCGGGATCTTCACCCTCGGTGGACCGCAGGTCTTCTGTGCGGTCCATTGCCGATTCCAGCCTCCTGATTGGCTGGAATCGGCACACGTGACGGGGCGGAGCTACGAGGAGCCGCTCTCTGGCACGAGCGGCCCCATTCAGAAGGGAGAAGACCGGACTGCGCAAGCGCGTCTAATCGGGAGATTAGACGCTGAAGATTAGACGGCACCATGGAGACGGGGACGCTAGCAACGGAACAGGTAAGTGAATAACTTCTGATAACTTCTGTATGGCTCATAATTAATGCACAATGTGCATTAATATGGCCATACAGAAGTGTATAACCCCACTTTGTTTCGCGGGACAACCCCTTTAACCTCTCAAGTGCCGCAGCTGTGCAACACACACACTGGATATGACAAGACAAGCTTTGCACAGTGCATCTACATAGGACAAAGATGTATGACATTTATGGAGGGGACCAGGATGGTGTTCTGGGCCACTACATGCTGCGATTCTTTTGTGTGATGGAACTGCGCTCTCCAAATACATACATGGGAACGAACCCATTGAAATCAAAGGGTTCTATTTTCTGATTATTGCACATGACAATTTTTTATGCTCAAATACATTCGTATGACTCCGGCCTTACCTTTCTTTATGTTCTGATGCAGGTATATAATGGTTTCATTTCGTGCCGTGATAATCACAGCCGCATAACGAAACAAAATCATGTCTGTTTATTTAAGCCCTGACCGGATTCACATGGCCATATACATATTTGCACATGCATTTGCGGTTTTTGTGGATCGGGCATTGCGAATATGTGTGCAGCATAAGGTTTACTGTACTTTTTGCGCATGCAAGTCGGGCACATTTGTGTGTGGAAAAAAAACATGCACCGATGCCCTTAGCCTGTGAAACGGCCAACTAGTATAATGAGTCTATGGGAGCTGCCAGCATATTCTGGCCAAAAGATAGGGCAAGACCTATCTTTTCCCGTGATCCCAAAATTCGGCAGCATATGTGCCATCTTTTCCATCCATCTGATTTTATGTGGCTAAACATCGCCCATCTGAACGAATGCATTGGAATGCAATGCTTCACATGGTCGTGATTTTTGGCCAACATTTTATCATGGCTAAGTAGCCACGATAAAAGGCTCGGGTGAATAAGACCTTACTATGTGAGCTGCCATATAGTGCCTTTATACAGTCCGATCTTACATAAGAATTTTCCCCTCTAGAAATATTGCTTCTAAGGCCGCTTTCACACGGGATACAAAATCGCGCATTTTTTGCTTGTGATGCAACAGCACTACAAGTCGCATATATGTGAAGCCCATGCTTTCCAATGGGTTTCTTCATATTAGCAATATTTTGCTATATAGCAAAAAAAAAAACGTAGAATATTGCCGGAATATGCCATATTTTGTAGCCCATGTTTCCCTAAGGACACTTTCTTTGTGTTGCATAGCACGAAAACGTAGACTTCGTGTGGCACGATGCAGCTTTTACAGTAGGAAGTCCTACCGTTTGAGCCCTAAAATAAGCCCTATCTGCCTTTAAAAGCAAAAAAACCCAATACATCACCTATCAGGCGCTGTCGCCTCCGGCACACTTCTGGCACACTTGCTTGTAGTTTTCAGCCAACGATTCCTGGTCAGAGGTTTAAAAACCCCATCTCCAGCAAGCACTGGCTGTGATTGGCTGAGCTGTGGCACTCAAGAACCAATCACAGCCAGCACTTCCTGGAGGTGGTGTTTTTGAACCTCTGACCAGGAAGCGTTGGCTAAAAACTACAAGCAAGTGTGCTGGAGTTACGGAGAAGAAGTGCGCTGGAGTGGACAGCGCCTGATAGGCGATGTATTGTTTGGTTTTTTTTTTAGTAGGTAGGGCTTATTTTCAGAGTAGGGCTTATATTTCAAGCACTCCTGAAAATCCCAACAAAAGAGCGACACAAAATCGTGATATTGCCGTGACAAAATGCAGCGGCATCCCACTGGTTCCTGAGCAGAAGGAAAAAGAGGTACAGCAAGAAATGACTCTACCCACATAGAACAGAGCAGAGGAGAAAGAGGTACAGCAAGAAATGACTCTACCCACAAAGAACAGAGGTGAGGAGAAAGGGGTATGGCAAGAAATGACTCTACCCACAAAGAACAGAGCAGAGGAGAAAGAGGTACAGCAAGAAATGACTCTACCCACAAAGAACAGAGCAGAGGAGAAAGAGGTACAGCAAGAAATTACTCTACCCACATAGAACAAAGCAGAGGAGAAAGAGGTTCAGCAAGAAATGACTACCCACAAAGAACAGAGCAGAGGAGAAAGAGGTACAGCAAGAAATGACTACCCACAAAGAACAGAGCAGAGGAGAAAGAGGTACAGCAAGAAATGACTCTACCCACAAAGAATTGTGTAGTAAGCACACAGAGTCCTCTTGAATGGAGAAAAAGAAATTTAGTTGTGAAAAAGAAAAGGAGAGTGGTGGTTGTGGGGGATTCCCTATTGAGAGGAACAGAGGCCGCTGTGTGCAGACGTGACATCTCATGAGAGGTGTGCTGTTTTCCAGGTGCACAAATCAAAGATGTGTCTGATAGGCTGTCAAGACTCTTCAGTCCTACAAAACACAACCCATTCCTACTAATACATGTAGGGACAAATGACACTGCAAAAAAGGACCTTGCAACTATCTGCAGAGACTTTGAAGACCTCAGAAAGAAGGTGAAGGAAATAGGGTACATGTAGTCTTCAAATCCATCCTCCCAGTGGATGGCCATGGAATAAGAAGATAGAATAGGATTCTAGAGGTGAACAATTGGCTACATCGTTGGTGCCGTCAGCAAAGATTTGGATTTCTAGAGCATGGAGTGAATCCCCTATGTGATGGACTGCTTGCCAGAGATAGGTTGCGCTTTACAAAAACAGGTAGACCTATATTTAGTGGGCGCCTTGCTTCACTCATTAGGAGAGCTTTAAACTAGAACAATATGGGAAGGGAAGAGAAAAGCCAGGTAAAAATCTACAGCTAATTAATACATTTGAGAACCTCGCTATTAGAAGTTGAAAGAAAGAACAAAGACTGAAAATTCAGAAGGAAAGTAGAGGAGCAAGAGACACCGATCACAAACTAAAAGGTTTCTACACAAATGCACAGAGCATGGGAAACAAACAAGGAGAATTGGAGCTCCTAACACAGGAAGAGAAATATGTCATAGGCATCACGGAAACTTGGTGGAATGATACACATGATTGGAATACAAGGCTTGAAGGATACAACTTATTTATAAGAAACAGACCTAAAAAAAGGGGGAGGAGGTGTTGCGTTGTATTTTAGGAAAACATTAATCTCCACAGAGATTCCAGCTTCCGAGCATGGGAGTTCTGTAGAAACTGTTTGGGTAAGAATACAAGGAGAGAACAACAGAAAGGACACCATTGTAGGCATTTACTATAGGCCGCCTGGACAAACAGAAGACATGGATGAACTCTTTCTACATCAGATGGCCGAGCTCTCAAAAAAGCATGACAGTGATCATGGAAGATTTTACCTATCCAGCAATTTGTTGGGAATCTCTCTCAGATAAAAGTAATGGATCCAACAAATTCTTATCCACTCTTGCTGACAACTTTATCTTCCAAAAGGTAGAAAAGAAAACAAGAGGATCTGCTATCTTGAACCTAATTCTTATCAACATGGAGGAAATGGTTGAGGAAGTAAGAGCGGCTGGGACCTTAGGAGGCAGTGATCATGCTATCCTTGAATTTTGGATAAAAAGGGGAGGAAGACCTGAGAAAACTCAGAACACAAGGTTGGATTTCAGAAAGGCAGTTTTTACTGAACTCAGAAAGAGTAGGAAAAATCCAAAGGCTGGATGTTCTTAAGGACAGAAATGTCCAAAAAGGTTGGGAAATATTGCGAAATGAGATTCTCAAAGCACAATCATTAACAATCCCTAAAAGAAGGAAGAATGCGAAGCATTTAAAGAGACCAGAATGGATGAACACAGAACTTCAACACATTAAAAACAAAGAAAAATATGTTTATCAAATGGAAAGAGGGGGGATATCTAAAGAAGAATATAATGCGGTCTGCAGAAACTGTAGAGTAAGTGTCAGAAAAGCTAAAGCTGATAATGAATTGAGGCTTGCATCAAAAGCCAAAAGCAATAAAAAAGGATTTTGGGGGTACGTCAAAAGCAAAAGAAAAGTCAAAGATGCTATAGGATGCTTAGAAGATAAAAATGGTGAATTGGTTAAGAATGATGTTGAGAAGGCCGAACTTTTAAATTCCTATTTTGTATTGGTTTTCTCTCAGAAAGTAGATGGAACATCAACTGATCTTTGCTGTGCTATTGGGGGAATAAAGGAATGCAGGATATCTATAAGCTGAGAGATGGTGAGGGAACACTTAGCTAACTTAAATGAATTCAAGTCTCAAGGTCCAGATGAATTACATCCTAGGATACTAAAGGAAGCAGCAGAAATAATTGCTGAGCCACTCACCAAAATCTTTGAAAATTCCTGGAGAACCGGAGAAGTCCCAGAAGATTGCAAAAGGGCAAATGTTGTCCCTATCTTCAAAAAAGGGAAGAAGGTGGATCCATGAAACTACAGGCCTGTGAGCCTGACTTCTATACCGGGAAAGATCTTTGAACAAATTATTAAACAGCATGTATGCAAATACTTGGATAAAAATGGAGTAATTAACCATAATCAGCATGGGTGTTACGGTATCCTACCCGATGATACGCCAGCCTGGGTTGCCCTAGAACTTACCCACAACCCCTGTCCCTGCCTACTTGCCTCCACTCCTGGCTAACCCCAGGCGGGCAACTGGGCGGCGGTCCCTACACTCGCTATGGACTGAGGAGGGACTCTGGCGTATCAAGATGACACAGGGTAGGATACCGACAGGAAGGGCAGATGAATAAACCAACAGGAAATATAAACAGACCGAGGCAGATGGATAACCTGGCAGATAACGCAAACAAGCTGAAACACAGGAGACTGTCAGAGGCAGGAAGCAAACGCTCAGAACAGAAACCAATAACTGGCCGTGAATGGACCTCACTGCCAGCCTTATAAACAGAAGCCCCCGCCCAGGGGCGGAGAGGAGGAGACGACACCTCCCAGCAGAATCTCAAGACAGGGACTCGTGCATAGCTGCACTCACAGACGCCTGTGCACACGCCGCCGCCCGGACCCACGAGCGCGCGTACCGCGCCGACCAACCACCCACGGCCCCGGCAGCCGCCGCATGGTAACAATGGGTCTGTAACAAACAAGTCATGCCAGACAAATCTAATTTCCTTCTATGACAGAATCACTGATTGGGTTGATCAGGGAAATTAGGTGGATATAGTATATCTTGACTTTAGTAAAGCATTTGACAAAGTATCTCATACTATACTTCTTGAAAAAAAATGACCAAATATGGGATTGACAAGGCAACTGTTAGGTGGATTCACAACTGGCTGAGTGATCGTACTCAAAGAGTGGTCATAAATGGCTGCACATCCAAGTGGAAGAATGTATCAAGTGGGGTACCACAAAGGCTCTGTCCTCGGCCCAGTGGTGTTCAACATTTCATAAATGATCTGGAGGAGGGAATTGATGGAAAACTGATCAATTTGCAGATGACACAAAGGTAGGAAAGATAGCTAACACTAGGGAAGAGAGATAGAGAGTATTCAAAAAGATCTAGAAAAGCTTGAACAGTGGGCGGCAACTAACAGAATGGTATTTAACAAAGGGAAATGCAAAGTTCTACATCTGGGAAAGAAAAATGCGTATACAGAATGGGAGGAATTGGGCTATGCAGCAGCACATGTGCAAAAGATTTGGGTATACTAATAGATCATAGACTGAACAAGGGTCAACAATGTGATGCAGCAGCCAAAAATGCAAACACAATTCTGGGATGTATTAAGAAAAGCATAGAGTCTACATCAAGTGAGATAATAATTCCCCTCTACTCTTCCTTAGTCAGACCTCATCTGGAATACTGTGTCCAGTTCTGGGCACCCCAATTTAAAAAAGACAGACAAATTGGAGCAAGTTCAGAGAAGAGTTACCAAGATGGTGAGCGGTCTGCAAATGAGGAACGGTAAAAGGATCTGGGAATGTTTAGCTTGTAAAAAAGAAGGCTGAGAGGAGACTTAATAGCTGTCTACAAATATCTGAAGGGCCGTCACAGTGCAGAGGGATCAGCCCTATTCTCATTTGCACAAGGAAAGACTAAAAATAATGGGATGAAACTGAAAGGGAAGAGACACAGATTGGATATTAGAAAAAACCTTCTGACATTGAGGGTGATCAAGGAGTGGAACAGGTTACCACGGGAAGTGGTGAGTTCTCCTTTAATAGAAGTCTTCAAACAAAGGCTGGCCAAATATCTGTCTGGGATGATTTACTGATCTGGAGGTCCCTTCCAACTCTACCATTCTATGAGAACACAGCTGCGATACCGCTGTGATTTTCTCGTGGAGATATCGCTGTCACCCGTGTGAAAGTGGCCTTAAGCAGAATCTCTCTACGGCATTCCAATGCAGCAGGGCACAGTTTTGTTTCTGTAGGATTATGTAAGTAATTTACAATTGTCTGTGGTCTATTAATGGGAAAACATATGGGAAAAAGTTACACAGTGCATGAAACTTCATTAAAAACCCATCCAGAAATGGGATACTTTACAATATTCCTTAATTGACTTCCTGCTTGGAAGTGCTGAAAGATTAACTGTGGAATTAAAATGTTAATTCCACTCAGCGGGGACCACACTGCAAATTTCATCAGCTTTTCCAGGAGGAATGTAGCTAGTCTGCTGGCTAGGTTACACAGGTTTTGCTAATGATGATGGTTCTACAGAGATCTGCTATAATAATCTAGGGGAAAAAAGTAAATATAGGAATATTAATACTATATTCATCTGTTTATACCACGAATAGCCACTCAGAACTACAAGACTTTGCCGGGACATAGATTCTAATAGGTGTTGAAATTGTTCTACAGGAATATTGGCCCATGTGGACAGGAAGCTTCTTGCAACTGCTGAAAATTAGACAGGTCTTGATATGCTCTGAACAGCTGACAGGAAGGGTTCATCGATTCATGCTGCTTGTGCCAAATTCTGATGCTTCCATTAGCACAGTGCAACAGAAATCTGGATTCATCTTATCTGGTGATGTTTTTCCACTGCTTAGTAATCCAATTTCTGCACTCTTTTACCCACTGGAGTCTTATATTTCTATTTCTCTTAGTCCTCCCTCACACACGTTTTTTTTTTTACAGCGCTAAACGCTGTACAACGCTCCCATTCATTTCAATGGGGCTGCTCAGACAATCGTCAAACTGCAGCATTTCCAATGCTGCTCCTTGACAGCGATGCATGTTCTGTCTTTGCCCGTTTTCGGCCCTGCCTCGCCCATTGAAATGAATGGGCAGTGGTTTCAGCGCTGCTGAAAACACGGCACAACTTGGTGCCGCATTTTGGGCAGCGCTAAACGCCCTAGTTACACTACCTGAGGGGGGAAAAAATCCATACTCACCTGTCAGGTGCCGCCAGGGACTCTCCGGACCTCCGTGCAGGGTGTCGGGCACTTGTCAAGCTGGCAGAGGATCTTTTGCTAGTGACAGAGATTAGAAATCCCCGCCTCCAGCGAGATTGCTCTGATTGGCTGAGTGCTGCTGAGTGACAGCCTGCTCAGCTAATCACAGCCAAAGTTGGATGCTCCAATTAATTGCACCTGCCAGGGGAGTATGGATTTTTTTTTTGCAGCATCCTTGGCTGCCTTTTTAGCTGTGCTAAAAACGCAGCCAAAACACTGGCATAACTCATGCCAACGCTGCTGAAACCGGGCTGAAAAAAAATCAACACAGAGAATTTCTAATGACATTTTCTCTGTGTGATTGTAACATTTATATAAGTAAATCAAAACAATATCAGAGCAAAAGGATCATTTATTGTGGAAAACTGAATCCTTGAAGGGAGGTTCTAGTACCCTGTTGTACCGCCTCTAGCTTGGATACAAGATGTGATATAGGCGGGCATGGAGGCTCTATTACCCTGTTGTACCTCCTCTAGCTTGGATACAAGATGTAATATGGGCGGGCATGGAGGCTCTAGTACCCTGTTGTACCTCCTGTAGCCTGGATACAAGATGTAATACGTGCCAGCATGGTGGCTCTAGTACCCTGTTGTACCACCTCTAGCTTGTACACAAGATGTGATACGGATGGGCATGGAGGCTCTAGTACCCTGTTGTACCACCTCTAGCTTGTATACAAAATGTGATACGCGCCAGCATGGTGGCTCTAGTACCTTGTTGTACTGCCTCTTGCTTGGATACAAGATGTGATACCGGTGGGCATGGAGGCTCTAGTACCCTGTTGGTCCACCTCTAGCTTGGAAAAAAGATGTAACATGGGCTGGCATGGAGGCTGTACTACCTTGTTGGTCTGCCTCTAGCTTGGATAAAAGATGTGATACGGGCGGGCATGAGGGCTCTAGTACCCTGCTGCACTACCTCTAGCTTGGATGCAAGATGTGATACGGGCGGGCATTGAGGCTCTAGGGCTCTAGTACTCTGTTGTACCATCTCTAGCTTGGATACAAGATGTGATACTGGTGGGTATGAAAGCTCTAGTACCCTGTTTTACCACCTCTAGCTTCAATAAAACATGTGAAGAGGGCAGGCATGAAGGCCCTAATATCTTTTTGGGCCGCCCTTAGCTTGGATACAAAATGGGATACAGGTTGGCATGGAGGCTTACAGGTTTCATATGGTATTCTGCGACATATCGGTCCACATTTGCTGTAACTGAGCCTTTAGATCGTGCAAACTTGTAGGCTGTTGAAGTTGGTGTCCCAGATGGTTCCATACATGTTTTATTGGTGAAAAATCTGGCAACCGGACAGCCATGAAAATGTGGGGTATTGTTGTGGGGACATTCCTGTGACCCCCTTGGGTGTGCACCCAAGTATTATCCTGCTGGAGGATGCCTCTTGGAAGCCGTCATGAGAGGAACACATGTGGCTGCAGGATGTCCTGAACATATTGCTGAGCTGTCATTGCCCCTTGTATTGCTACTAGGGGTGACCAACTGTTGTATGTAATGCCCACACAGACAATCACACCAGCAGTGGGGGAAGTGTGCCACTCCACAGCAAAGGCAGGATGGAGGCACCCACCTCTAGGCCTCCAGACATGAACACGGCAGTCATCAGTGTCCAAACTAAACCTGGATTAGTCGCTGAAGAAAACACAGTTTCCACTCCGGAGCAGACTAGTTTTGTTGTTCATGACATCACTGTAAACAGAGGAGTACGTAGGTAGGTATCAAAGGCCATACATATAATGGGTGCTGTAAGACCAAATGTCCTTCAGCCAAGCCCTTAGAAAGGGTTCCGACAGATATGGGCCTGTGATGATGGTGCCACCTGTCGCTGGATGGCAGACAATGAAACAGTTGGAGCTGCTTGTGTTTGTCAGAGGATCAGATGATCCTCTTTGTTGGTGGTTTATCAAGGGCGTCCTGAGACCTGTCGCCTTGTGTGCCTCACAGATCCACTGGTCCCAACACCTCCTAACAGTTTGGCCAGAAAGCCCAGGTGGTGGGCAGTTCATGGATACTACCATCCAGCTTCTCACATCCCAATACTACGCCCCTCTTAAACTCTGTTAACTGGATGAAATCTCTTCTCTGCGTCGTAGAGGCGTCTAGTGGTCAACAAGCTTTACACAAGCGGAAGAAGACAAGGAGCCTCTGAGAGCCTTTTATAGGCCAAGGGGGGGAACCACTTTTAAGGTCTCAGGTGACAAGACCGTTCATCTAATCACACCACAACTCTAATCATTTGTATATCTGCCTGAGATGGAACTGCATGCCGAGTTTGGCAGTAAAACAATAACTCCTTCTAGGTGCTTGATTTTTATTTTTGACAAAGAGTGGATTTGGCCGCACTTTGGTTTACTGAGCACCGCCAGTTTGGCAGAGGGATCCTTGACTTCCTTCTTTGATCCCTTTCGCTATTTACACCCACACGATCCTCCTTTTCAGTGGATGGCTTTCCTCAATCACACCATACTTGGTATACTTTGCAGACCATTCCACAAGAAAATTTCACAAGGTTGGCAGTGTATGAAATCCTGGCCCCGGCTAGTCTGGCACCGATGACCAGGCCTCGTTTGAAGTCATTCAGATCGTTCAAATTTCTCATTCTAATGTAGATTCATATTGAAACTGAGCCACGAAAAACCTGCTCACTTGATTTTATGTTGGACTCCGGAGTCTGTGTCTAATTTCCATACCGGGAAGTTTCAATCTACAATGGGCCAGGGTCTCTAAGACGTTCAGTGTATATATGTACATATATATTTATACACTATATCACACTGTAACTCAGCCTGGCATTGAGCAGATGTCTACAGTAAACACCAATTAGAAACCACACGGAAGCTTAAATTTTAAGTTCCTAGTAATGGATGGAACTAGGAAAACATTTCTGTTTGAGGAAATATAAACTGGTTATACAGCATATCATCCAAGTTCTGGGGAATATTGCTCTGATCCAACCGAGAATTGTGCCTTTAAGCAATATTGACAAGAAGAACCATATAGTGCATTCACATATAGAGATACATTTTCTGGAAAATCGGCAATTAAACAATACTTTCCTTTCCTCAGGGTATCATTGGGTGGCATGGAGGATATCTGCTGATGAAATAATATCTTATGGCACAGACATAGCATGCCTCATCAGCTTCCTGCACGGGTTATTGAGAGGTGCAGGGGTGGATCCAGGCTTCTAGAGGTCCATAGATCAATGAATTGTATGTGTGTGTATAGTGTGTACTTTCGCCTCATTTCTGTTGAATGATGGATTGATGAAAAGCTCATATACAAGGCTATATCTTAAATATTACAAACAGTAGTATCAATATTCCGAGAGTCTCTCTAACATGTAAATTACAAATAATATAATCAAGCCATGCCCAAATAATAGTGACATATAGTGCCTAATACACTGAATGACTGCAGCATTAGGAACAGCTGTCATGTGCCATCTTGTGATCAGTAACGCGGTACCACGTGGTGGCAGCATCAATATCTGCTCTCAGATGATGCCGACCTCTCCTCTGTTCTGCACAGCAGAAGACAACATTTGGAAGTCATGGATAAACATGGTGACTTGAGTGACTCTATTGGTGCCAGAGGTGTGGTGCTAGTAGTTTTGAAACAGTCACACTTGTTGGCCGTTCCTGAACCGCGGTATCAAGAGTGTACCAAGACTGGTTGAACCATGGACAGACATCTGACATAAGATCACACAGCGGCAGGCCATGTGTGGTTGATCCTAGAGGCGAGCGTTGGGTGGCATGTCTAATATCTCAGCAACAACGTGCTACAGAATTTGAATCACCAAAAGTACATAGGATGAATGAGATGGGAATACCGCAGATTATGAAATGGCCGGGATGAGGGTAACAGCTGAGCTCAGTTTCAATAACTCCCACAGTTTGTATAACTTCTATTGACTTATATAAGAGTTACGGAAACAGTGTAGCTTAGTGGGGTTTGGCTCTTTTTGTCATTCCGACCTTCCCTGGCTGGTGCAGGTCCAAGAGGTGGGACCTGCACCTATCAGACTCTTATACCTGGAGAGAGTCCAGCACATCAAGAATCACACGAAAAAGCTTTATTATGCAAACAGTATAAACCATACGTAGGTCTTAAAAATAGTTTTGAACGATAGCTCTTATTCATGGCATGTTGTGTTCTGCGGATATGCTCTAAAAGCCTGAGATGGAAATACTCCTTTAAATATAGATCAAGACTAGAACTCCCAAATACAAATCCAGAATAGATAAGACCCCCAAAACCAATATGATCAGACACCCTAAAAAATGCAAATTTCAGACCTCCTAGATAAATAAGACCTCCCAACACAATAACTTAAGGGCTGATGCCCATGGCCAGGTGGGATTCTGCCTGTGAAATATTGCAGTGGAATCTGATCTGGCGCCCCCCCAGAGACCCTATAGTCACCTCTCCGGATCTGCGGCATGAGTCCTGGCTGGCGAGCCAGCGCACATGTGCAGTGCAGTGCATGACGCGCCGGCGCTGACGTGATTTCCCATGATACTTCTGCTGTGCTCAGAGTGGAGGTATCTCGGGATGGATGGCTTCCATTGACTGCAATGGAAGCCGTCCGTCCGTTTTTCCGCACAAATAAGAACGTGCTGCTATTCTCCCCCGCGAGCAGAAAATTGCAGTTGATTTCCGCTCATGGGCGGGGGAGAATCGATTACCACAGCATGTCTATGGACGTTTTTTGCTGCGGAATTTGCGGCGGGTGTCTGGCTGTGAATTCCGCAGCGATAATCCGCCTGTGGGCATTAGCCCTGATACAGACCAGACTCTGCAGATATTCACCTCTCCTCAGTCCAGCAGCTCACAATCCTCTTTACTTCCATTCGTAGGATGTTGCCCAGGAGTGAAGAAGACTACAGGAATGAGGAGAGATGAGTAATAGTTAGGATGTGGAACTCAGGAAACCTGCATACTCTCCCAGAAGTTCAGGAGGGCTTCCTTTTATTTTGGGAGTCTCCTGGACACTCTGGGAAATTAGGGAAAGACGACAAGTATGATTATCATCACTTCTGAGCTATTCATTCACTGGTATATTGTGGATATTTGCCTCGAAAGTGTAAATTGCAAAGCAGAACTCCTGCCAGCTTCTAACCACTGTTCAATAATAAGCGACATGTGCTAATAGGAGTTATTTATTAATAAGTGATAATAACGGTGATTAGATAATGTTCCGTTTGGCACATTGTAAAAGGGAAAATCAGATTGTGATGTACAATAACCACATTCATATAATGCCGATAAAACATTCATATAACAAACTGATTGTAATTTCAAATTAACGTTCCCTTAGTTTTTGCTTACAAGACAATATTTTTGGTTCATGGGCCCACGGCATTTTTTTTTACCAAAAAGCAGATTGCATCCAAGCAGAGGGTATGCAGATTACAAGACCAACAAGTGGGGACAAAAAGAATACCAAGGCAAAGACTATTGGTACCAATTGGTGTTTTACACAGTTGTGCAAACTGCATGTTATATCTGAACTGGACGCCAAAACACCTCGTCTGGATCAGATATAATAGTTGTCCAACGGATTGGATGTACAATGGGGAACCAAAATAAACAGGAATCTACTTCTGGTGGGTTGGACGTTACTAGTAGAGACCTCTGTTACTACTGCATTTCCCCGAAAATAAGACAGTGTCTTATATTAATTTTTGTTCAAAAAGGTTTAACTTTTTTACATGTATAGCTGCCTGGACACTATTTAAATTGACTTTTTAAATTAACTGTTAGCAGGGCTTAGTTTTGGAGTAGGGCTTATATTTCAAGCATCCTCAAAAAGCCTGAAACATCATTTTGCATCCTCAACAATTCTGGAAAATCACGCTATGTCTTATTTTCAGGGTATGTCTTATTTTCAGGGAAACAGGGTAGATGAATGTCTGCGGAACTTGTCTGGGGTGGAATGACAGGCGGCCTTGTTGGGAAAGGTTGCATTTGGCTCCAGTGATTTTGTTTCAATAAGTTGTTCAGTCTTTCGTCTATTTTGTGATGGCCGATTCATACGAACAACGTGCAGCTATGACATTTTGTTTTCTTTTACACTGCTTGAAGCACTTGTAAGAAAAAAAAAATTGCATGGAGCGAAACCGGTTGAATAAGGAGGGTGAAGCAAGGGTGTCATGACGTTTTTTTGTCAAATTGTTTAACACTCAGCACTGTGTGGGCAAACAGGTGACTGGTCCTTCGATCATGACAACGCACCTGCCCACATAGCGCTCGCTGAGCGTTAAGCAATTTTTTAACAAAATGCCATGACTCCCTTGCTTCACCCTCTGTATTCACCCGATCTCGCCCTGTGCAACTTTTTTTATTTGAGCAGCGAAAAAGGAAACAAAATTTCACAGCTGCACGTTGTCCGTACGTACAGGAATGTATGGCAGAAGTGAAGGTTCACCAAAGATAACCCCACTTATTCATCGCCATACTGGCCAATGTTCAAAAATGACATCCGGAAGACTCCTTGGAACTGCTACAGAAGTATAATGCATGTATTCTAAATGGGACTAATCCTAGTGCTGATCCATGGCACTTCACACTGCACATCCATGGCACAAAACCTTCAAATTTGTAGTAAAATACGCATTGGATTTGCAATATTTGAAATATGCAAGCCATTAGACGAAATCGCCCAACCCCTTACACGCCGTTTTGATGCTGAAATGAAATGGTTTTGTAGCTTAACATCCCGGTGATCAGGAAGAGACACCCCCTTGAAGAAAATATTCATTTGACACTTACAAAACAGACCCACTTGATTCAGAACTGCAGTAAGGGTATCCAGGAAAGGGAACTTAATGAATTTTATAATTATCTTTTAGAGCAAAGTGCTTGTCATATAGACAACGGGTGAATAACACTGTGACGGTCAGTTGCTAACCGTCCACCTCCATGAATCAGGATACTTTATGAGAATCCTAAGAGAGTTACCAGCTGTCAATAGGAGCTGACCAGGGTGCTGATCTACAGTACCACCTGCCCTGACACCACACACCTCATAGTGATCACCCTCCTTGTCATGTTTAGAACATGTTGCATTCAACCTAAGGGTCTTTTTACGCCAATGATTTATCCTTCGCATGAGTGAACAAAGTCAGAGGTCGCTCGTTCACTCAGGCAGCCTGTTTATATCATTGACTCGTTCAAACGAGGAATCGTTCAGTCGTTCCCATTCACTGTATAGGTGGCTGAGAAAAACTGAAGGATCGGTATTTCAACCGAACGATTAGTGAACGAGCCAACGATGACTTTTATGTCTGCATAAAATGAACAAAAAACAGTTCATTTTGACTTGTTTGAACTTTTTTTTTTTTTTAGCAATCATCGTTCGTGTAAAAGGGCCTTAAACCAAGACTAATTGTATGTTAAATAATACTTCAATATTAATGTAACATGATTCCAAGACTTCATTCTATTATATACCATAAGAAATGATTGGTTTACATCAGAGCTCGTTGAACTGTGATGCAGGCCTCGCCGCTGAGGAACCCCAAAGTTCTTAATAAGCTATGACATGCGCCCCAGATTCTGCATAAACATACAACTTGTTTGCCATATCATTCTATTCTTCTATTCCATGTTAGGTAATCTATCATAGGTTGTTTTATGCATGTAGATATTCACCTGCACAGGAAATCCAAGTTATGAGTGTCACAGTTCACCAGCCATATTGGATCAGGACCAGGGTGACATCATGGTGTCAGCCTGGGGTCACACGGTCCACGTGCAGGAGCATGCTCAGCGTCATTCCAGCTATAGACGCCGACATGAGCACTTCTCTGCTGGTCTGTGAATGGATTGGTTGGCTGGGAGGGGGTGTGTCTCAGCCAGCCAATCAGTGCCTTTTTGTACTAATTAATTCAAGCTCCTCCTAATAGAGGATGCCGGTTATACTTCTGGTCTGTAGGTGTTTCTGGTCAAGTCGGCAGCTCCTGTCCTGTTACACTGTCAGATAAGCTTGTTTGGTGAAAGGATATCTAGGGTGCTTAACAGCTATTGGCCCTTTTACACAGGATGTGTCGTCTAAATGACTGCATGAGTACTGACATCATCACTAAGGTCGTTAGTGCTCATGCAGAGCAATAAGCATCCTGTGTAAATGGCCCATATGTCTGACTAATTGCTACTTCTGCATTGGTATTCCATCTGGTTCATTGTGTTTAACATCTATACTGCATATATTGTTACTAATTGTAGCAAACATTATCCCTGTTTTCCAACTAGGGAGAGTCAGGGTCATTCCAGGTCTCTGATGTGGGGTCACCCTCAGCAGGGTGAGTGCTCCACTTTTAGGTAGGGTCTAATCACATTAGTAGATTAGGGTCAGATTTCCCATCTCCCCACTCTTTGGTATACTTATAAATATTTTGTGTTCTCTGCATTAGTATATTGTGTGCATATCTGTCATTTTAGAAAGACAAATTACATCTAATGTAGACGAGGTGTTTTGCATCTGGCTTGTACATAACAATGTGTATGCGGGAACATATTTGTTACAAAAGAGCATGGGGAAATGAGGATTGTAAAAACTAGGAGGCCCAGTGTCTGACTTTATGGCACTGTGGTTGGTATTGTTATGGTGGCACTGTGAGACCTAAGGAGTTATCAGCAACACACAACCCCCACAATATCTACATATCACACTCTTGGCATGGATGTTGATCATGGGTGTCCAGGTATCCTTAAGGTTTGGTTAGTGAGTTCCAGAAAAGGTTTGAGAAGCCCTGGAGCCCTGGTGCCCATCAATCAACAAAGTAGGCAGATACATGTAACACTGCTATAACAAAATGTGATTAAATATTACAGGGCTATACAAACAACCAATAATCATGGATGCTACTAGGCGGGTATTGTTTATTAGTATTACATTATGAAAAATAATATATATTACTTTAAGTCCTATAATTTTCCCAACCTAAGAACAGAATTAGTGAAAGATATCACTGGACTGTGCACAGCTCATGGCTCAAAGGGTGGTTTAAAAAAAAACAAAAAAAAACATTTGTATAGTGCCAACTTATTTTGCAGTGCTTTCAAGTAATTGATTTATCACCCCCACCAAGCTGGATAAACATTTTACCAACCAAGGCTGAGTCAATCTTGAGCTGTCTCCCTAAACCATGTGGGAATTGAACTCGCAACCTTCTGGTCATGAGCAAGAGCTTAGGACTGCATTTCTGCTGCCATAACACTCTGCGCCACACAGGGTTCTAAAGGAGTGTTCCTGGGAAATACATTGAGTCCTCAGTATAGGTCATCAATCGTTGATTGTCTGGGGTCTGCCACTCGGGACCCTGGCTGATCAGTTGATTGGGTGCCCACTGTCAGCGCTGCTGTGAACAAGTGTACAGAACAGAAGCTGATGCTCTGACCCCAGTGTAGTGTCCAATGCTTGTAATTGCAGGCGCAGTTCTCAATAAAATCAATGAGAGCCATACCTGCAGTTACAAGCAGCGGCCACTACACTGGGGTTGGAGCAGCAGCTTTCGCTACGTCCCATGTGTATTGTGCTATTGACAGCAGGTGCTAATCAGCCAGGGTCCTGAGTAGTGAACCCCAGCCAATCAACTATTGATGACCTTTCCTGAGGACAGGACATTAATAGTATTAACTTAAAAAACCTCTTGAGGCTTTCACAGGAACGTTGTTTTGACGCTGAGTAGGTGCTTCAAAAGAAATAAATAATTAATTAATTAAATAATTAAAAAAAAAAATAAATGAAAAATCGCATCTAAAAGAGCCCATGGTTTCCTTAAGATAAACAATTTTTTGATGCGCCAAAAAATTTTTTTTCGCACATCAAAAGAGTGCAATAGGCACATTTTTTTGACCCCGAGATTTCTCTCCATCAAAAGAAAGGACATGCCCTATCTTTTGACGGCACAGTACCACTGGCTCCCATAGACTCTTATGGGAGTCGGCTAGCAAAGGGAGGGGGTGGGGTGGAGTGGTGAGAGAGGAGAGCGGCATACTCGCTTGTAGCAGCCACGATGCGCTCGCGGCTGCTATTCGTTCACCCAATTTTACACTCAGATAGCCATGCTGTTTTAGCGCGGCTATCTGATTGTTAAAACGACACACAGAATGCGCTTCTATAGAAACTAATGGGTTACTATAGAAGCGTTCACATGGACAATTGTTAGGCACGCGGAATCCGCACATCTAAGAGAGATAGGACATGGAATGCAAACTCGCATGTCAGCTCCGAGGTGCGTGCAAACATAGGACCTGTCCTATCTTTGCTGTGTGCTTTCCATACACTCCCATGGGAGCTGGAAAACACGCAGCATGCACTTCGGATTGTGTGAACGGCCTATTTCAGAGTAGTTCGAATTAGCCCGTTCACGCGATCTTTAGAGCAGTGTAGCCGCAAGTTATGCACCCGGCTACACTGCGGGCGGACAGCGCCCGTGTGAAAGAGCTGAGGGCTTTTTCAGATGAGCGCATGTGCATATACACTCACCACTATGGAGCGTATTTGAGCATGAGCAAGTCCAAAGATTTTTTTTTTATACTGTTCAAGTGTACAAAAAACTGCAGAAAGCTATGTCCTGCCCTATCTCTTCTCATATGTATAAAAACTACATGCAGGAAAGATAGGGCAACGCCTGTTTTTTCTCGCGCATAGCAATATTGCGCAAGAATCATGCTAGGGAAAACTAAAGCATTGAAATCAATGGCTTCCTTTCGTCATGTTTTGATCATACCTGTAAAATGATCCGAAAACACAGCTATCTGTTTAAGCTTTTGGGCTGTATGTGGCCTGTGTATGATGCGCGTATGCTTAATACGCAGTGCTAAAAAACCATTGCTTTCAATTGGGCCATTCGATGGCTCACTATTGGGCATGTAATAGGCACCAATATAGGGTACGGGGATTCAAAATACGAATATTACATGCATATTTTTGATAGAATGCATATTACATTTGTAAAAAATACACGCGTAGTATGTGGGGCCCTTAAGCTTTCCTGACATATCTGTTTTATTACAGAGTTGTGTTTCCTATAACATCAATTCTGTAACATTTTTTCTTAGTGCTCTACATTGTGCCGTTCCTCTATTCTCTCCGGAAATAAGTAAAATTGACAACTGGGTGTTACCATTCCACTTTACAAATGGATGTGTCCCCAGACAGTTAGACACTATGCAATCAGTGCTGACTGCATCTTTTGACAATGGGAACGATAACAGCCAGTTGTCAATTTATTCATAAATTTCTGTGATGAATAACAGGAATGATACACTGCAGAATTCTATAAAAACACGATCCAAAATTGCTGTTTCATGGGGAATACAAGTATTTACTAAAACAAACACGTCAGAAGAGTTGACCGGACCGCCTTAAGCTGCTGCAGGCATCTGGATGTAACAAAACTAAGACACTGACTAGTATGGGAATGTGTTGTGAGCTGCGATATGCAGAAGTCACTGTGTAGGAAGAGAGAGGAAGAGATGAATTGCTTCCATCATTTATTACCTGTGGTCCTATGTAATCTGCCTTCAGTTTTATAATACAGGTATTATCACTCATTGTAATCCTGCCTATGATGATGAGATGACTACTGACCCTGCCGAATGAATGATAGGTAAGAGCTGTCTGTGATTGGCTGAGCGCCTTAGCCAATCACAATCAGCTCTTACAGCAGTCGGGGATTTTAAATTCCCGCCTACTGATAGATCAGCACTACAGTGCCGGGGACAGCGGAGAGAAGACGCGGCTGAGCCCCGGCAGCTGAAGGGAGGTGAGTATGTACTTTTTTTTTGTTTATTACACTACTTTCACTGGATTTCAGGGAACGGCTTATATTTAAAGCCCTTCCCTGAAATCCAATGACAGGGAGCCTGCAGCAGGATCCTCTACCGCAGCTGTCATGTGTGACAGCTGCGGTAGTGAATTGAAGAATTCCCTACATCTGTCACAGATGTGGCAGGTGCAGCAGCAGGGAATTCTTTTTACTAGCGGGGATGAAGGAAACATCTGTCGCATGTGGCAGATGTGTTCTGCATCCCCGCGGGGGACACGACAGCGGCTGGAAGGTAAGTTTTTTATTTATTTTTTTTACACTAAAATTGTTTTTCAGGGAAGGGCTTATATGTAAAGCCCTTCCATGAAAAACAATTCAGGGGTGCCGGCAGACAATTGGCAGCAGCCGCGGCTCCATTGAAAAATGCTCGAGGCTCCTATTGACTTTAATGGGGTTTGTTACTCGAAACGAGCTCTGGAGCATTACAGAAAGCTCGGCTCGAGTAACGAGCACCCGAGCATTTTGGTGCTCGCTCATCTCTACTTTTTACCCCTAATAAAAAAAACAAAAAAAAGTCAATGAAAAAAAGATAAAATAAAAAATAGCCCTATATGTCATGGGGAGAAAAAAAAAACAAGAAAAAAAAAAATAGGACAGTAAAAACACCACATGGGTAAAAGGTGTCTGGTCCCTTAGGACCCAAACCCCCTGGTTCTTAAGGCGTTAAGAAGTCAGATGGCTACAATGGGACCTGGATGTGGGCAGATCAAAGAGATGGCGGCACCTACTGTCCCAGGACAGAATTTTGTCCCAAAATCGGAGGGCTGCTTTAATATCAGAATAGTTCTGGTCTGATATCATCATCTTCAGCGTAGGTTTTTTTGCAGTTTATAGCCAAATTTGTTTTTACATTTTCAAAAAGTTCCCTCTTGGTCTTTGACAGCATTAAAATAACAATTGTATTTCTAAACAGATTGTTGACAATTCAAAGCCCACCAGGATGATCAGTGTAGCCACAGGAATGCCTTCCCCCTAGCCTGACAAAGGGAGGCACATTGCATAATCAAGTTGAGTTTCCTTAACGAGGGGGATCCTAAGTCCAAACTGTGGAATTTCCTCTCTGGAAGACGTAAAATGAGTCACTGTTATAATGTCTAGGGGCTATAGCTGTGTTGTCCTGGTTTTAACCCTTCCAATAATCAGAAATCCAAACATGCCATACAAAGATCCCTCTTAATATACCAGGGATGTGTTTGTGTTTTCTTCTGCAGTCCAGAAAAATGTCTGTGGTTACGTAGACTACAACAAAAATGGAAAGGAAGCCAACTATCTACCCCCCCTCCACCTCATAATCATCTCCAGAATTGTATGCCTGGCAATTAAAGTCTTAAGAAGCAAGAACAACTCAGAGGATCCTCTAAGTGCAGCTTTATATCTAGTGGAGTCTCTTGCTTTTACAGATTAGGTGTGACCCTCTCTTTCCAGCGATTTAGAAAATTATTTCTACTGCAAATTCCAGCACAGTTGTATCACCGGGAATTGGTTTCCGGTTTATTAAAAGTTTCTGGTTGTGTTAAAGGTCAAAGGGAATTAAAGACAAGAGGATTGAATGAATGTAAACCTATCAAACTTCTAAGAAACTTATTTTTTCACAAATTGAAAATCTCTACTAAAACTTTCTTTTGCTAATGTCTTTATTTTATGATTATATATATACACATATATACATACACACACATTCAAGCAGAGCACAAGTATGACGACCCTCAAAAACGTCACCAACACGTCAAGCCATGGCACAATTATGCCCATAATGAACACCTATACCATCACCAAAACAAGGGTATACACCAAAAGACAGGAATGGGAATGCTGTCCCTAACCAACTTTGGCAGGGTGATCATGCCAATAGAGATGGCCCCACATCTCAAACCTATGGAACCTAGCCTGTTCCTAGATGGACAGAGAAGGACGTACTGCAGATGGAAATGCCAACAGAGCTGGAAAATAGGAACATAATGGATCGGTGTCCATAGCCACCCAAGACTCACCAAACAGGACATGGTTCTGGCGTCTGTACTCCAACAGACGGAGGGGATTTAGGCATCCACTGGTGGACGGAGGGGATTCAGGCAGGACATATACCTCAGATGTCCGACCACCATCAGATTGAAGGAACAGACAGGACTGGACTCAGAATTCTGATTATCACTTGATGGGTGGGACAAATAAGACAGGACTTAGAGCAAACATAGATAACAGCAGACATACAATGTCCATACAGCATGCATGCACACAGCAAAATAATTGGCACCCATGGAGGGAAGGGACCAGAATTAATTATACTATTGAATACTATTATGCACCAAAAATATTGCAGGTATTGTAGGATTACTGGAGAATCATCACTACATTACAGGCAGATGACATCGTGCTAAGAATTATTTCACTGTTAGGCTCTGTTCAAATTTGCATTGTGGTTTCCATTTCCAACAGAAACCATAATGTATAGCCAGATCTATTGTATGACAGATACCACCAGTGCCCAACAAACTCCACTGACTTTAGTCCCTTTCACACCCAAGGATTATCGCTCATCGTGCACTTTTCGTTTGAACGATGGATTTTACTTCACATAAAATCCATCATTCAGCTGCTGAAAGACTGAGCAAATACATTCAATTTGAATGTATTTTGCTTATCTTTCAATAGACTGCAGGATGTTCTCGCCGCGGCTAGTGTAAACACGCCGGAACAGTGGAATGTGCTAGCAGCTATTTGCACCACTGGGCGTGTGTTTAAACACACACTGGGCTCAGCAAACAACTCATGGAGGTGCTTTTACATGCAAATGAAGATGATAAAGTGTTAATGGCCATTAAGGCCATTTACACTTTATGCAAATACATTGCTAAATCTTTCAATCTTTTGAAAGATTATCTTTACATGTAAAAGGACCTTTATGGAGTCTATAATGTTTAACTGTGGTTTACATTGGCTTCATGGGTAAAATAACCCTGCATGCCTACTATTCTTCCCATCAAATCTGCCAGAATCTGCAATGGAGGCTCGATATCCAAAGTAGCCTAAAGGCCCTTTTACGCACATAGATAATCTTTCAAATGAAAGAAAGATTGAAATATGTAGTTATCTTTTTGCATAAAGTGTTAATGGCCATAAGCACTTTATCATCTTCATTTGCATGTAAAAGGACCTCCAGGAGTTGTTTGCAGAGCCCAGCATGTGTTTAAACACACACTTAGCTGTGCAAACAGCTGCCGGCCCATTCCATTGTTCTCCTCGTGTAAACATGCTACAGGGAGAATGTCCTGCAGTCTTTTGAATGATGAGCGAAATACATTCCAATGGTATGTATTTGCTCAGTCTTTCAGTGACCGTACGATAGATTTTAGGTGAACTAAAATCCATCATTCAAACAAATAGAGCACGGCTGCTCGTATTTATATGTAACGATTATTGCTCATTTTCGTCCGTGTGGATGAATTTTGAGATTTAATCGTTGCGTGTAAAAGGGCCTTTACTTGCCTTCTAGATCAGGATCACACAAAAGCAGGCACTTTGCGCTGTAACCAGCATCGTCACACTAGGCTTTGTAAGAAGTCATTTCAACACTTCTCTAAATCCTTCTAAGAAAATTGGTTTATAATCTTAAACATTTATGGCATATCCAAATGACATCTCTGAAACACGCATCTATCTCTAGAATGGGAGTCTATAGACCCCCCATACTGCTGGTCACTTGCATCTAGGCAAAAGAGGTGGTCACACATACATTGGCTTAGAGCTGACATACAAACGTATAGATTTATAAAATAGGAGAGATTTAAGAAGTAAAATGCTCCAGAATTCTGTCTCAAATGATGCCAAAAAAAGCCGCCATGCACCAAATTTGATATGTCTGTTAGACACTTTTTATGCCTCAACAGATAATTTGGCAAAGTGGCGAAGAAAAGGGGTGATGTCTAAGAGGAGTTATAAAATGCATCAGATTTGTGAATCACATGTATTATTATTATTGTGACCCAGAATATTGGATTAAGTAAGACAACCAAGAGGTGGCACAAGGAAAAGAATGGCTAGCGAAGTGCACCAAATTTATCATATAGTGTGCGACACTGCTAAATTTGGTGCAGTTTCCACCTTTCTGGTATCTACATTTAGGACTACAATATACAGTGGGGAAAAAAGTATTTAGTCAAATACCAATTGTACAAGTTCTCCCACTTAAAAAGATGAGTGGCGCCTGTAATTGACATCACAGGTAGACCTCAACTATGAGAGACGACACGAGAAAACACATCCAGAAAATCACATTGTCTGATTTTTAACTAATTTATTTGCAAATTATGGTGGAAAATAAGTATTTGGTCAATAACAAAAGTTCATCTCAATACTTTGTTATAAATCCTTTATTGGCAAACGTTTTCTGTAAGTCCTCACAAGGTTGGCACACACTGTTGCTGATATGTTGGCCCATTCCTCCATGCAGATCTCCATAAGAGCAGTGATGTTTTGGGGCTGTTGCTGGAGAACACGTGCTTTCAACTCCCTCCAAAGGTTTTCTATAGGGTTGAGATCTGGAGACTGGCTAGACCACTCCAGGACCTTAAAATGCTTCTTATGAAGCCACTCCTTTGTTGCCCTGGTGGTGTGCTTGGGATCATTGTCATGCTAAAAGACCCAGCCACGTTTTATCTTCAGTGCCCTTGCTGATGAAAGAAGGTTTGCACTCAAAATCTCACGATACATGGCCCCATTCATTCTTTCATGTATACAGGTCAGTTGTCCTGGTCCCTTTGCAGAGAAACAGCCCCAAAGCATGTTGTTGCCACCCCCATGCTTCACAGTAGGTATGGTGTTCTTTGGATGCAAATCAGCATGCTTTCTCCTCCAAACACGACAAGTTGTGTTTCTGCCAAACAGTTCTACTTTGGTTTCATCTGACCATATGACAGTCTCCCAATACTCTTCTGGATCCTCCAAATGCTCTCTAACAAACTTTAGTCAGCCCCGGACATGTACTGGCTTAAGCAGGTGGACACGTCTGGCACTGCAGGATCTGAGTCCCTGGCGGCGTAGTGTGTTACTGATGGTAGTCTTTGTTACGTTTCTCCCAGCTCTCTGCAGGTCATTCACTAGGTTCCCCCGTGTGATTCTGGGATTTTTGCTCACCGTTCTTGTGATCATTTTGACCCCATGGGGTGAGATCTTGCGTAGAGCACCAGATCCAGGGAGATTATCAGTGGTCTTGTATCTCTTCCATTTTCTAATTATTGCTCCCACAGTTGATTTCTTCACACCAAGCTGCTTGCCTATTGCAGATTCAGTCTTCCCAGTCTGGTGCAGGGCTAGAATTTATGTTTCTGGTGTCCTTCAACAGCTCTTTGGTCTCCACCATTGAGGAGTTTGGAGTGTGACTGCTCGAGGTTGTGGACAGGTGTCTTGTATACTGATAACAAGTTCAAACAGGTGCCATTACTACAGGTAATGAGTGGAGGACCGAGGAGCCTCTTAAAGAAAAAGTTACAGGTCTGTGAGACCCAGAAATCTTGCCTCTTTGTAGGTGACCAAATACTTATTTTCCACCATAATTTGCAAATAAATTTGTTAAAAATCAGACAATGTGATTTTCTGGATGTGTTTTCTCATGTTGTCTCTCATAGTTGAGGTCTACCTATGATGTCAATTACAGGCCTCTCTCATCTTTTTAAGTGGGAGAACTTGTACAATTGGTATCTGACTAAATACTTTTTTTCCCCACTGTATTTATAACAAACTCAAAGACTTACGTACTTATGTTATGAGCTGCATCAACTTTACCTGCAGAAACCCAACACTGTTTTACGTTGGTTTGAGGATGTGGATGTTCCGCGATTGGACCGGCTGCACATCTTCCCGACCTGAACCCTACTGAACATCTTGGGGATGAACTGGAACATCGGGTCAGGAAATATAAAATACCTCTGTGTTTCATAGAATTTGCCAGATGTTTGCAGGATGAAGGGAAACACCAACTGAAGTGTATCAGATGTTGGCAGAACGTATGCCACTAAAAGTATTCAATGTCATTAGGGCCAAAGGAGCCCCACCAGGCATAAACATATGGAAATAAATACTTCTTTTGATTCTTGCCCAAGTGTTCAGTTATTTTTGGTTTTGAAAAATTTTGAGCAAATTTTCCAGACTTGCAAATTTATACATTTAACTACATCATTGATCAGGGGCGTACCTAAAGGCTCAAGGGCCCTCATGCAAAATGTGAGCTGGGGCCCCCCCTCTATCTGTACCCGTACCCATACCTACACCATGCTGCACAGAGACATAACTTGAAGCTTCTGGGCCCCAATGCAAAACCTGTAACAGGGCCCCCAACTATAATGCTTTATTCATAGTACTGGGCTCTCTATATGGAGAAGAGAGGCCTTATGGGACCCCTAAGGCTCCTGGGCCCGGGTGCAACCGCATCCCCTGCACCCTCTATAGTTACGCCCCTGTCATTGATAAGTTTACCAACATTACTAAGGTTCGGTACATGTATATTTATAGTCCAGAATGGGATTCAATTTTAAAGTTTAACTGATCCCGTATCACAGAATCAAACCTCGTCCTTGGCACAAAATATATGACTCAGGTATGGAACTATAAGGCTGAGTTCACACGGGGTGGAATTGCCGCGGAATTTCCGTACAGACTTTCTGCACGGAAATTCCGCCAGAAATTTTTATCCCGGGATAAAGTAGCAAAGTGGACGAGATTTGCAAAAATCCTCTTTCTATGGGGAGAGATGACCGGCAAATGGCGCGAGTTTTGAAGCTGCATTTCTGCTACAGAAACCTTGCCGTATTTCCGTGCAGTCCCACTGCGGTCATTCCATGAGATTTCCACCCCGTGCGAACCCAGCCATAGAAAGGAGAGAGGCCGCAGCGAGCTGGTGATAAAATTGCTGGCAGAATTCTGCCCCGTGTGAACCCAGCCTATGAGGAAAGACAGCAGCAGCGGAATGCAGGCAGCGAAGCCACTTCAAAACCCGCGCTGAACGGCGCGAGTTTTAAAGCTGCATTTCTGCCATGGAAATCTTGCGGTATTTCCATGCAGTTACGCTGTGGTTACTCCAAGAGATTTCCGCAGGATTTCCACCCCGTGTGAACCTAGCCTGAAATGGCCATATG
Source organism: Eleutherodactylus coqui (assembly GCF_035609145.1). NCBI lineage: Eukaryota > Metazoa > Chordata > Amphibia > Anura > Eleutherodactylidae > Eleutherodactylus > Eleutherodactylus coqui. The sequence goes on along the minus strand of NC_089848.1, from coordinate 94,688,143 downwards.
CGTGAGCCCTGAAGAAAAATTGTGAGTTAGTGACAGAAGGCTGCGCGTACAAACCTGAACGATAATACATTTTTGTAAATATAGGGACAAATATTGGCATTCATTGGATAACTAAATCCGGAAATCTCAGTTCACTACTAAATAGTTCATAATAATAAAATAACAATTTTCACTTCTGTTTTGAGACGATGAGTCAGAATAGAATAGCTGCCAAGTTGCCTTTTTTTTCTATTAATTATACTGCATTTGCACAGCCAGCCCATAGGGATACCGGCAGTGGCGGATTAAGGGGATCAAAGGCTTGGGACTGTTCACACAACTTGGGCCCCCCATGTCCACAGCGTGTGTGAAAATACCGTAATAGTCCCAACTAGAGATGAGCGAACGTACTCGGTTCGGGTGTTTTTGAACTCGAGCACCGCTTTTTCCGAGTAACTGGCTACTCGGACGAAAAGATTCGGGGGGCGCCGGGAGAGAAGAGAGAGTGAGCTCCCCCCAGTTCCCCACTGCTACCCCCCGCTCCACCACGCTGCCCCCGAATCTTTTTGTCCGAGTAGTGAGTTACTCGGAAAAAGCGGTGCTCGAGTTCAAAAACACCCGAACCGAGTAGGTTCGCTCATCTCTAGTCCCAACGTGATTGCCCCTAAGGGTATGTTCATATGGAACAGATTTGGTACTGATTTTGACATGGATCCAGAACAGAATTCATCCTTTCAATTCAAAGGGTGAAATCTGCTGTGGATCTGCTTGGAAATTTCCCCCAAATCTGCTATGTGTGAATATACGATTAGCGGATGCAATGGCAAATACTTGCTGATTCTCCAGCGCGGCGGAGGATCATTACTTTACCTGAAGTAATGGGAGATTTTTATTTTTTTTAAATGCTCCGCGTCCGTGAGTACCTTCGCGAAATTCGGCCCGATTTTGCGCTCAGCCGTGTGTAGGAAGCCTAAGGGTATTTTCACATGGTGGATTCTGTTACGGAATTTTCTGCGCTGAATCTGCCTGGAGAAACGCAGCAGGGATCATTGGCTGCTCTGCCACGAATATACATATGGATTTAGCCCTGTTATGGGGGTTAAAATAAACCACACACACAGCATCACTGTAATCATCATGGTCTGTATAATTACCTCTATACTGTCACTCAACAAAATCCACTATGCCAAGACCAACATTACCAATAATAACACTATATAAGGGCTAAATAATACCGCCACACCATGATCACATATTACCACCACATAATGGTTAATGCTATCATACTGTCACTGAATAAAGACCACTACAACACTCAATATTACCAATAATAACACTATATGAGGGCCAAATAATACCTCTAGTCTGTGACCACATAATGCTGCCATAGTGTTACTGAAAAAAAATCTATACAAAGATCAATTTTACACCACCCCCATACAGTGACCATATAGCAATATATGCAAGATCTATACAGGCACTTTGGGGATTGTATAAATTATTACAGCACAGTTATATCCAGTGATCACAGGTGACATCTCTTCTGACTGGAGTCGTTCACTTTCCCTTTTTCTTCATCTGACCCAGACAGTCATGATGACTTCTCCTAGTCAAAACATATCTCTGCAAAATTTGCAAAAAAGGGAGATGGAATAATATCTCCACAGTGCCACCTATTGGAAAACATATTACCCAGAGGAGCATTAATGGCCTTTTGAGTCTCCTCACTCACCATGTAGGTGCTCTGCCTAAGGAGAAAAGATAGCGTTTCTGACCCCCGCCCCAGGCCTCTCACTAGCAAAGCTAGCTTCCTACTGTACACTGATGAAGGGTAAACACAATGAAACAGCTGTCTGTACATGGAGTCTTGCTTTGCTTTTAATTCCCAGTCTTTGTTACAAGGCCTGTCTAAAGAGTCTAACTTTGGCTTGTAGGGATGCTGCCTTCCAATAGGTGGCACTGTGGAGGAATTATTCCCTCTCCCTTATTTGCATATTACCCAGAGGAGCATGAATGGCCTTTTGAGTCGCCTCACTCACCATCTAGGTGCTCTCCCTAAGGAGAAAAGATAGCGTTTCTGCAAAATTTAACACACAGATATCTTTAACTCCTCAATTTTCCAGGGACCTTGCTTAGTTTTACAACCTCCCACATAATCACGCCATCCATAGTGCCTCAGATAGTAGTAATGCCACCTGAAGTGACCCACACATTAACAGGTGCCACATAGTAAGTGCCACTTGTCATGTCCCACACAAAGTAAAAGTGCCCAAACTCAATTACAGTGCTCCTCTTATGCCATCATTCAGTAATAATGCCCCAAATAGGCCCCCACTCAGTAGTTATGCTCCATATAGGCCCCCACTCAATAATACCCCTCACAGGCACCCACTCAGTGATAATGCCTCATATAGCCCTGACAATCATTCAGACCATGAACTACATGGGATGGTGCAGCAGGTAATAGAGAAGGTGGAATACTAAGGTATTCCAAAGAGCTGGCACAAGGTACTTCTGCAGTGATGGCTCTCTGCAATGCTTCTCTTCTTCATGTAGATGGAAAGGCGATTGGCTGGTTGGACTAAGATGAAACAGATGGACAGGCAGGAAGTTGAGACTGCCAGCCAAATCACATTGTGACAATTACAGCCGCCTACATTATGCTGCAGAGCTGCATTCACAATTCTGCTTGTTGCTATTAGAAACAGGTGTAGCTGATGTCCTATAATGAAGAGAAAAACACAGACATTTTTTTTGTACTTCACATGATTGTATAACGCCTGTTGAAAAATGGCTAAACTTTCAAAAATCCCTACAGCAAGATTTGTTTAAACATTGTTTAGATGATACAACAGAATCGTAAATGCAGCTCTGGATGATAAAACAGACAAAGTCTGGCTGCACACGACCGGATCGAATTCTGCATGTGCGAGCCCGCAGCGGAATCCGTCTCTGACTGCTGCCGGTGACCCTGCATACCTGCTTTCCCCTGTATTGTGGATGACCGCAAATAAGACTAATTAGTCTTTTAATCCATGGAAAGGGTGTGTCGCACACGTGTGTGAACTGGCCTTGCATGCGCAAAAACTATAGTAATATATGCAGACACGCATATGCTGTTTTTATGGTATGGGTAGAGTACTTAATTTCCATTGAGAAAAATGTGAATGCTACATTGTCTTTGGAGAATGTTGTGCTCAGTTGGAGGCAGCACTTGGTGAAGGTCTGTGTTTTGGCGGTGCTGGGTTTGCAGCCTTGCTAACAAGTCTGGTGCTAGTTTTGGAGATGGTTCTATATCTTCTGGCTCAATGGGCATGTCACATTAGATGTGACGTGCTGAGTCGCACCTGTGGATAATTAGCATGCCTATTTAACCAGGCTGGTTGCTGAGCTGAACTGCTGTTAATAATGTCATGTCTAACCTGGATGCGCTGGATCTGTCACCCGCAGATCTCCTACAAATGTAAAAGAACAAAATGACAAAACAAGAAATAGAACCAAAATATGGGAAACACTGTCCCTTTATAACCAAAACTCAGCGAAGGACCCTGCCTGAAAGCAAGGCGATCGTCCTGATAAGGACGGCCCTGACTGCGGACCTCAGCCTCTAGTTGACCCTATGTGGGAAAGGGTAAGAACACAAGAATACCAAAACTGAAAAGAAAAAAAACACAGCACTTAGCTTTGAGATGCGGCAGGTAACTGAGCAATCCAGGACCAAGCTCTGAATGCAAGCTCAGCCAGGGAGAGACTAACAATCAACAGCAGTTCAACTCAGCATCCAGCCAGGTTAAATAGCCATGCTAATTACCCACAGGTGCGACTCAGCACCTAAAACCACACCCACTGAGCCAGAAGATGTAGAACCATCTCCAAAACCAGCATCAGACTTGTCAGCAAGGCTGCAAACCCAGCAACGTCGAAACAGTCTGTTTGTGTTGAAGAAGGTCCATGAAAATGATTTGGGTTAGTGAGGAAAACTAGAACAAACATAATACTGATTCCAAGCCCATCAAGTTCTGCTGCCTGTGTCCACCAGTGTAGGGGTGGACACAGGCAGTAGAGGACCCCTGGGCTACAACATTACATTATCTTTAAAGGTGTTATCCCAAATGAACTTTAATCACCTGTCCATAGGAAGAGTGATAAGAGTCTGATCAACAGTCAGGGATCTCAACGCTAAGACCATCATCAATTCCAAGTACTGGGTCCCGTGTCCTACTCACTGCGGAATCACTGCACCCCCTGCAGTGAGGAAGATATTGAATGGAGCGGCGGTAATGCATGCGCAGTGCCACTACACTTATCTTCAATGGGGCTGACAGAGATACCCAAGCACTTGAACTTGGCTATTTCTGTCAGTCACATTGAAATGAGTGCAAAGAATATACACATCTGCCGCTCCATTCACAATCCATATTACTATGGGTGGGTGCAGCGAGCCCACAGTGACGAGAAGAGAGGACATGGGGCCTCCATTCTCAAGATTGATGGAAATCTCAGCCATGAGCCCCCCACTGATTAGACTGGATAGATGCCAAAAGTGTATCTTGCAGATATTCTCTTAAAGCGGTTGTCCCGTGAAAGCAAGTGGGGTTAAGCACTTCTGTATGGCCATATTAATGCACTTTGTAATATACATCATGCATTAAATATTGGCCATACAGAAGTTATACACTTACCCCCTCCGGTGCTGGCGTCCCCGTCTCCATGGCGCTGACCAAAGCCGCCTTCTGCCTGGATTAGACGCGCTTAACCCCACTTGCTTTAGCGGGACAACCCCTTTAATAACTCAGCATAAAGCCCCTCCCTTATGTCTCCCTACCAATTTACCAGTAACTCAGGGCTATGAAATATATTAGCTCAGTCCTACATATGTAATAAAATAGAAAGTGTGAAGTAGTGACGATTTACCCCCTCTTACCTACTGAGCTCTTGTGCAACGGCACAGGTTACACACATGAGATGTTGCCCCTGTACCAGAGTATAGAGCAAGTAAATGAAGCAAATGATGCCAATGCAGTGGAAGGTTAACCCTTTCCAATCCAGTTTGTATCCTGGTTTTCCTAGGGGGCTTACTCTTTTTCTGCGGTTATACAATGGTGCTATATGCTGGCTAAAGCCAGTACTGCATGAGGTGACACATTGGATAGGCCCCGACAGCAGAGAGGCTGGCAATATACAGTAAGAGAACCCCAACGGACGTCTTCCAACATTGGAGCTGTACAGCCTCAAATCATAATGTCTTCAGACGTCAGACAGTGGATTGGAAAGGGTTAAAGGAGCAGTTCAAGAAAACAGAGCTGCACACACACACACACACTTGAACAATTTACTGTCGAAGAAAAGGTTCCTTTTGCAATTTGAGAAGTTGGGTCTTTTGGCAGAAATCATCTTTAAAGTCACTGCAATGAAAGGAAGAGAGCGTGTCATGTATTTACCGCACTCATTCGATTGTGGCCAGCTTACGGAGATGTATCTGGCAGTCGGTGGTCTGGAAGGTATTTGAAGGGTCTGACGAACTTCACTTAATCAAAATTGTTTTGGGAATAGCTAACTTTGTTTAGCCTTTTGCAAAGGACTATGATGTGTATGTCATCGTGTAACCATTGGCTGTGTTCAAAAAAATCTCAAAATTGGCTATAGCTGACAGTTCTATGTAGTTCACTGATCAGATCCTTCAATTAAAGGAAAAGTCCAGAGCGCTGGGAAGTGGGCGGATGAATGGAGTCTCCCATCCTAGAGACCTGTGGGAGTCCAGGGTACAGAGATATTTGTTTGTGGCTTGAATACCCTCTAAAGCAGAGGTTCCCAAACTTTTTTGCCACGTAGACCACTTGACGATGTTTTTGTTATCCGTAGACCCAGAGGCATAACTTGAAGCTTCTGGGCCCAAATGTAAAATCTGTAACAGGGCCCCCAACTATAATGCTTTCTTCATAGTACTGGGCTCCCTATATGGAGAGGAAAGGCCTTTTGGGCCCCTTAGGGCTTCTGGGCCCGGGTGCAACCGCATCCCCTACAGTTACGCCCTTGCGTAGACCCCCTGCCTGCCTAAGGCCGACTGTACACGACCGGGTCGATTCCGCATGTGGAATTTCTCAGCGGAATCCGACCCTGTGCCCAGCTGGCATCCACACGTACCTGCCATTTCTTCTTCTTTTCTGTATTGTGGATAGTCCGCAGAGCTCGTAGTACAGATTTTTTTAAAACCCCTGCTTTTGTCATTTGTGGAAGGGCCGGGGGTTGAATGGCTTCCATCGACTTTATTGGAAGCTGTTCATGCGGAATCTGCTTAAAAATAGAACATGCTGCAATGTTTCTTCCGTGAGCAGAAAATCGCATCTGATTTCCGCTCATGTGCAGGAAAAAGCATTTTTTAATATCATGTTATGGGCAGCCAGCCTAATTTTGAATTTTCCTTAATTTATTAACCCTTTCCAATCCACTGTCTGACCTCTGAAGACATTATGATTTAAGGCTGTACAGCTCAGATGTTGGTAGACGTCCGTCGGGGTTCTCTTACTGTATATTGCCAGCCTCTCTGCTGTCGGAGCCTATCCAACGTGTTACCTCATGCAGTACTGGCTTTAGCCAGCATATAGCGCCGTTGTATAATGGCAGAAAAAGAGTAAGCCCCCTAGGAAAACCAGGATACAAATTGGATTGGAAAGGGTCAAATGGGTTTTTCACAGCTGACTCAGTGCTGCTCACTTAGAGGCCTCGCTCAGACAAGTGCTCTTTTAGCACAGTATAGGCGCATGAAAAGATCGGGGCTATACTGCACTAAAGATGAATTAGCCCGTTCACACGATCAGAGGTGTGTGTTTTCCAGCTCCCATAGAAGTCTATGGAAAGCTTGCACCAAAGATAGGTCAGGTCCTTTCTTTTCTCGCAGCACGGACCTTAGATGCAACCTTGCAGTTGCATGTCCTATCTTCGTTAGGTGTGAGGATTTAGCGTGTGTAATATTCATTCATCTGAACAGTTCTATAGGAAACCATAGTTTCTTATAGAAACTCTCTTTTCACGCCCCTCTAATGTGCGAAAACGGCGCTGGTGTTAATGAGGCCTATAGTATTTTGTAGAGTGGACAATTGTAAAAAAAGAAAAGCGTGTATAATTTTTATTCAGATCTTTATTAAAAAGACACAAACTGCAAGTAAGTATTTGGATTTGGGACGAAACAAATCAGAACCTTACATAAAATGACTACACAAATAATGCTGTTAATCGGAGGGATGAGCCGGATGTTCGAATAGCAATTGGTCAATATTTGGCTTCACATTAGTGAGGTATAGTCCCAAATCTGCACGTCCAGTGATTTGCAATCAATTTCTTTTTTTTATAAGACGATTGGCGACCGCGCTTAAACCCTTTTCCACGAGGTATGAGGATGGAAAACTATCAAAAACTTTCTTGCAATAGTCCACAATGCAGGATAAGCAACAGGTACCCGCGATGCGAGGCTGCCTGTATGAGAACTTGTAAAAACGTGCACATGAACATAGCACATCACAAAGCAGATGGGTATAGTTCGCGCAAAATCTCTTGAGCTCTGGCGGATCACGTGAAAATGATACGCAGTAGAAACTTTATAGGTAAATTAGCTACTGCGCAGGTTTCTTTTGTCTATCGCCAGAGCCCAAGAAGTTTTGTGCAAACTCTACAAAAACTATTTTATGAAATATCAAAGAAGTAAGTAACCTCTATGTGTACAAGGGGGTGCTGATAAGTGTTTGGCTTTGCCTAAAAAGAAGCGGGATAGGAAGATGAAACTTCCGAACCTTTTCTTCCGAGAGAGGAGGTGCTCGCTAAGGACAATGCTCGCTCGAGTATTTGTCCTTAGCGAGTATGCTCACTCATCTCTACTCGCTACTATAGTCTCTAGCTGGTCTGGTCTTTGAAGATACACTCGCTGCTGCACTTCTCTCACGTTGGTTTGGCCTTCAGTGGAACACTTGGTTCATCTGTTATCAAAGGTAGCTCTTTCCGTGACATTATACAGCCAGATGATATTGTAGCGACATAAGATAAGCACTATAGTTTATTGCTTTAGTGGAAGAACACTATGCCCTCGGTGTTAAATCCTTGACTTCGGCGGCTTTAATGTGTTGAAGATGAATCAATATTCCGCATTTAATATCAATGTTTTATTTCGAATCGTAATTAAACTATCTTGATGGTTATCATTTTTACAATATCCTATTCTGCAGGTGTTTTCTTAAAGGAGCCATTCATTAATGAACTGTTCTGATAAAGAAACATCATGAGAACCCATACACACATATTGTTTGGGTCCATAATAGGGTACCGATGAGTGCTCTGGAGCCTTATGGAAACTTTGTCTCAAGTTTCAGGTAAGGTGATACTTCTAATGCATGCCATTTTATTGAAGTATTCAGAGAAGCGCCATACCAAAGCACATGCTATACTGTAATGCTATAGGTCTGTAAAGGCCATTTCACACTAATGTTTTTGCTTTCCGACTAGCTGTTCCATTGTGGGAGCAGCGAAACGGAAAAAAAGTTTCAATTTTCATGCCCATAGAAATGCATTGAAACCGTAGACCTTCAATTTCAATCCATTTTTCAATTTTCCATCTCCATTCCATTTTGTATGCTGGACCGAAAATGCAGACTACTGCTCTTTTGTTTCCAGTTCAAAAATCCGAACAAAAACGCATCAGTTTCTTTTTACATTGTAGACAATAGAAGAATGAAAAAATGGAAAGCGATTTTCATTTCCGTTTTTGTACGAAGTTCTACTTCTGAGGGCTCGGTCAGACAAGCGTGTTTTTTTTGCGTTCCTATGTGCAGGGAAAAACCACTGCTCGCAAAGGCAAAGTTTCATGTGCGCAGTGCATGAGACTTTGCCCATTCACTGGAGCAGCTGCGCTTGAAGAAGCACAGCTGCTCCACGAAGGTCCCCTCATCACTGAACACTGTGACAGCACTGTCAGTGTTCAGTCATGAGGAGACTGCCCACGGGAATGAAAGAATCCCCTGCCATCATCATTCCATTGCTTTCAATTGGGTGGTAGCAATGGGATAGCATTGTGGTCCACTGCCACAACTGTGACAGCTGTGGCAGGGGATTTTTTCATCCCTGCTGCAGTCCCCTCATCAGTGAACACTTTGACAGTGCTGTCACAGTGTTCAGTGATGAGGGGACTCCCCGCGGGAGATTAATGAAACCCTCCAGTGGGAGGACGCGCCTGAGTGGCAGAGAGGTGAGTATATAATTTTTGTATTTTTTTCACCAGCTATGGATGATTTTCAGGGAAGGGCTTATATTTAAAGTCCTTCCCAAAAGTCATCGCTGCAGGGGTTGCTTACAACCTACTGCTTTTAGTGGGGCCACAGCAGCGCTGACGTTCTGTTTCATCGTCGGTCTCGACATGCTGTGACAGATTTTCTATCAAGTCAGGTCTGGAGTAATGCAGACATAATTGGAAGAACCAGGACTGTGGTGGCAGGATATTTGGTATAGGAAGATATTTCTTTCCTTTGCCCCCAAAAGTAAATATTTTGAAACCAGGGGTTCCCAACTTCTGCTTAAATCTGAGCAATTGCAAGCCATTTCTTACGTAATCGACGTTTTTTCTTAATTTTCCAGAATTGCAGGAGACAGCGCAGTCTGTCTATCTTCCCAACTGAACCCTTACATTTACTGTCTGGAATCAGTGATATGAATCCATGTCTGGGTTTGGAGAGATGCCTACTGTTGCCAACTGCCATGGGGTGTGCCCAGCCAAGTACACATTTAAGTTTTGATCTTGTTTGGTTATACTAACACACACCTACACAGTTTTTCTCACACATGAACATGCATCCAACTGTCTGTGGTCTAATTCTATACAGAGACATCACTTTGTTAATACAGTCTCAGCTTGTAGTTTCTTAAAGACTGCCATATGCTATATGTAACCCTTTATGGTCCCCAACTGTGTACCCCGTATTTGCAATCCTTATGTTCTGACGTTTGTAGCCATGTAAATTATATAATATTTAAGGTTAAAGTGAAAAGTGTTTTTCATCCCCAAAATTACTTTCTATATGCCTTAAAAATGGGTTAAAAATAAAATGTAAATGTTTTTATATTATGGCGGTCATGCTAAAAAATGACCTTGGCACTCCAGTTTTGCACCTTTGTCATCTATGCTGATGTTTTCTGTCTACAAGCTGTAGTCAGCCTGTTGATGGAACGTCACAAGCTGCTGCATCCAATCAGAGACCTCAGTGAGCGACCACTGCTGCAGCAGTCTGTGTCATTCTGTTCACAGGCTGACTTACATCCTGAGGGTGGCTTTACACGAGGATGTAGCGCCGGCTCCATTGAATTAAATGGGAGAACATCGCGCTCCTCTGTCACAACTGTGCCAGAGGTTCGCGATTAGGGATGAGCGAGTATACTCGCTAAGGCACTACTCGCTCGAGTAATGTGCCTTAGCCGAGTATCGCCCTGCTCGTCCCTAAAGATTCGGGGGCCGCCGCAGCTGACAGGTGAGTTGCAGCGGGGAGCAGGGGAGAGCGGGCGGGAGAGAGGAAGAGAGAGATCTGCCCTCCGTTCCTGTCCGCTCTCCCCCGCAGCTCCCCGCCCCGCCCCGGCCCCCGAATCTTTCGGGACGAGCAGGGAGATACTCAGCTAAGGCACATTACTCGAGCGAGTAGTGCCTTAGCGAGTATACTCGCTCATCCCTATTCGTGATCTTCCCTGTATGTTGTCAATAGGGTCGGCACTGCTGCCACAGCTGCTGCAACAGCATCCAAGGGTTTCACAATCAAAAAACACCGGGGTCCTTTAATTTTCGCTGCAGGTGTTTTTCCGCATGTAAACTTCGCATATGTGACCACTGCTATTGAAAAGCATTGGTTCTATCTAGTGCAAACTTTATTACGCGTGAAAAAACGCACGTTAAAACGCCCGTGTGACTGAGCCCTTATGGTAGTTATATTCTTGTACATAGGAGCAGTATTATAGTAGTTATATTCTTGTACATAGGGGGCAGTATTATACTAGTTATATTCTTGTACATAGGGGGCAGTATTATAGTAGTTATATTCTTGTACATAGGGGGCAGTATTATTGTAGTTATATTCTTGTACATAGGAGCAGTATTATAGTAGTTATATTCTTGTACACAGGAGGCAGTATTATAGTAGTTATATTCTTGTACATAGGGGGCAGTATTATAGTAGTTATATTCTTGTACATAGGGAGCAGTATTATAGTAGTTATATTCTTGTACATAGGGGGCAGTATTATAGTAGTTATATTCTTGTACATAGGAGCAGTATTATAGTAGTTATATTCTTGTACATAGGAGCAGTATTATAGTAGTTATATTCTTGTACACAGGGGGCAGTATTATAGTAGTTATATTCTTGTACATAGGAGCAGTATTATAGTAGTTATATTCTTGTACATAGGGGGCAGTATTATAGTAGTTATATTCTTGTACATAGGATCAGTATTATAGTAGTTATATTCTTGTACATAGGAGCAGTATTATAGTAGTTATATTCTTGTACATAGGGGGCAGTATTATAGTAGTTATATTCTTGTACATAGGGAGCAGTATTATAGTAGTTATATTCTTGTACATAGGGGGCAGTATTATAGTAGTTATATTCTTGTACATAGGAGCAGTATTATAGTAGTTATATTCTTGTACATAGGAGCAGTATTATAGTAGTTATATTCTTGTACACAGGGGGCAGTATTATAGTAGTTATATTCTTGTACATAGGGAGCAGTATTATAGTAGTTATATTCTTGTACATAGGGGGCAGTATTATAGTAGTTATATTCTTGTACATAGGGAGCAGTATTATAGTAGTTATATTCTTGTACATAGGGGGCAGTATTATAGTAGTTATATTCTTGTACATAGGAGCAGTATTATAGTAGTTATATTCTTGTACATAGGAGCAGTATTATAGTAGTTATATTCTTGTACACAGGGGGCAGTATTATAGTAGTTATATTCTTGTACATAGGAGCAGTATTATAGTAGTTATATTCTTGTACATAGGGGGCAGTATTATAGTAGTTATATTCTTGTACATAGGATCAGTATTATAGTAGTTATATTCTTGTACATAGGAGCAGTATTATAGTAGTTATATTCTTGTACATAGGGGGCAGTATTATAGTAGTTATATTCTTGTACATAGGGAGCAGTATTATAGTAGTTATATTCTTGTACATAGGGGGCAGTATTATAGTAGTTATATTCTTGTACATAGGAGCAGTATTATAGTAGTTATATTCTTGTACATAGGAGCAGTATTATAGTAGTTATATTCTTGTACACAGGGGGCAGTATTATAGTAGTTATATTCTTGTACATAGGGAGCAGTATTATAGTAGTTATATTCCTGTACATAGGGGGCAGTATTATAGTAGTTATATTCTTGTACACAGGGGGCAGTATTATAGTAGTTATATTCTTGTACATAGGGAGCAGTATTATAGTAGTTATATTCTTGTACATAGGGGCAGTATTATAGAAGTTATATTCTTGTACATAGGGGGTAGTATTATAGTAATTATATTCTTGTACATAGGGGGCAGTATTATAGTAGTAATATTCTTGTACATAGGGGGCAGTATTACAGTAGTTACATTCATGTACATAGGGGCAGTATTATAGTAGTTATATTCTTGTACATAGGAGGCAGTATTATAGTAGTTATATTCTTGTACATAGGGGCAGTATTATAGTAGTTATATTCTTGTACATAGGGACAGTATTATAGTAGTTATATTCTTGTACATAGGGGGCAGTATTATAGTAGTTATATTCTTGTACATAGGATCAGTATTATAGTAGTTATATTCTTGTACATAGGAGCAGTATTATAGTAGTTATATTCTTGTACATAGGGGGCAGTATTATAGTAGTTATATTCTTGTACATAGGGAGCAGTATTATAGTAGTTATATTCTTGTACATAGGGGGCAGTATTATAGTAGTTATATTCTTGTACATAGGAGCAGTATTATAGTAGTTATATTCTTGTACATAGGAGCAGTATTATAGTAGTTATATTCTTGTACACAGGGGGCAGTATTATAGTAGTTATATTCTTGTACATAGGGAGCAGTATTATAGTAGTTATATTCCTGTACATAGGGGGCAGTATTATAGTAGTTATATTCTTGTACACAGGGGGCAGTATTATAGTAGTTATATTCTTGTACATAGGGAGCAGTATTATAGTAGTTATATTCTTGTACATAGGGGCAGTATTATAGAAGTTATATTCTTGTACATAGGGGGTAGTATTATAGTAATTATATTCTTGTACATAGGGGGCAGTATTATAGTAGTAATATTCTTGTACATAGGGGGCAGTATTACAGTAGTTACATTCATGTACATAGGGGCAGTATTATAGTAATTATATTCTTGTACATAGGAGGCAGTATTATAGTAGTTATATTCTTGTACATAGGAGCAGTATTATAGTAGTTATATTCTTGTACATAGGGGGCAGTATTATAGTAGTTATATTCTTGTACATAGGAGGACAGTATTATAGTAATTATATTCTTGTACATAGGAGGCAGTATTATAGTAGTTATATTCTTGTACATAGGGGGAAGTATTATAGTAGTTATATTCTTGTACATAGGAGGTAGTATTATGGTAGTTATATTCTTGTACATACGGGGCAGTATTATAGTAGTTATAGTCTTGTACATAGGGGGCAGTATTATAGTAGTTATATTCTTGTACATAGGAGGACAGTATTATAGTAATTATATTCTTGTACATTGGAGGCAGTATTATAGTAGTTATATTCTTGTACATAGGAGCAGTATTATAGTAGTTATACTCTGGTACATAGGAGCAGTATTGTAGTACTTATATTCTTGTATATAGGGGGCAGTATTTTAGTAGTTATATTCTTGCACATAGGGGGCAGTATTATAGTAGTTATACTCTGGTACATAGGAGCAGTATTGTAGTACTTATATTCTTGTATATAGGGGGCAGTATTTTAGTAGTTATATTCTTGCACATAGGGGGCAGTATTATAGTAGTTATATTCTTGTACACAGGGGCAGTATTATAGTAGTTATATTCTTGTACATAGGGGGGCAGTATTATAGTAGTTATATTCTTGTACATAGGGGCAGTATTATAGTAGTTATATTCTTGTACATAGGAGGCAGTATTATAGTAGTTATATTCTTGTACTTAGGGGGCAGTATTAAAGTAGTTATATTCCTGTACAAAGGGGCAGTATTATAGTAGTTATATTCCTGTACAAAGGGGCAGTATTATAGTAGTTATATTCTTGTACATAGGAGCAGTATTATAGTAGTTATATTCTTGTACATAGGGGACAGTATTATAGTAGTTATATTCTTGTACATAGGGGGAAGTATTTTAGTAGTTATATTCTTGTACATAGGGGGAAGTATTTTAGTAGTTATATTCTTGTACATAGGGGGTAGTATTATAGTAGTTATATTGTTGTATACAGGGGGCAGTATTATAGTAGTTATGTTCTTGTACATAGGAAGCAGCATTACAGTAGTTATATTCATGTACATAGGGGGCAGTACTATAGTAGTTATATTCTTGTACATAGGGGGCAGTATTATAGCAGTTATATTCTTATACATAGGGGCAGCATTATAGTAGTTATATGCTTGTACATAGGGGGCAGTATTAGAGTACTTATATTCTTGTATATAGGGAGCAGTATTATAGTAGTTATATTCTTGTACATAGGGGCAGTATTATAGTAGTTATATTCTTGTACATAGGGGTCAGTATTATAGTAGGTATATTCTTGTACATAGGGGGCAGTATTATAGTAGGTATATTCTTGTACATAGGGGGCAGTATTATAGTAGTTATATTCTTGTACATAGGGGGCAGTATTATAGTAGTTATATTCTTGTACATAGGGGGCAGTATTATAGTAGTTATATTCTTGTACATAGGGGCAGTATTATAGTAGTTATATACTTGTACATAGGAGGCAGCATTATAGTAGTTATATTCTTGTACATAGGGGGCAGTATTATAGTAGTTATATTCTTGTACAAAGGTGCAGTATTATAGTAGTTATATTCTTGTATATAGGAGGCAGTATTATAGTAGTTATATTTTTGTACATAGGGGGAGTATTATAGTAGTTATATTCTTGTACATAGGAGGCAGTATTATAGTTGTTACATTCTTGTACATAGGGGGGCAGTATTATAGTAGTTATATTCTTGTACATAGGAGGCAGTATTATAGTAGTTATATTCTTGTACAAAGGTGCAGTATTATAGTAGTTATATTCTTGTATATAGGAGGCAGTATTATAGTAGTTATATTCTTGTACATAGGGGCAGTATTATAGTAGTTATATTCTTGTATATAGGAGGCAGTATTATAGTAGTTATATTCTTGTACACAGGAGGCAGTATTATAGTAGTTATATTCTTGTACATAGAGGGAGTATTATAGTAGTTATATTCTTGTACATAGGAGGCAGTATTATAGTAGTTATATTCTTGTACATAGGGGGAAGTATTTTAGTAGTTATATTCTTGTACATAGGGGGAAGTATTTTAGTAGTTATATTCTTGTACATAGGGGGTAGTATTATAGTAGTTATATTGTTGTATACAGGGGGCAGTATTATAGTAGTTATGTTCTTGTACATAGGAAGCAGCATTACAGTAGTTATATTCATGTACATAGGGGGCAGTACTATAGTAGTTATATTCTTGTACATAGGGGGCAGTATTATAGCAGTTATATTCTTATACATAGGGGCAGCATTATAGTAGTTATATGCTTGTACATAGGGGGCAGTATTAGAGTACTTATATTCTTGTATATAGGGAGCAGTATTATAGTAGTTATATTCTTGTACATAGGGGCAGTATTATAGTAGTTATATTCTTGTACATAGGGGTCAGTATTATAGTAGGTATATTCTTGTACATAGGGGGCAGTATTATAGTAGGTATATTCTTGTACATAGGGGGCAGTATTATAGTAGTTATATTCTTGTACATAGGGGGCAGTATTATAGTAGTTATATTCTTGTACATAGGGGGCAGTATTATAGTAGTTATATTCTTGTACATAGGGGCAGTATTATAGTAGTTATATACTTGTACATAGGAGGCAGCATTATAGTAGTTATATTCTTGTACATAGGGGGCAGTATTATAGTAGGTATATTCTTGTACAAAGGTGCAGTATTATAGTAGTTATATTCTTGTATATAGGAGGCAGTATTATAGTAGTTATATTTTTGTACATAGGGGGAGTATTATAGTAGTTATATTCTTGTACATAGGAGGCAGTATTATAGTTGTTACATTCTTGTACATAGGGGGGCAGTATTATAGTAGTTATATTCTTGTACATAGGAGGCAGTATTATAGTAGTTATATTCTTGTACAAAGGTGCAGTATTATAGTAGTTATATTCTTGTATATAGGAGGCAGTATTATAGTAGTTATATTCTTGTACATAGGGGCAGTATTATAGTAGTTATATTCTTGTATATAGGAGGCAGTATTATAGTAGTTATATTCTTGTACACAGGAGGCAGTATTATAGTAGTTATATTCTTGTACATAGAGGGAGTATTATAGTAGTTATATTCTTGTACATAGGAGGCAGTATTATAGTAGTTATATTCTTGTACATAGGGGGCAGTATTATAGTAGTTATATTCTTGTACATAGGGGGCAGTATTATAGTAGTTATATCCTTGTACATAGTGGGTAGTATTATAGTAGTTATATTCTTGTACATAGGGGGCAGTATTATAGTAGTTATATTTTTGTATATAGGAGGCAGTATTATAGTAGTTATATTTTTGTACATAGGGGGAGTATGATAGTAGTTATATTCTTGTACATAGGAGGCAGTATTATAGTAGTTATATTCTTGTACATAGGGTACAGTATTATAGTAGTTATATTCTTGTACATAGGGGACAGTATTATAGCAGGTATATTCTTGTACATAGGGGGCAGTATTATAGTAGTTATATTCTTGTACATAGGAGGCAGTATTATAGTAGTTATATTCTTGTACATAGGAGGTAGTATTATAGTAGTTATATTCCTGTACATAGGGGCAGTTTCATAGCAGTTATATTCCTGTACATAGAGTGTAACATAATAGTAGTTATAATCTTGTAATTAGATTCTTGTACATTGAATATTTAAGTGAATAAATAATTTATAGGATATAAACATAATGTGTAAAAATATACTTTAAAGGGGTTGTCCCGCGCCGAAACGGTTTTTTTTTTTTTTCAACCCCCCCCCCGTTCGGCGCGAGACAACCCCGATGCAGGGACGTACAGACAGCTTACCGGAGCGCTTACCTTGATCCCCGCGCTCCGGTGACTTCTATACTTACCTGTGAAGATGGCCGCCGGGAACCTCTTGCTTCGTGGACCGCAGCTCTTCTGTGCGGTCCACTGCCGATTCCAGCCTCCTGATTGGCTGGAATCGGCACGTGACGGGGCGGAGCTACACGGAGCCGCTCTCTGGCACGAGCGGCTCCATAGAAGACTACAGAAGACCCGGACTGCGCAAGCGCGGCTAATTTGGCCATCGGAGGGCGAAAATTAGTCGGCTCCATGGGAACGAGGACGCTAACAACGGAGCAGGTAAGTAAAAAACTTTTTATAACTTCTGTATGGCTCATAATTAATGCACAATGTACATTACAAAGTGCATTATTATGGCCATACAGAAGTGTATAGACCCACTTGCTGCCTCGGGACAACCCCTTTAAGTATAAAGAAAAATCAAAACATAATTCAGTACTGTGAGATTTGTTCCACAAAATATATTATTTATTCTAATAAGTTGCCATAAATTGAAAGTAATATTTATCTTGATGCTAACTTTGATTCATACAAATTCACCTTCACTTTCAAATCATTTTTCCTTTTTTTCGTGCCTTCTAAGAGCTATAACTGTTTTTGTTTTACTTTGACATAGCCATATGAGGGATTGTAGTTTTGCGGGACAAATTGAATTTGTAAGGCCATCTGCACACAGGTGGATATTTGCTATGGAATCCGCGATCGGCGTCTGCACCGCGAATCTGCTGCAAATACCGCACATTACTTCCCATGTAAATCCGTTGCTATCTACATACAAGCGGTAACCAATTGTGATTTCTGCTCATGGAGGAAAAGTCGCAGCGTGCTTCATTTTAATGCAGGCTTCGTATGAACGGATTCCATTAAAGTCGTTGCCTAGCGACGGTGAAGTATGATTTTTTAAAAATCTGTACTGCGCATGTATGACGGTGAGCCGCTGGGTCCATCTGCAGTACGTAAAAGATGTTGACAGAGCAGGTGCTCGCGAACGCCGCTGCTGCCAGAGCTGATTCCGCTGCGGGATTTCGAATGCGAAATACGGCTCTGCAGGCAACCTAAATAGTACTACACCACTCAATGCACTGAGAAATTTTGGGGAAAATGGAAAATAAATGCAACTGGGCCATTGTTCTTTGCGCTTCGTTTTCACAGTAGTCATGGTGCAGTATAAGGGCTCAGTCACACGGGCGCATCCGGGCGCCGATGCGCCCGTCTTCCTGCACGAAGGAGTCGGCCGCACCTGCAGTGCGGACGACTCTCCACAGCGCCGGAAGAAAGAACACATGACCAACAATGGAGCCGTATATCGTCCAGCCATCTGAGCAGTCCCACCCTTCACTCCCCCTCACCGGCTCTCTGCCTCTCCTCTCCACACTGGTGTTTGCAATGGGAGGGGGTAGGACGGGGGTGGAGCTAAGCTCCGCTCTGTCCCCCCCCCACTCCCATTGCTGGCTGCGGACAAGGGGTGGGGAGTTGCTGGAGCTTAGCTTTGCCCCCATCGACTCCCATTGCAAACAGCCAGAGGGGAGGAGAGAGGCAGAGAGACGGTAAGGGGGAGGGAACTGCTCAGAGGAAAGCGTATATCAGCCGGCTGTGAAAACGCCGATGACAGCAGAAAATAATTGAAAAAAATGTCTTTGAAAAAAAAAGAGTAGTATAGTAAAAAAAAATTCAGAATACGTACGACTTTTTGATCGCTTTTTATTGTGTTTTTTTCTGGGGAACAGGGTGACTGAAAAAGTGCGTTTCTGGCGTTCTTTATTTTTCTTTTCAGACGATTTTCACCGTGCGGGGTAAATAATGTGCTGCTTTGATAGATCGGACTTTTACGGACGCGGCAATACGAAATATATATATTTATTTTATGATTTTATTTTTTTTTTACAATTAAAAAAACTTTATTGATACTTTACTTTTAAGCCCCCCTGGGGGACTACAACATGCAATGCTTTGATCGCTCCTGCAGTATGACGTAATGCTACAGCATTACGTCATACTGCAATTTGATAAGCAGCCTATCAAGTTACCCCACAGGGATGGCTTGATAGGCAGTCTCCTAAGGCAGCCCTGCCATGACACCTGCACGGCCCCTTCCGATCTCACCGCGGGTGGGGGTTGGGGGGGCCTGTACACTACTTCTCTCAGCCAAAGATGGCCCTTCCACCTCTGCTGTTACCTAAATCACCTCTGGTGAAGCCCCACCTGCTCCAGTCCACATCTGCTGCCAGGCTCTCTGCTCCTGCCTGGCAACCGGGTGAGTTTTCCCGCCGTTTTCTCCATCCAATCCATGGCTGGCATCACCTCGACCATCAATTGGCAGAATCTCCTTTTTTCCAAGTCCCCCTGACCCAGCAGTGCCCCCTACACTACCCACTCCTCACACTACCATCAATCTAAAGCACAGCCATATAATCTCGCTCCGTGATTCCACGGGGCTCTCAATCCTAATTGTCTCTCAAGCCTTACATTAGTGATGGTTTCACTGATGCCATGTTGCAAGAAAAAAATATCGCGGCACGCTCTATCCTTCTACGATGTGCAGTTTTTTTTTTAATCGCCCATATTATAGACGCTCCTTTTTATCACATCGCAACACACGAAACTTGCAATTTTCACGCCATTCAATGCATTTTTAACATTAGAAAGTTCTATTGACTTTCGCGATAAAAAATCGTGCGATTTTATCGTGGGCGGCAGCGGTGTGAGATTAGTCTCAAGAAAAAGCATAGCTGACGCTCACAAATTGTGGGAACAAACAAGCTATTTTGCCCCGATTTTCTCGTGACAAAATTTGCGATCGCCCGCGTGAAACTAGCTTAAGCCCTCACTGCACTGTTGGTCTGAGGCGAGCGTATTTGGGGCATATACTCATCTGAAGGAGCCCTGAGAGTTCATTCACACATGTATATAATTTCAGCACCCTTTTCACTGTTTTTGTATGTGCGTGTCACGTGCATTTTTGCTACATAGATGTGATTTTTTTTTATGTCTGTCTTGGATTCGCTTTTCACATGTACAAAAAAAAGCAATATGGTTCAAGTGATCCAAATTTTGTCATAACCAGCAGAAAACTGGGTGCACAAAGAAAAAAACTGGATGCTAATGCTTGTTGACTGCATCGGCGAATTAAATTTGTGAATACGGACCAACAATATAAGGACTTGTGTTATTGCGCACAGGAAAATCCCACCCACAAAACGCAGAGGATAGAACCCGTTGATTTCAATGGGTTCATTCACAGTCCTTTTTTCACGCCCCCGAAAAAAAACCCAAAATAGGATCTACTCGATTTTGTGGGTATTTGCGCATCAAAAAGCCCCATATATAGGTCTATGGCAGGTGCGCAAACATGCACATCAGCACACGTGGGTATGCACTAAACGCTGCACATACCTGCGACCACTTTCACCTTGATAGGCTAATTAGCCATTTAAATTAATGGGATCTATTCTCTGCTTATTCTGCATGCAAATACACTCGCAGATACGTCCCTGTGAGGCCACCCAAGCCCATCAATACGGCCGCCTGCGGACTGCGAATTCTCACAGCGGGATGCGAACCCGTGCCCCTGCAGAGACCTGCGGCTCACCCGCTCGTGGCGTCTTCCGTCTCTGCTATGCGCCGGCTCGCCAGCGCAAGCGCAGAGAGAAGCCGGCCTGTCAGCACTGACATTTCTCAGCGGGCCTCTGCGAGACCCGCACAGAAATAGGACATGCCGCAATTTGTTTTCCGCGTGAGGTTTCACGCAGACAAATCACGTCCGTCTGCCTGCGATTGCGTTATCTAATGCAACCCTATGGCAGTGGGCACAGGTGGAAATTCTGTGGGAAATCCAGCTGCAGAATTTCCGCCCGTGTGCTGGGGGCCTTTGTGTGTAATGTTTTTACTTCAACTTTATTGATGCTTTTGATGTTTATGTAGATGATAACGCCTAGACTCCCACGAGGCCAAAGAAGGTCCAACGTACTACTACATGGGTGCCTCCAATAAAATTGGTCTTTTACACGGAGCAATTAATCATTGGGGCAAGCAAAAGGATTGTCTGTTTTCAAACAACATCCATTTACAATCATAGATCACCATTTAAGGCCAAGTTCACACAAGCGTAAGCGCAAAAACGCACATGACTTTTTGCGCAATGAAGGTCGTGCCATTTTACTGTACTTTTTGCGCTGCCGGGGTGATTTAGAAGGGTGTGCAGCCTAATTAGTCCCGGTGTTTTCGTTTCCCTGCAAAAATGCGCAGCGTATTGCACAATTATGCGGGTACCGGGCACGTATTTACGCACCCGCCTATAGACTCCCATGGTGCCTTTGATACGCAAATGCCCTCCAAAATAGAACATGCTGTGGTTTTATTTTCCATGGGCAAAAGCGAAAGCGAGAATGAACCCACTGAAAGCGATAAGTTCTATTCTCGGCGCATTTTGCATGCAAACGCGCTCGCGTGAGTCCGCACTAAATGGTTTTGCCATCTTCAATCGTCGGCCGTGCTTGCACTGAACGATTACTGTTCATTTGCGTACAATTTCACCATTAGAGCTCCTTCACACGAATGTATGAACAAATGCGCACATGCTTCAGTGTAACGTATTCCCACTATGACCAAGTTTGCTTGCGTATTGGCGCATTTTAATATACTTTTTTTGCCAAAACCAAAAGTGGAACGTACAGAAGGTATGATGGAAAGATTTGCGTTTCTTCCCTATTGTGGACCCGCTACCGGTTTCGGCTCATAAAATACTGATGTAAAATACGCCCGTGTGAAGGAACCCTAATAGACATTTAAATCAGAGCGCGGGTATTTTTCCTGTCCATGTGAAGTAGCGGTTCTTGCACAAATACGCACAATATTTGCGCAGGCATATGTGCAGAAAACACTCCTTCAGGGCAAAAACACATGAGCGCATGCGCTGTGGAGCGTATTAGCACGTAAATCTGGATTTTTTTTGACTAATCAAACTCCGCACCACTGCGCACAAGTTTAGAAAAAAAACAGGAAGCAGGTCCTTATCTATGTTACTCACACGTAGTATTAACGAGTGAGAATTCCGATAGTGAATTCTCGCATACCGGGACTAAAAGACGCTCATGTGTTTAAGCTCTCACTGCGCTAATACGTTGCGCAGGAGTGAGAATTTTTGAGTTTATGCTCGTGTGTGGCCGCCATGGACGTATTCGCGTGCCCACTGTGCATAGAATAAAACCCATTGTGATTCAATGGGTTCATTCTCATTTTCGAGCGCACATCCCACACGAGCGAGAAAAAAATGCAGCATGCTATATTTTAGTGCATTTTTGCGCACCAATGATCCCAAAGGAGTCTATGGGGGTGGGAGGGGGTGTAAATGTGCTCCTGCTGTGATTTCGCATTACGTTGCCCAATTGTGAGGGAAAAAGAACACATCTGTTCCTGTCAGTGCAAAAAATACAGTAAAATGTGCAAAACTTGTGCAAAAGCGCGACATATACAACCCAAATACGTTGAGCTAACGTGTGCGTTTGTGCACATACGGCCATGTGAAGCCACGTTTAGGCCGATATAAACATACAAGAGTTGTGCGTCGCACGAATATGAACCCTATTCCATTGAATGGGGTCATACATATGAGCCATTTCTTTCCTGCATCACGGTGCAGGAAGAAAACACAGCATGTCCTATCTTTGGATGTTCCCTTGGGACACGTTGCATTGCATCGCCCATTGTTTTGAATGGCCCCGGCCAAACACCGCACGGCGTTCTAGGTGCACGCGAGTCTCACGGCTCAATATCGCACTCACACGTGTGAAACTATGCTTAGTGTGGTTTCACACAGACGCATTTGCAAGCGCAAAATCTGGTTCATTCTCATATTCGCACGCAGCATGTCCTGTTTTAGTGAATGTTTGCTCACCAAAGGCCCCGAGAACCCCACGATCGTGCAATACACCGCAAAGAACACCCCATGGACTAATTAGGCTAAATAGCCTTTTAACTCAGGACATGGCTGTGTCCCCCGCCCATGTAAATTGTTATGGTCAGTGTGAAAATTACAGAAAAGTGCACATATATGAGAACGAAGGGCGAAACGTGCGTTTTGGGGTGCAGGGATTTCCAGACCCTCGGTTACGTGGTAACACTTTACTATATGCATGACACTGAGATTGGTTGCGCCTATTGTAGCAGGATTTTCTTTGGGAACTTCTTGGATTTCTCTTGTAGTGATGCTGTATTTCCTTTATGTTCTGTTTTTTAAATGCTTTTATTATATTTTCCCAATAAACAATTTTTAATGATAAATTTCTGCAGTCCTGTCTTGGATATTTATTTTTTGGGTCTGTTATATTGGTTGATGTATAGGACTGAAATTTTTTGGTGGGACAATAGTTGTCTTCATATAGGATTCAGTGCTGCTAGGGTAGTCAAAATACTAACCACCTGTCTGTGAATGATGAGTAATTGTGTGATTTATAAGTGATGTCACTGAGCCTCTGAACTCCACCCCTGATCACATGATAGTGAAGTCATCACAAGTCCTAAAACATGCAGAGCTTGACTGCAGCTGTGTGCTAATAGGACCTGTGATGATGTCACCATGCATGTAGCAGAGCTGTGTGTGTTGTGCAGGTAGCGAAGTTGTGTGTGTGATGTGCGTGGAGCAAAGCTGTGTGTGTGACGTGCATGTAGCAGAGCTATGTGTGTCTGTGATGTGCATGTAGCAGTGCTGTGTGTCTGTGACATGCATGTAGCTGAGCTGTGTGTCTGTGACGTGCGTGTAGCAGAGCTGTGTGTGACGTACGAGTAGCAAAGCTGTGTGTGAGACATACATGTAGCAGAGCTGTGTGTGACGTGAATGTAGCAGAGCTGTGTGTCTGTGACATGCATGCAGCGGAGCTGTGTTTCTGATGTGTGTTATGCATGTAGCAGAGCGGTGTGTGTGTGAAGTGCATGTAGCTGAGCTGTGTGTGACGTGCATGTAGCAGAGCTGTGTATGTCTATGACATGCATGTAGCAGATCTGTGTGTGACATGCATGTAGCAGAGCTGTGTATGTGTGACGCGTGTGTAGCAGAGCTATGTGTGTCGTAGTGCCGTGTGTCTGTGATGTACGTGTAGCAAAGCTGTGTGAATGTGACATGTGTAGCAGAGCTGTGTGTTTCTGATGTGCGTGTAGCAGAGCTGTGTGTCTGTGTTGTTAATGTAGCAGAGCCGTGTGCCTGTGACAAGCATGTAGCAGAGCTGTGTGTGACCTGCATGTAGCAGATTTGTGTGTGTGTGATTTAAGTGTAGCAAAGCTGTGTGAGTGTGATGTGCGTGTAGCAGAGCTGTGTGTTTCTGATGTGCGTGTAGCAGAGCTGTGTGTCTGTGTTGTTAATGTAGCAGAGCTGTGTGCCTGTGATGAGCATGTAGCAGAGCTGTGTGTGACGTGCATGTAGCAGAGTTTAGTGTGTGTGATGTGCAATGTGTATGTACTAGAGATGTGTGTGTCTGTTACGAGCATGTAGCAGAGCTGTGTGTGTGACGTGCGTGTAGCAGAGCTGTGTATATCTGTGACATGTGTGTGGAAGAGCTGTGTGTGACGTATGTGTAGCAGAGCTGTGTATGTCTGTGACATGCGTGTAGCAGATCAGTGTGTGTGACATGCATGTAGCAGAGCTGTGCATGTGTGATGCGTTTGCAGTAGAGCTGTGTGTGTCGTGTGTGTAGTAGTGCTGTGTGTGTGTGATGTACACGTAGCAAAGCTGTGTGAGTGTTACGTGCATGTAGCAAAGCTGTGTGTTTCTGATGTGCATGTAGCAGAGCTGTGTGTCTGTGTGATTAATGTAGCAGAGCTGTGTGCCTGTGACGAGCACGTAGCAGAGCTCTGTGTGTGACATGCATGTAGCAGATCTGTGTGTGTGTGATTTACGTGTAGCAAAGCTGTGTGAGTGTTACGTGCATGTAGCAGAGCTGTGTGTTTCTGATGTGCGTGTAGCAGAGATGTGTGTCCGTGTGATTAATGTAGCAGAGCTGTGTGTCTGTGATGAGCACATAGCAGAGCTCTGTGTGTGACCTGCATGTAGCAGATCTGTGTGTGTGATTTACGTGTAGCAGAGCTGTGTGTGTGACGTGCATGTGGCAGAGCTGTGTGTTTCTGATGTGCATGTAGCAGAGCTATGTGTCTGTGTTGTTAATGTAGCAGAGCTGTGTGCCTGTGACGAGCATGTAGCAGAGCTGTGTGTGATGTGCATGTAGCAGAGCTTAGTGTGTGTGATGTGCAATGGGCATGTACTAGAGCTGTGTGTGTGTCTGTTACGTGCATGTAGTAGAGCTGTGTGTGTGACGTGCGTGTAGCAGAGCTGTGTATGTCTGTGACGTGTGTGGAAGAGCTGTGTGTGACGTATGTGTAGCAAAGTTGTGTGTGACTTACATGTAGCAGATCTGTGTGTGACGTGCGTATGGAAAAGCTGTGTCTGTGACATGCGTGTAGCAGAGCTGTGTGTGCCTGTGTGTCTTTGTTGCCAATATAGCAGAGCTGTGTGTGCCTGTGACGAGCATGTAGCAAAGCTGTGTGTCACATGCGTGTAGCAGAACTGTGTGTGTGACATGCATGTAGCTGAGCTGTGTATGAGATATACATGTAGCAGAGCTGTGTGTTTGACAGGCATGTTGCAAAGCTGTGTGTGTGATGTGCATTTAGCAGAGCAATGTGTGTGTGATGTGCATGTAGCAGAGCTGTGTGTGACGTGCATGCAGCAGAGTTGCGTGTGTTGTGCGTGTAGCCGAGCTGTCTATGCTGTGCATGCAGCAGAGCTGTTTGTGATGTGCATGTAGCAGAGTTGTGTGGGTGTGATGTGCGTGTAGCAGAGCCATGCATGTGTGACATGCATGTAGCAGAGCCGTGTGTGTCTGTGATGTGCATGTAGCAGAACTATCTATTATGTATCAAACACCCTAGAGGTGCAATGACGGTGACATGATCATAGGTCCTAAACCAGCAGTGCCAGACAGCAGCCGTATGCTTACAGGATCTGTGATGATGTCACCATCATGTGATCTATCACCGCGGCTCTGAGCTCTGCCCCTGATCATATGACGGTGACATCATCACAGGTCCTTCATACTTGTGCACTGAATGAGGGATTGCGGGCAGACGACATCCCCCAGATACCCCCATGGCTTCAGTTGCTATGGATACAGCAGTACTCAGTTTGTAGCTGGTCGTGAGGCAGCTGGACACCTGTGTGGAGACTCCAATAAATGACACCTCACAAATGTATACATGCATAGCTCGCGGTGCAGCTGAAGTCTGTAAATCTCATGCAGCTGATATGCGAAAACAATGAGCGAACATGTCTACTCAGCAAGTAGCTTAAATCCGTAAATCACATGCAGCTAATATGTGAAAGCAATGAGCCAACATGTCTCCCGAGTGAGCTGCTCAAGCATCTCATATGAGAGAAAAGTGAACTAACATCTCACCTCACCGAGCACATCAAGTTTGTGAAGTCAAAGCAGCTGCGCAGGCGTGAAGACCGTCGCAATCACTTCATTCATCGTGGAAACAATCTGAGAGATTTCTCCACATGTAACCTAATATTTGATTGTGTTTTCACTCTTCCACAGAGACCGTACGTAAATGCAGATTTGCTCACACCTCACATTTGCGGGGAGTTTAGCGGAACATGTGGTTTTTGTCAAGCTCAATGTCAAAACTCCAATCCGTTTCACTTTTTTTATATTAGTAAGTGGCGCTTACCAGTATATACATATATACAACACTGTGCTCAGTGCTGGTAATGTAGTATATACATATATACAACGCTGTGCTCAGTGCTGGTAGTGCAGTATATACATATATACAATGCTGTGCTCAGTGCTGGTAGGGCAGTATATACATATATACAATGCTGTGCTCAGTGCTGGTAGTGCAGTATATACATATATACAATGCTGTGCTCAGTGCTGGTAGGGCAGTATATACATATATACAACGCTGTGCTCAGTGCTGGTAGGGCAGTATATACATATACACAACGCTGTGCTCAGTGCTGGTAGTGCAGTATATACATATATACAACGCTGTGCTCAGTGCTGGTAGGGCAGTATATACATATATACAACGCTGTGCTCAGTGCTGGTAGTGCAGTATATACATATACACAACGCTGTGCTCAGTGCTGGTACAGCAGTATATACATATACACAATGCTGTGCTCAGTGCTGGTAGTGCAGTATATACATATATACAACACTGTGCTGAGTGCTGGTAGGGCAGTATACACATATATACAACGCTGTGCTCAGTGCTGGTACAGCAGTATATACATATACACAATGCTGTGCTGACTGCTGGTAGTGCAGTATATACATATACACAACGGTGTGCTCAGTGCTGGTAGTGCAGTATATATATATATATACACAACGCTGTGCTCAATGCTGGTAGTGCTGTATATACATATATACAACACTGTGCTCAGTGCTGGTAGTGCAGTATATACATATACACAACGCTGTGCTCAGTGCTGGTAGTGCAGTATATACATATACACAACGCTGTGCTCAGTACTGGTAGTGCAGTATATACATATATACAATGCTGTGCTCAGTACTGGTAGTGCAGTATATACATATATACAACGCTGTGCTCAGTGCTGGTAGTGCAGTATATATATATACACAACGGTGTGCTCAGTGCTGGTAGTGCAGTAGATACATATATACAATGCTGTGCTCAGTGCTGGTAGTGCAGTATATACATATATACAATGCTGTGCTCAGTGCTGGTAGTGCAGTATATACATATATACAACGGTGTGCTCAGTGCTGGAAGTGCAGTATATACATATATACAATGCTGTGCTCAGTGCTGGTAGTGCAGTATATACATATATACAATGCTGTGCTCAGTGCTGGTAGTGCAGTATATACATATATACAACGCTGTGCTCAGTGCTGGTAGTGCAGTATATACATATATACAATGCTGTGCTCAGTGCTGGTAGTGCAGTATATACATATATACAATGCTGTGCTCAGTGCTGGTAGGGCAGTATATACATATATACAACGCTGTGCTCAGTGCTGGTAGTGCAGTATATACATATACACAACGCTGTGCTCAATGCTGGTAGTGCAGTATATACATATATACAATGCTGTGCTCAGCGCTGGTAGTGCAGTATATATATATATACACAACACTGTACTCAGTGCTGGTAGTGCAGTATATACATATATACAATGCTGTGCTCAGTGCTGGTAGGGCAGTATATACATATATACAATGCTGTGCTCAGTGCTGGAAGTGCAGTATATACATATACACAACGCTGTGCTCAGTGCTGGTAGTGCAGTATATATATATATATACACAACGCTGTGCTCAATGCTGGTAGGGCAGTATATACATATATACAACGCTGTGCTCAATGCTGGTAGGGCAGTATATACATATACACAATGCTGTGCTCAGTGCTGGTAGTGCAGTATATACATATATACAATGCTGTGCTCAGTGCTGGTAGTGCAGTATATACATATATACAATGCTGTGCTCAGTGCTGGTAGGGCAGTATATACATATATACAACACTGTGCTCAGTGCTGGTAGTGCAGTATATACATATATACAATGCTGTGCTCAGCGCTGGTAGTGCAGTATATACATATATACAATGCTGTGCTCAGTGCTAGTAGTGCAGTATATACATATATACAATGCTGTGCTCAGTGCTGGTAGGGCAGTATATACATATATACAACGCTGTGCTCAGTGCTGGTAGTGCAGTATATACATATATACAATGCTGTGCTCAGTGCTGGTAGTGCAGTATATACATATACACAATGCTGTGCTCAGTGCTGGTAGTGCAGTATATACATATATACAATGCTGTGCTCAGCGCTGGTAGTGCAGTATATACATATACACACCCCAGTGTATATTGGTGCTGGCAGTGGAGTATATACATACATACACCCCGGTGTACTTTGTGCTAGCAATGCAGTATAAACATGCAGACACACTGGTGTATGTGATGTTTGGGATGTGGAGTATATACATACATACACTCTGGTGTACTCTGCAGGGCAGCATATATATATCCACATACACCATGCTATGTCTATATATATACCCTGTTTCCCTGAAAATAAGACATGCCGTGAAAATAAAACATAGCATGATTTTCCAGAATTTTAGAGGATGCAAAATGATTTTTCAGGCTTTTTGAGGATGCTTGAAATATAAGCCCTACTCCAAAATTAAGCCCTGCTAACAGTTAATTAAAAAAGTCAATTTAAATAGTGTCCAGGCAGCTATACATGTAAAACAGTTAAACCTTTTTTGAACAAAAATTAATATAAGAGACTGTCTTATTTTCGGGGAAACATGGTGTGTGTGTATGTGGAGTATATATACATATATATATATACACACACCCCGGTGTAGTTGGTGCTGGCAGCCCAGTATAAATATATATATATACATACATACATACACCCCGGTGTACTCGGTATGTGGAGTATATATATATACATACACCCCAGTGTACTCGTAGTGTGGAGTATATATATATATACATACACCCCGGTGTACTCGGTATGTGGAGTATATATATATACATACACACCGGTGTACTCGGTGCCCGGGATGTGGAGTGAGAGCAGCCGAGGAGGCGGCGGCGCTTTGTAGATGGGGAGGAATGCGGAAATGTACAAGCGCTGTGTCAAACTTTTGAAGAGGGGTCAAGTCACACTGAGCAGCGTGGGAAAAGGAGCAACAAAAAGGCTGCGGGAGAAAGCGGCGAGCAGAGAGGAGCGGCGGCGGGGACGGATCAGCGGCCATGGCACCGCCGCACACTGCTGCCCGCTGACTGTGGACACGGCGCCCCCTCTCCGGTGACCCTGCCCCCTGAGCGGATGGCGGAGCTGTGAGCGGCTACCTGTGTGGCCCGGCCGGGCTGTGCTGCAGGGACCATGTGAGGAGAGGAGCCCCAGGACGGACCTCACCTCCCCCGTGCCCACTGCTGCAGGTAATGTGCCCCGGGGGGCTCCCTGCCACCCTCCGCATGCCTCGCACTGCATTGTGCAGATGCCATGTGCTCTGGAAGCCTTTCTCATCCTGCTCAGCTCTCTATGGATGAAGAATGCCCACAACATCTGGATCAGCGCAGCGCAATAAGCAAGTTATTCCTAATTAACCCCTCATCGTCAATCAGTCCGCTAACGAATCAGCGGATTCCGACGGGACATTTAGACGCGCTTCGATCCCATAGACGGGGCGATTATCATTCACGGTCCAAAAAATTGCGCAGTCAGAGTGGGTGACTTTGCGAAGAAAGGATGAGAATATTCAGGATCGGAGCTAGGCGAGCACCGAGGGGGATGGCGAAGGGTTAACAGGTGCTTGAAAAGTTGTGTCCAAGATGTGAAGAAAACGAGTAATGTCGCGTGCGCAGAAAGAATGATATTCCATTGGAATCGGGCACAAAGAACACAGGGGGCTGCGTAGTCGTGCCCCCTCCTCGCTGGCATCGCGGCTGCTGGCGTTGGACTTTAGCGATGAGCATTTCTGTTAAGATTGAAAAAAAATGATACATTTTTAATTTTTTTTTAACTTTTGGAAAAGTAACCTGGGCACAAGAGAACCTTCTCCGACAAACCGCCATCGCAAGCGTAAATAGCGCGGGCTGCGTGGGCTATAAGCCGTGGAGACCTATACGGTTACAGCTAGGCGAATAAGAATTTTAGGGTTCCTTCGCGCGGGCGTACGGGTATTTTGCACTCGCCTTGGTGCAACTTTTTGCAAAGCGAACAATGCCTTTTTTTCGCACATGTTGGCAGATCTTTCCATACTTTTTCCGCCCACAGTTTATGTACATTTGCGCGCGGCAAAGAAAGACGCACCACTTGAAATGGCTATGAGTTCCAGATGTGTTCTTACACAGCGTATTACGCATCTCCTTGCGTATTGCGCGGGCGTTTGCGCACCCCCTCCATTGACTTCTATGGGGGCTCTTGGTGCAGAGAAGTAGAGCGTGCTAGGTTTTTGTTTACGCGACTGAAAAACGCACAAAATACGGTCATGTACGGGTTATAGCCTCTGCGCATTTCGTGCGTCGATTGCACGCGTGAAACACGCCCTTATGGAGGGGCCCTTATAATATCGTATATCAAAATTAATGGCGCAACTGAAGGGGGAATTTTGCTCATTTGCATATTAATGGTAGATGGGTGAGGAATTATTAATATTATGGGGGAGGGGTATGTCTTCGTTGCGCCTCCTGACTGTTTTTCGGACTGCAGCAATGCTTGTAGGTGTCCGCCGTAATAGTTTGATAGAAATGGCGCAATATTGTGGCCCCGTTAAATAGACACGTCATGACGTAAAGGGAATTGTATGTATATAGCATTTGGTATTTGTAAATATTATTATAATGTAGCGAGTTGTTGTTATGGTGTTTGCATGCATAGATGTAGCAGAGCTGAAGTTGTCATTCTACTACTCGGAGCTGGTGATTAGCTCTGTTGCATCGTTAATTACGCGATGGAACGACGCACCGCCGGGGCCGGTTGGGGACGTAGCCGCGGGTTGTACGATACAAAGTAGAATGGACAAGTGTGAGTTGGTGCCCGTGTTCACACGCGTTTCGCTGTGTCTTCCCTCCAGATAATGTGATCTCCTTGGGCTGGTGCTATCTATGTGCTGCTTCCTGCATCTCTCCGTCCAGCTGTGCGCAGCTGTGTCTGCAGCTGTCTTAGGGGGCTCCGGCTTCTTCGGACCATCCCAGTCCTAGGAAGCTCTGTCCACAGCTGGACTACAAGAAAGGAGGAGGAAGAGTGAATCTCGAGGCTCCTATCTCTTCCCTGGATCCCCCCCCTCCAAGGGTGATGATGACGATGGAGAAGGACGGCCTGGCAGATGAACAGTACGAGTGTGTGGCGGAGATCGGGGAGGGGGCATATGGCAAGGTGTTCAAGGCTCGGGACCTGAAGAATGGAGGACGTTTTGTTGCCCTGAAGCGGGTGCGAGTGCAGACTGGAGAGGAGGGGATGCCACTGTCCACCATCCGGGAGGTGGCGGTGCTACGACACCTAGAGACCTTTGAGCATCCTAATGTGGTCAGGTGAGATCAGGTCACGGGTCTTGACGTAACTCCCGTTATAGCCGGACGGAGCGGGGGCATTTATTATTATAGCCGGATGGAGCGGGGGCATTTATTATTATAGCCGGATGGAGCGGGGGCATTTATTATTATAGCCGGATGGAGCGGGGGCATTTATTATTATAGCCGGATGGAGCGGGGGCATTTATTATTTTGCGACAGGTTGATGTGACGATGCTGCCAAAACTTTCAGTTTTCGGCTTGATAGAGTTACGGATTTCGCATCATTAAGTTATTAATTTTTTTGAGTGACACCAATATGGACCCCACTACACCTATGCCACCCTTATTTCCCAGTTAGATCATCTCCTTCTGCACAGTTTGCCAGATTTGCCATTCAGGAGCAGGAAAAGCTGGGTGAAGACCCTTTAAGGGAGCCCCAGCTTTTCTAAATGAGCTGTTGGCATACTTTTTGAAGTCGGGATTCTGCTTAGTCTGATACAATTCTCCTGTGACCGTAGGCCTGCATGGCTGATCTGATTCCTATCATGCTCATCAATGACCACGTGAGGAGCAATATTCATATATATGGGATATAATGCCCCCTATAGCAAATGTTGAGAACATTAGAAGTCACCAGGGAACTCAGTGACCATATAAAAGTATGAGGCTGCAGGCTGAGTGCGTCTATACAGATCGCAAAGCGCAAAAGGGGCTCCTGATGTTCTTATAATTTATAGTAGGGGGCACGGTATTCTTCATAATATACACCTCAGATGCTGCACAACCTCTTTTCGAAGAGAAAAGGAAAACTTTCTAAGCAGCATTTATTAATTACCATCAAACAGATATGTACAACGAAGATTCACTGCATTGTAAGTGTATATTAAGATGTTCTGCAGCAGCTGAGGGGTGTAGTATGAGGTTCCGCAGCAGCTGAGGAATTTATTAAAAGCTTCTACAGAAGCAGAGTTGTGTATTCTGAGGTTCCGCAGCAGCTGAGGTGTCCATTATGATGTTCTGAAGCAGCTGAGGTATGTATTATGATATTCTGCAGCAGCTAAGGTGTTTATCATGATGTTCTGCAGCAGCTGAGATGTTTTATGAGGGTCTGCAGTTGCTGAAATATTTAATATGATGTTCTGCAGCAGCTAAGGTGTGTATTATGAGTTTCCTTAGCTGCTAAGGTATTTATTTAAAAAGTTGTGCAAAAGTTGTATTATGCAGTTCTGTAGCAGCTAAGGTTTGTGCGAGGTTCTGCAGCAGTTGAGGTGTCCATCATGAGGTTCTGCAGCAGCTGAAGTATATAGTATGAGGTTCTGCAGCAGCTGAGGTGTGTGTTGTGTTCTTTTGCAGTCGTTGAGGTGTTTATCATGATGTTCTGCAGCAGCTGGCATGTGTTATTAGGTTTTGTAGCGGCTGAGGTGCGTATCAAGAGGTTCTGCAGAAGCTTGGGCACAAACGTATAATACACGCCGCAGCTGCTGAAACCCCTTACCTTTCATACGTGTCAGTCAGATCAATGGCTGAACAGTGGAAGAAACTTCCTGTGATGTGTGATAGACTAGTTCTGCAGGAAGAGATAAGCAGCACCTATATAATGCCGCTTATCTCTGTATAATCATCAGACTTGACATCAGAATTTGAGGTTTATACGGATATTATTTACGACATGTCAGTGAAGACTCACGGACGTGGGATTAAAATATCAGACAATTTTCGCACCTTGAGGATTATTTCGCCCCGCAAGTCGATGCGCTGCGCAGTTTTCTTGGAGGATTTTGGCGCAGATTTCACCCATTTCATTACAATGGCCAAAATTCCCGCAGGAATTCCTCGGAAAAACAGAGCATGC
Source organism: Eleutherodactylus coqui (assembly GCF_035609145.1). Lineage (NCBI taxonomy): Eukaryota > Metazoa > Chordata > Amphibia > Anura > Eleutherodactylidae > Eleutherodactylus > Eleutherodactylus coqui. The sequence goes on along the minus strand of NC_089848.1, from coordinate 94,653,861 downwards.
TGGGGATGTGGCGATCTGTAACATGCAGCATGTGAACGGGGATGTGTAAAGCAGCGCTGCATTACGGATGGAACTACAACATACTCTGCTCTAACTCTGTGGCGCCCATTGGGCAGCACTGCCATCAGGTGTGCAATCGATTTCTCCAGCCATCATATATAAAGGTTTTGTTTTTACCTTCTTTATTGTACTATTAGCCCTGTAATTAGATAATTATGAGTCATAGCCACCCATCTGCTGGGAACAGGTCCATTCTTCATAACACGTGCAACTATGCAATAGCAGCCGAGGTTAGGTCGCCCCAGGGATACCCCAGGAATATAATGACAGGATGTAGATAATAAGCATATGGATGCAGTAGGCACGTGTTTCTTGGTTAATGAACTACAATATGATATGTAGCAAGCGAACTGTCAGTTCTTGACATTGATGGTTTGGAAGCAGGAAAAATGGGCATTTGTAAGGATCTGAGCGATTCTGACAGGGGTCCAAGTGGGATGTATTGGGGACTGGGTCAGGGCACCTCTAAAATAGCAGGTCTTGTAGTATTACCGATATATGGGGGTTTGTATCTACCAGAAATGGTCCAAGAAAGGACAACCGATGAACCGGCAACATAGTCATAGATGCCCAAATCCAAATCTTATTGAAGTGTGTGGAGTGTGAAGTGTAGCCCATCTTGTCTGATCCAACAGAAGAGTGAAAAAAAAGGCTGGAAAAGTTAGTGCTGGACACCCAGAAGTGTCCGACTTAAAAGGGTTGTCCGGCTACATCATGAAAATGACATGGTGCAGATGGCCTAAAATAGTAAATCAAGCAGGGCTTACCCATCCTCGGCACTGGCGATCTAGTGCGACAACCCGCTGGTCAGATGACTGCTGCCTTCCAATCAGAGGTTGAGACCTGATGGCCCGTTCTCCTGGCATTAGTGTTCACAGACTGGGCACCAGGATGGCCGGATTTCCAAAGGGTGACACTGATTGGCAGGCACAGGCACCTGATTCCGCTGTCAACGGGGTGAACAGCGGGTCTGCAGCTTTAGACTTGTTAGTCTACTTCATCTGCATTGACATTTTATTTTCATAAAGTAGCCAGGCAACCCATTTAAAGGGGTTTTCCAAGTCATTGGTGGCATGGATGGCAGTGCAGATGAGGGTGCAAAGTACAAACCCCCCTCCCCCCACAATACTAACCTTCCGCTAACACAATGCTTCCCCACCGCCACTCGTTGTGTTCCGGTGTGCAGCCAATAGAAATGTGGAAAAAAATAAAATATATATATATATATATATATATATATATATAGATTAGATTATAGATACCCATGCCATACACAAATGTTGCCAAGGACCCAACGGCCAGGATCAGAGCTAGATCCGATCCTGAGAGTTTAAAGGGAACCTGTCATCACCTATAAGGACTTATAGGAGCTTATGGCCTTATAGAACAGGGGCTAATGAGTCCAGGGATGTGCAGGTTATAATTGCCTGGCTTCCCAGTCCCTTGCTGTCTGTCCTGGAACCCGTCGGGCTTTCCATGCATTGGACTCATTTCTGCAGTCACTGTGCATGCACATCCATGATGTGTGTGCATCTCTGGACTCTTCGGCCCTGTCCTGTAAGCCCATAAACTTAGTTTATGGTGCTTATAGGTGATGCTCGTATCAATGGAAACTCCCAGGATCAGATCTAGCTCAGATCCTGGGCATTGCAGGTGGTCGGTAGTCACTACGGCATCTAAGCTGTTAGAGGGAGGGGGCTCCCTTTGTCATCCCATCAGTCTCCCTACCACACAATCACAGGGTGCTGAGTCCTAACAGTAGTCCCTCAAAGCTTCCATCTTAGCACTGTTATCACACCCTGCCAGGGGGTGTAAATGTTTAATGCTGACAGCACAGCACATTGCAATACAGAGTTACTGCAGTGTACTATATAACTGATCACATGGTAAAGTCCCCTCGTGTGACTAAAAAAGCAGCGTAAGGCTGCCTGTCCACAGGCGATAGTCCATTGCGTTATCCGCGGCGATAATCCGGCCACGGGTAACGCAGTGAACGCTTTCCATAGACTTACTATGAAAAGCGCAGTCCCGATGTCCACCAGTGGAGAATCATAGTGATTGTCCGCACGCGGGATTCGAAACGTGGCATGCTCACCGCGGAGACCTGACAGCTCTCCTCCCTGCTTCCCCGTGGTAGAATATCGCAAGCCGTGGACAGGGGGCCTAAGTAAAGTTTGATAAAAGTTTGGAAATCATATCTTAAAATGAAACAAAAAAATCCTATCTGAACTATTAACCCCTTCAGTGGCAGGTTTAGGTAGCCTTCAGCACCTTTCAACACTGATTTTTAGGAGATTTTCTGGGTGTGCCACTAAAGGGGTTAAAATATTGCGCTACTTAACCACATTGTGCCAGATTTGTGATTTTTATACACCTTGCCTTCTGAAAAAAATTGGATAAAAAGTAATCAGAAAGTCATATGTATCCTAAAATGGCACCAATCAAAACTACATCTCGTCACACAAAAAACAAGCCCTCATACTGCCCCACAGACAGAAAAATAAAAAAGTAAGGTCTCCTGTCCACGGGCGATATGTCACTGCGTTATCCGTGGCGATAATCTGGCCGCGGGTAACGCAGTGAACGCTTTCCATAGAAGAACTATGGAAAGCGCAGCCCGATGTTCACGAGCGGAGAATCATAGCGATTGTCCGCTCGCGGGATTCAAATCGCGGCCTGCTGCGATTTCCGCTGTGAGCCTATCTATCAAATAGGCTCACCACGGGGACCTGTCAGTTCTTCCCCCTGCTTCCCCGCGGCGGAATATCGCTAGCGATAATCCGCCTCGGCCATGGACAGGCAGCCTTATGGGTCTCAGAATATGGTGACGCAAAGCACATTTTATCTTTTTAACCCTTTCCAATCCAATTTGTATCCTGGTTTTCCTAAGGGGCTTACTCTTTTTCTGCCATTTATACAACGGCGCTATATACTGGCCAAAACCAGTACTGCATGAAGTGACATGTTGGATAGGCTCTGACAGCAGAGAGACTGGCAATATACAGTAAGAGAACCCCGACAGATGTCTTCCAAGATTAGAGCTGTACAGCCTTAAATCATAGTGTCTTCAGACGTCAGACAGTGGATTGGAAAGGGTTAAATCTTTTAAAAGTAGTTAAACATAAAAATGATAATATCGATGGATTATCATAAAATCTATCACGTGGTGTAGGATTCGGCATGGCATTTACATAGAGACAGGTATAAAAATAAAGACTACGCATAAAACAGGGCTGGGTCTCCACTGCAGCACACCAGATTTCCATACAACATCCATGCAATTGGGGTAGAATTGCAGCAACTTTTTCCCTATGATGAGACAAGGTTGCCAGAAATCCAACATGGTCAGATTCACAATGGTTCCTTGCAACTTTTTATTCCCTCGAGTCTCATGAATTGCCGTGGAGTCCAAGCCCAAGTCACATCATAATCTGATGTCACCAAGTGCAGTTACACCAATGCTAGATGGCATAGAATAGCGGGGGGTAGCGGGGAAGAGAGTGAGAGAGATCTGTCTCTCTCTCACCTCCGCCTCCCCCCCCCCCCCGAGCCTGCTCGGACAAGAATGCAGTTACTCGAGAAGAGCGAGGCTCGCTCGAGTAACTGACTTATCCAAGCGTGCTCACTCCTCTCTAATTAATAGCCATTTATATCGCGGTGTGTTCGTCTGCAAGCGCAAATAGTACAGTATAATATGCCGATAAATGCGCAAAAAAGACACAGTGCAAATACGTTGCGTTGAGTCGCGCGTAAAATCGCATATGCCTGCGTGAAGCCGCCATTAGTGACGCATTTCTGCTACAGTTTTTAGAGACAAAATTTGCGCAAAAATATCCAACATGAACTCCACCTTGTGAACATAGCCTAATGGAGACCAGTACTTGCCTGCGATAGACTTTTACGCTACCTCTTATTACTAAATTACTGGAAGGTTTTAGTATAGACACTAATTTGCCAATGAAAGACAAAGGGTTGCAGTGTAACTCCCCGCGCTGCGCTCTCCGGTCTTGTGAGAGTCCTGGTATCCCTGCATCGTCTGTCCCTCCGGTCTTGTGAGAGTCCTGTTATCCCTACATCGTCTGTCCCTCCGGTCTTGTGAGAGTCCTGTTATCCCTACATCGTCTGTCCCTCCGGTCTTGTGAGAGTCCTGTTATGCCTGCATCGTCTGCGCTCTCCGGTCTTGTGAGAGTCCTGTTATCCCTGCATCGTCTGTGCTCTCCGGTCTTGTGAGAGTCCTGTTATCCCTGCATCGTCTGCGCTCTCCGGTCTTGTGAGAGTCCTGTTATCCCTGCATCGTCTGCCCCTTTGGTCTTGTGAGAGTCCTGTTATCCCTGCATCGTCTGCGCTCTCCGGTCTTGTGAGAGTCCTGTTATCCCTGCATCGTCTGCGCTCTCCGGTCTTGTGAGAGTCCTGGTATCCCTGCATCATCTGCCCCTCCGGTCTTGTGAGAGTCCTGTTATCCCTACATCGTCTGTCCCTCCGGTCTTGTGAGAGTCCTGTTATGCCTGCATCGTCTGCGCTCTCCGGTCTTGTGAGAGTCCTGTTATCCCTGCATCGTCTGTGCTCTCCGGTCTTCTGAGAGTCCTGTTATCCCTGCATCGTCTGCGCTCTCCGGTCTTGTGAGAGTCCTGGTATCCCTGCATCATCTGCCCCTCCGGTCTTGTGAGAGTCCTGTTATCCCTACATCGTCTGTCCCTCCGGTCTTGTGAGAGTCCTGTTATCCCTGCATCGTCTGCGCTCTCCGGTCTTGTGAGAGTCCTGTTATGCCTGCATCGTCTGCGCTCTCCGGTCTTGTGAGAGTCCTGTTATCCCTGCATCGTCTGTGCTCTCCGGTCTTGTGAGAGTCCTGTTATCCCTGCATCGTCTGCCCCTTTGGTCTTGTGAGAGTCCTGTTATCCCTGCATCGTCTGCGCTCTCCGGTCTTGTGAGAGTCCTGTTATCCCTGCATCGTCTGCGCTCTCCGGTCTTGTGAGAGTCCTGTTATCCCTGCATCATCTGCGCTCTCCGGTCTTGTGAGAGTCCTGTTATCCCTGCATCGTCTGCACTCTCCGGTCTTGTGAGATTCCTGTTATCCCTGCATCATCTGCGCTCTCCGGTCTTGTGAGAGTCCTGTTATCCCTGCATCGCCTGTGCTCTCCGGTCTTGTGAGAGTCCTGTTATCCCTGCATCGACTGCCTCTCCGGTCTTGTGAGAGTCCTGTTATCCCTGCATCGTCTGCGCTCTCCGGTCTTGTGAGAGTCCTGTTATCCCTGCATCGTCTGCGCTCTCCGGTCTTGTGAGAGTCCTGTTATCCCTACATCGTCTGCGCTCTCCGGTCTTGTGAGAGTCCTGTTATCCCTGCATCGTCTGCGCTCTCTGGTCTTGTGAGAGTCCTGTTATCCCTGCATCGTCTGCCCCTCCGGTCTTGTGAGAGTCCTGTTATCCCTGCATCGTCTGCGCTCTCCGGTCTTGTGAGAGTCCTGTTATCCCTGCATCGCCTGTGCTCTCCGGTCTTGTGAGAGTCCTGTTATCCCTGCATCGTCTGAGCTCTCCGGTCTTGTGAGAGTCCTGTTATCCCTGCATCGACTGCCTCTCCGGTCTTGTGAGAGTCCTGTTATCCCTGCATCATCTGCGCTCTCTGATCTTGTGAGAGTCCTGTTATCCCTGCATCGTCTGCGCTCTCCGGTCTTGTGAGAGTCTTGTTATCCCTGCATCGTCTGCGCTCTCCGGTCTTGTGAGAGTCCTGTTATCCCTGCATCGTCTGCGCTCTCCGGTCTTGTGAGAGTCCTGTTATCCCTGCATCGTCTGTGCTCTCTGGTTTTGTGAGAGTCCTGTTATCCCTGCATCGTCTGCGCTCTCCGGTCTTGTGAGAGTCCTGTTATCCCTGCATCGTCTGCGCTCTCCGGTCTTGTGAGAGTCCTGTTATCCCTGCATCATCTGCGCTCTCCGGTCTTGTGAGAGTCCTGTTATCCCTGCATCATCTGCGCTCTCCGGTCTTGTGAGAGTCCTGTTATCCCTGCATAGTCTGCGCTCTCCGGTCTTGTGAGAGTCCTGTTATCCCTGCATCATCTGCGCTCTCCGGTCTTGTGAGAGTCCTGTTATCCCTGCATCGTCTGCCCCTCCGGTCTTGTGAGAGTCCTGTTATCCCTGCATCGTCTGCGCTCTCCGGTCTTGTGAGAGTCCTGTTATCCCTGCATCGTCTGCCCCTTTGGTCTTGTGAGAGTCCTGTTATCCCTGCATCGTCTGCACTCTCCGGTCTTGTGAGAGTCCTGTTATCCCTGCATCGTCTGCGCTCTCCGGTCTTGTGAGAGTCCTGTTATCCCTGCATCGCCTGTGCTCTCCGGTCTTGTGAGAGTCCTGTTATCCCTGCATCGACTGCCTCTCCGGTCTTGTGAGAGTCCTGTTATCCCTGCATCGTCTGCGCTCTCCGGTCTTGTGAGAGTCCTGTTATCCCTGCATCGTCTGCCCCTCCGGTCTTGTGAGAGTCCTGTTATCCCTGCATCGTCTGTGCTCTCTGGTTTTGTGAGAGTCCTGTTATCCCTGCATCATCTGCGCTCTCCGGTCTTGTGAGAGTCCTGTTATCCCTGCATCGTCTGCGCTCTCCGGTCTTGTGAGAGTCCTGTTATCCCTGCATCGTCTGCGCTCTCCGGTCTTGTGAGAGTCCTGTTATCCCTGCATCGTCTGCGCTCTCCGGTCTTGTGAGAGTCCTGTTATCCCTGCATCGTCTGCGCTCTCCGGTCTTGTGAGAGTCCTGTTATCCCTGCATCGTCTGCGCTCTCCGGTCTTGTGAGAGTCCTGTTATCCCTGCATCGTCTGCGCTCTCCGGTCTTGTGAGAGTCCTGTTATCCCTGCATCGTCTGCGCTCTCCGGTCTTGTGAGAGTCCTGTTATCCCTGCATCGTCTGCCCCTCCGGTCTTGTGAGAGTCCTGTTATCCCTGCATCGTCTGCGCTCTCCGGTCTTGTGAGAGTCCTGTTATCCCTGCATCGCCTGTGCTCTCCGGTCTTGTGAGAGTCCTGTTATCCCTGCATCGTCTGCGCTCTCCGGTCTTGTGAGAGTCCTGTTATCCCTGCATCGTCTGCCTCTCCGGTCTTGTGAGAGTCCTGTTATCCCTGCATCGTCTGAGCTCTCCGGTCTTGTGAGAGTCCTGTTATCCCTGCATCGACTGCCTCTCCGGTCTTGTGAGAGTCCTGTTATCCCTGCATCGTCTGCCCCTCCGGTCTTGTGAGAGTCCTGTTATCCCTGCATCGTCTGCGCTCTCCGGTCTTGTGAGAGTCCTGTTATCCCTGCATCGTCTGCGCTCTCCGGTCTTGTGAGAGTCCTGTTATCCCTGCATCATCTGCGCTCTCCGGTCTTGTGAGAGTCCTGTTATCCCTGCATCGTCTGCGCTCTCCCGTCTTGTGAGAGTCCTGTTATCCCTGCATTGTCTGTGCTCTCCGGTCTTGTGATAGTCCTGTTATCCCTGCATCGTCTGCACTCTCCGGTCTTGTGAGAGTCCTGTTATCCCTGCATTGTCTATGCTCTCCGATCTTGTGAGAGTCCTGTTATCCCTGCATCGTCTGTGCTCTCCGATCTTGTGAGAGTCCTGTTATCCCTGCATCATCTGCGCTCTCCGATCTTGTAAGAGTCCTGTAATTCCTGCATCGTCTGCGCTCTCCGGTCTTGTGAGAGTCCTGTTATCCCTGCATCGTCTGTCCCTCCGGTCTTGTGAGAGTCCTGTTATCCCTGCATCGCCTGCGCTCTCCGGTCTTGTGAGAGTCCTGTTATCCCTGCATCGTCTGCGCTCTCCGGTCTTGTGAGAGTCCTGTTATCCCTGCATCATCTGCGCTCTCCGGTCTTGTGAGAGTCCTGTTATCACTGCATCGCCTGCGCTCTCCGGTCTTGTGAGAGTCCTGTTATCCCTGCATCGTCTGCGCTCACCGGTCTTGTGAGAGTCCTGTTATCCCTGTATCGTCTGCGCTCTCCGGTCTTGTGAGAGTCCTGTTATCCCTGCATCGTCTGCGCTCACCGGTCTTGTGAGAGTCCTGTTATCCCTGTATCGTCTGCACTCTCCGGTCTTATGAGAGTCCTGTTATCCCTGCATCGTCTGCGCTCTCCGGTCTTGTGAGAGTCCTGTTATCCCTGCATCGTCTGCGCTCTCCGGTCTTGTGAGAGTCCTGTTATCCCTGCATCGTCTGCGCTCTCCGGTCTTGTGAGAGTCCTGTTATCCCTGCATCGTCTGCTCTCTCCGGTCTTGTGAGAGTCCTGTTATCCCTGCATCGTCTGCGCTCTCTGATCTTGTGAGAGTCCTGTTATCCCTGCATCGTCTGCCCTCTCCGGTCTTGTGAGAGTCCTGTTATCCCTGCATCGTCTGCCATTTCTATACAGTATTATGTTCTTCTGCATCAGTTCTTGTTCGCGGCCCGTTCAGTTTTATGATCCGTATGTATGTGTTGAGCAGTTTTCATTGTATGGCGGTTACTTCGCTAGCTTAAGTGGTGGTTTCCTATATCTGGCGGCACAAGTTATTTCATTCATGCGTTCATTCCTTTATTGGTACTTTATGCACTCGCTGTCATTTTATTGGATTATTTTATTGGCGCTCTGTGCACTTTCCCCCCCCCCTCCCAGTTTCAGTCTGTGGAGCGATACCTCTTCGTTTGGCTCTTTCCATATCTCACAGTTCTCTGCTTCTCACTCTCATGCACACGGGCGTACGCAATTTTGGCCAGTGTAAAAGCATCGTTTTCACTGCGTGTTTATGTACATTTTTGGCTGATGTCACTTTTCTTTTCCCACTGTCTCCTGGCAGCATGCATAAAAAGCACAGTGAATACACACGAAACTTCTTATTTAGGGTGGCCGCACTCTTGCGATATTTTCTCTCTTGTGCTGCGAGAGCACGAGAAAACTCTCGCCTCGCAGCGCAAGAAAGAGGCCGGTATAGAACCGGCATATCGCAAGTGGTTTCAATTTGGTCAGCGACAGCAGCGCTAGCCCCATTGAAAGCATAGGGAGAATGCCGCGGACTTCTGCCACAGCTGTGACAGCTGTGGCAGCTGTGGTAGAAGTCCGCGGCATTCTATTCTATTGCTTTCAATGGGATCGGCACTGCTGCCGATCCCATTGAAATCAATGCTTTCTGCCAAGCCCCGCAGAATGATTATCGGGGAAGGGCTTGAAACATAAGCCCTTCCCCGATAATCATCAATAAGTGTGTAAAAAAATAAAAACATTTATTACTCACCTCTCCTGCGCTCAGCCGCGTCCTCCTGCTGCATCCCCGGCATTGCTATGAAGCTCTTTCAGCAGTCGGGAATTTAAAAATCCCCGCCTCCTGAAAGGGCTGTGCAGATTGGCTGACGGCTCAGCCAATAGCAGCTACTCCTTAGCTATTGGTGGAGCACTCAGCCAATCACACATAGTTCTTAGCTATTCATTCACTGCTGAAAGAGCTTAATAGCAGTGCCGGGGAGCCAGCAGGAGGACGCGGCTGAGCGCAGGAGAGGTGAGTAATAATTTTTTAAATTTTTTTACACACTTATTGATGATTATCGGGAAAGGGCTTATATTTCAAGCCCTTCCTCGATAATCATTCTGCGGGGCTTGGCTGAAACCATTGCTTTCAATAGGATCGGCAGCAGTGCCGATCCCATTGAAAGCAATGTAATAGAATGCCGTAGACTTCCGCCACAGCTGTGACAGCTGTGGCAGAGGATTCCTTCATTCCCGCAGTCCTCGCAGCGGAGAAAAAATCGCCAGTGGGTGTCCACACTTACTGCGTTTTCACATGATCGCGTTGACTTTGCTGGACCAAAGCAATGGTGTTTATGCTGCCCGTGGTACGTCTGTAAAAAATTTGGACGTAATCCGGACAGAAAATATGCCAGTGTGCACGAGGCTTTAGCGACTTACCACCACAGGACATACAGTTTTTTCGTGGGTTACAGGGTTTATATGGAGCGTGATTGCGAGATGATCCTGCTCCATACAAGGCGGGTGCTGGCTCTCTGTGGTAGCAGGCACCTACCTGCAACAGCCGTGATCAGCGCTAATGCCGATTGTGGCTGTTAGCTATCTAAATGCCCCAATTGTTTTTTGGGGTCCCAATGTGATCGCAGGGCGCGACTCGTCTTTCATGACAGCCCTCTGGAGGCCCCCAGGGCTGCCATGAAGAAATACTTATCAATATGTGCCTGTGGCACGCCTTCATAGACTACCTGTCAAAATGTGGTATAATGTAATACTTGGGTATTACATTATAAGGTATGAGCTCGCATATTCAATTACAATATAGTGACTATAAAAAAGGTAACATTAAGAAAAAAAACGTTTTGGTAATTATTGGAAAAAAATGAAGGAAGTGGTAAAATAACATAAAAGCATATTTGGTATTGCTGCGTCCGTAAAAGTCCAATCTATCAAAGTAACACATTATTTATTGCACACGGTTAATGTCATCAGAAAACAAAAATACACAGAATTGCGCATTTCTGGTCACGTCGTCTCCAAGAAAAAAAAGATAAAAAGTGATAAGAAAAGTCACACAAACCCCAAAATGTTATCATTTAAAACTTGAGGACTTCCTGCAAAAAACAACAAGCCTTCATACAACTATATCCACTGAGAAATAAAAAAGTAATGGCTGTCAGAAGATGGCGGCAGAAAATAATTGTATCTTTTCTCCGAAGATATTTTATTTTTTAAATGTAGTACAGCAAAGGTAAAACTATATAAATGTAGTATTGCTGTAATCGTACTGACCCAAGAAATAAAGTTATCATGTCATTTTTGCGCCAATGTGTACACCGTGAAGACAAAGACCCCCAGACCCTGAAGAGAAGTAGGGTAAGGCGTAGATGCCTGTTATACAGGGATAGAGATACAATAGGATACTAGATCTTTACCAATCATGTTCAAGCAGGGTGGTACATATGTCTGCTTCTGAGGATTCAATCTTAGTTTATGACAAATGTTTATAACACATACCGTTGTATCTTACTTAGGGCTTATTCCGACGTGCATATATCGGCTGGGCGTGAAAACCGCTTCTGCCCTCTCTGTGCTCCTCGACACTATTTGCAATGGGAGGGGGGCGGAACTTAGCTCCACCCACATTCTGCCCTTCCCATTGCAAACAGTGATGAGGGGGCGGTAGCTCAGTGCACTGCTCCTGGCCCGACCTGCCTCCTCCCCTGCAGAGAAGGAGAGCGTATATCGGCCGGGCGTGAAAATATCCGGACCGCCTCCTACCCCTGCAGAGAGGGAGAGCGTATATCAGCCAGCCGATATATATACACGTCGGAGTAAGCCCTTAAGGAAATGTTTTTGGGAAAAGATGGAGGGGTGGAGGGAGAGAAGGAAAAAAAATGTGTGTGTGCGTATATATATATAATATATATATATATAATTAAAAAGGGGGGATGGATGGACCACTATAGGTTCACTCCACTTTATAAAAAGGTTTTACAGTAAATTATCCGGTACATTAAATGGTACCCTTGAAAAACTTGTTCCGCAAAAAAAAAAAAAAAAGTCCTCACAGTTATGTAAGCGGAAAACTAAAAAAAAGTTTTAAAAAGTGAAAAACTTAAATGAAAAACAAATAAATAAACAAAAAAATAAGTCCTTTAGGCCGCCTGCAGACGGGCGGAAATTCCGCGGTGGGATTTCCCGCGGAATATCCGTCCTATGCAGACGGCCGCGATTTGGCTGCGCGAAACCTCGCGCGGCAAACACATCGCGGCATTCTCTATTTCTGTGTGGGGCTCACAGAGCCCCACACAGAAACGTCACTCCCCGGGCCGCCGGCTCCGGTCTGCGCATGCGTCGGCTGCCCGGCAGCCGGCACATACATGAAAGAGCCGGGGCCGTGGGAGCAGGTGAGTGGCGCACTGCTCTCTGCACACGCTCGGGTTGGGTCCCACTTAAAGAGGTTTCCCCATCTAAGACATATCCACAGGCCAGAACTAGAGATAGGTGTGAGCCTCAGAGCTGGGTATGCCCTAAACATCCGGTTGATATGCCATAAAAGTCTCAGGTGGGAATACCCCTTTAGGGCTCCTACCCGCTTGTGTTTTTTTAACGCTGAGTTAACGCTGCGTTTTTTTAACGCATATGTCAATGGGGCTTTCTATTGTTAAAAATGCATTTTTACATTAGAAAGTCCCATTGACATTTGCGTAAAAAAAGACGCAATTGGGTAGGAGCCCTTAAAGGGATTCTCAGTTTTTTTCTTAAAAGCCAGAAATGCCAAAATACTGCTTGTATTGGCATGACAAAACGCGCTAAATTTCTTCAGGGCATAACTCAGTCCGCACTGAGAGGCTAACTCGGTGCCCATGGGTACCAATGTAAACAGGCTGCGGCATCCACAGCTTTTAAAGATGGACGCCCATAGCTGCTTTAATCTACAGGGACATGGTAATTACTGGGGGACATTCCCACTTAGTGTCGCAGTGATTTTATTTAGGAGACACATGATCACACATTAATTATTTGTCTTACATCGCCACAACCTCGAAGATTATGGAAATCTGTAACAATAATATTCACCGCCTTAGTTCAATATACAATGAATCGGCCAATAAGGAGTTGGACAAACTTCATTATTAAGTGATATGGCGGTATTATTTGTGCAGGTGCTTCCCATAAACGCACTCGCACGGACGGCTGCGGCAGCCCTGCTCCGGACACTTGCCCTTGAAATGACCATCTGTAAAACGCGATTACGTGGTTATATTCCTTTCCAAAAGCTGCAAGGTTGAAGTCCGTATCAGTGAGAGGAGAAGTGGGAGTTATGTGTTGTTGTAGACCCAGGAGGTCTCTTAGAGGTCTCTCCTGACGTCAGGCTGTGTTAGGTGTAAAACGTGCCGCTCACTGACATCCAGACCGCATAAAACTCTTACATTTCAGGGTTTTTAGCATATATTTATTGGAGCACCTCGGGGATACATTTTGTGGGTGTACGGAAGGATCTGGCTTCCATTTTTTTCATTGTTTTCCTTGATTTTTATTTGGGTTTCAGTTTAAAGTCGGCGTATTTGCGTACGTATTTGTACGTGCAAAATTTGCGCTCGCAATAAGCAGTGACTATAGCCCATTAATTTCATTGGGTTCGTTCACATACGCGTATTTTTTCTGCTCATTTCGGTCGCGCCAAAAAAATGCAACAGGTTCTATTTTCCTGCGCATTTGTGTACAGAAACTCTCAATAGAAGTCAATGGGGATGTGCAAATGCACGTAAAAACCGCTTGGAGATGCGTGAAAACACTGTGCAATTTTGCAGGAAAAAGGACGCATCTGGAACTCATTAGACTAATTAGTAGAGATGAGCGAGCTTACTCGTTAAGGCAAATTACTCGAGAGAGTATCGCCATTTTCGAGTACATGCCTGCTCGTCCGAAAAGAATCGGGGGCCGGCAGGTGTGAGCGGTGAGTTGCGGGAGTGAGCAGGGGGGAGAGAGAGAGCGATTTCCCCCCCCCCCCCCCCCCCTGCTCTTCCCCGCCGGCCCCCCAAATCTTTTCGGGCAAGCAGGCATGTACTCAAAAATGGCGACACTTGCTCGAGTAATTTGCCTTAACGAGTACGCTCGCTCATCTCTACTAATTAGCCATTTCATTTGGTGCATATTTTGTTGCCGTGTGTAACTGCACATGCCTTTGCGTGCGGAAAAAGTACAGTAAAATACGCCAATCCGTGCACAAAGAAGCATCGTCCATTCTGTAAATAGCTGCACGCATCTATGCATACGCCAATGTGACTCAGGCCTAAGTGTATGTTCACATGTGGCGGAATTGATGTGGATTTTCCGTATTGAGTGCCTCGTCAAAATCCGCACAAAATCTTTTCAATTGAAAGCGTGAAATCTGCTGCGGATCAAAATGCACATCAAAATCTACATCAAATGGTGCAAATTTTAACTCCGATTTTGGTGTAGATCCGCACCAATATCTGCAGTGCAAATGATGTTGCTTATCTCTGTGAAGATCGCAGATCTGACGTGAACGCACCCCAAAGGAGTTTCCAGGGCTTTAAAGTAATCCACTCTTGTAAACATTTATTTTTATTGTCCCAGTGGATCTAAAATGAAAAACGAAGCAAGTTTGCAGTAGGTCGTAATTAAATATATCCTATTTTGTTGTTTCTTTAGCTCCAATGCTGTGCGTCTCCATGGTAACAGACAACAAACAAAACCCTGAGTAGTCTGATTCCGCAGTCATACTTCCTTCTGTTTGCCCCATTTCTACTAGTTACATTTGGTAAGTTACGCGGAAGTAGGAGACCGATGACTGCAGGATCAGACTACACAAAGTTTGTTTATTGCCCGCAACCGTGGAGACCTATAGATCTGAAAAGGGGCTTTAGAAGCAAAACGAAAACGCAAAGTTGCTGAATTTCTTCATTTTAGATGTATTGTAACAGTAAGAAAAAATACATCTCATAGCGCATGTGCCGTTGTCAGTGTGGTGCAAGCGCGGTGATGATAGAATGCGTGACGTCTTCAGTGGACGGAGCTGGAGACGTCATCAAGGGTGGAAAGGGATGGCTTTCCAAGCACTGGTGGACCGCCCATCAGACGGTGCAGAGCTAATTTACATATGGTGCAGGATAAACATAACGGCTAATATCTGGACAGTGGAGTCATGCAGGACAGAAATAAAGGTATCAGTAGTAGATTAATGGGGGTCCGCCACTCAGTACTCCCACCGATCGGAAAATTCACCAGTTTGGTCCCCTTGTGAATTGAGCTGATTTTTCCCACGAAGCAGACCCACTGTAGTCAGGCTTGGAATAACAGGCAAAGTTCCCGTTGAAGTGAATGTGAGAGATCTGCAATACCAAGCCTGACCACTGCAGAAAAAACGGAGCTGTCTGCTTCCTACAGAAATTAGCTCAGTGTGTAAGCACATTGGCCCAGAAAACAGCTGATCAGTGAGGGTTCTAGGCAACAGACCCCCCCTGATCTACTATTAATGGTCTGTCCTGGGGATAGATGATCAATTGTTTAAAACTGGACAATCCCTTTCAGTATAACAATCAGTAGCAACATATACTCACATGTAAGTGGTCAGAGGGTTGATAACATGAAGAAAAGTTACTTTTTTCCCATCGGGGTCATTGGAGGTTGTACAGAGGGAAAGATGACAAAACTGAGTCTATATGCTGCGGACTTTTTCTGCAAAAAACTCTACATGTGGGGCAATGGAGACGTCAGAACAGAAGAGATGACGCTGGGGACAATTGGCCTGTACTGACATGTAAATGGCCTCTACAGTTTTCTAGAAATTAAGTATTTCTGAGAATGAAGTAAATTTCAGGAGGAACTGAGTGAAATAAAAGATCTGTTTCACTCATTAGAGGACATGATAAATTAATCATCTTAAAGGGAATTTCCACCATTAGATAAGCCCGTTGGCAGCACATACTAAGCACATTGTTTCATCTTTGGTATTTCTATTCAGAAATGTGTGATCTTTTTGTCAGGCTGAGACGTTCCCTTCAGATGTAGGAAATTCAAAAAAGTGCCCTTAGGGTATAACGGCTAACTTTGTACCATCCGTGGGCATCAAAACAAATACAATGTTCTCTCTTGAGAGTTGTATTGTTGATGTTGTTGTAAAGTCTTAAAGGCAAGCTCCTCTTTCTCCAATGAATCTAAAATAAAAAGTGAAGCAACTTCATTAATTAGTCTTACCGTAATTTAAAAAATTCTCATAGTTTTGTGTTTACAGCTCAAATGCAGACCACTTCGTCTCCATGGTAACAGACTACAAACAAGCCCTCTGTAGTCTGATCCTGCAGTCATATTGCTAGCTTTCTATCCTTTACTTGTACTTGGAATCTTACGCTTTATTAAAACATTACCCAACTCTTATAAATAACCGACACAGACACCAGTATTGGATAAATAAGGCCGCGGTGTTTATTAACGGGGTTACAAACCTTGGGGAGAAATGTTACCACTAATCACCATAACACTTCCTGTAAACTCTGTCTTACAGACACGAGTTTACCACCACCAAACTCTACCCAAGTTTACCCGCCTAATGCGGGCGACAATCCCCCATTAACTACACTGCGACAAACCTAAGGGTGCATTCACACGAACGTATATCGGCTCAGTTTTCATGCCGAGCCGATATACGTTGTCCTCGTGTGCAGAGGGGGGAGGATGGAAGAGCCAGAAGCAGGAACTGAGGCTCCCGCCCCCTCTCTGCCTCCTCTCCACCCCTCGGCACTATTTGCAATGAGAGGAGGCGGGGTGGGGCGGGGTTTAAGGTCCGGGAATTAACCCCGCCCCCGTCCCGCCTCTCCCCATTGCAAATAGTGCAGAGGGGCGGAGAGGAGGCAGAGAGGGGGCGGGAGCAGAGTTCCGTGCCCTGGCTCTTCTATCCTCCCCCCTCTGCACACGAGGACAACGTATATCGGCTCGGTGTGAAAACCGAGCCGATATACGTTCGTGTGACTTCACCCTAAGGGAGGGAGGGCGGGATGCTGCTTTCTTTGCAGATGATGATGGCCCCACATGTTTGCACCTCCATATCTCACTGCTGCTCCTCTCAGCCTGTTTCTCTGAGCCAATCACCAGCCACTGTCAGGCCAACAAATTCTGCCTGACAACCACAGGCATTTCCCGACAGTTTTCTTCAGCCAATCATGTGCTGCTGCCAGCCACTCCATCACTGGACAGAACTCACTCTCTTCCATCTCATCTGACCCTGTAATGACCTTTGTAACATATCTTGGCTAACCAGACAACCTCCGCCATAGAGAGTGACATATCATCCATCCATCATGTACCTAAAGCTCCCACGACGCTTTCCCTCCTAACTGTCCCTCAAGCCTTACATTAGTAATAAGCAGAGGACAGAAGGAGGGTAGTATGACTGCATGAGCAGACTACACAGGGTTTGTTTGCAGTCTGTTACTACGGAAACGGATAGGTCTGTATAGTAACTTTAAACACAATTTTTTTTTTGCACACCTATGCTGCACTAAAACTGCGCTTGTGTGAACAAGGCCTTATAGAGAACCTGTCAGGTATCTAATGGTACTACAATATAGTAACAAATTTTTACTGATTTCAGCAGTCTCTTATTTAGGGCTTATTCAGATGTGCGTATATCGGCCGGGTTTTCACGCCTGGGGGATATACGCTGTCCCTTTCTGCAGGGGGAGGAGGCGGGACGGGAGCAGTGAACTGAGCTCCCGCCCCTCATCCTTATTTGCAATGGGAGAGGGACAGTGTAAATTGACCGGGCGTGAAAACCCGGCCGATATACGAACATCTGAATAAGCCCTTATACTGATTGCTTGAAGAAAACTTTGGAAACCTTCCATTTCAAAGTTTGCAATGAGCCAGAGATGAGTCCACTGTTGCTCCAATTGTATTGAGGCTACCAACATGCTTTTGGTGTCATTTTAAAGCCAAGATTTTTACAGGACTGGAACTATACTCATTTGGAATAGGTTCAGGAATAATGAATTTGCAGCTGTCATTTCAGTCTGTGTGTGCAGAGCAGAGGGGTAGCATAGATTAATGATTCTCTTGTCTTTCGCTCTGTCCTAGGGAAGTGGTGGACTTTTCTTCATGTTATCACCATCACATCAATCAGAGAGCCTATTTCCTCTCTCATTGTCACTTAT
The DNA here is from genome assembly GCF_035609145.1 of Eleutherodactylus coqui. Classification (NCBI taxonomy): domain Eukaryota; kingdom Metazoa; phylum Chordata; class Amphibia; order Anura; family Eleutherodactylidae; genus Eleutherodactylus; species Eleutherodactylus coqui. Next base: position 94,636,194 of record NC_089848.1, on the reverse strand, counting down.
ATGGGTCTTTTTCCCAGAAAAAAGAGTGAATAGATAAAGACTTACTCATGTAATCACTCCTCTACACCTTTCAACCGTGCAGATGCCGCAGTCATTGCTGACTATGGCATCTAAACATAATAGCATAGTTTGTTAGGTTGAAGATAGACATATGTCCATCTAGTTCAGCCTATTACCCCCCACAGTGTTGATCTAGAGAAAGGAAAAAAAACCAATGAGGCAGAAGCCAATTTTTGTCATTTAAAGGAAAATTCCTTTCCTACTCCAAGTCTGGCAATCAGAATAATCCCTGGATCACCGACCCTTCAGAAGTAATTAGTGACTCTAACATATAGTATTGTAATGCTGAAGAAAGGCGTCCGGGCCCTGGTATAAATTGTGGGAGAGATCCCCTGATATCTCTATACATAGTTATTAGGTTGCCCCCTCAGCCGTCTTTTTTCTAAACTAAATAACCCCAGTTTTTACTTTAGTTGCCCGTCTTTGTACCTGCTCAAGCTCTGATATGTTCTTCTTGAGTACTGCTGCCCAAAACTGTACACAATCATCCATGTGTGGTCTGAACAATGACTTTTAAAGAGGAAGAGCAATGTTCTCGTCATGTGCCTCTAGACCTCATTTGCTGCACCATGATACTATTTGCCTTGGCAGCAGCTGCCTGACACTGGTTGCTCTAGGAAGGCCTCATGTCCACGAACGTATCGGTAGAACGGTTGAATGGGGAGGGTTTTAAAGCTGTCCCCTCCCCATTGAGATGTAGTCCCTACAGTAGAACCTGTAGCCAACAGCAAAGTCAGCGCAGTTCTTCAGGAATCCAAAACCCTCCTTCCTACACTAACTCTGGAGCCACTGTTATCTCTGTTTATCTCCCTAATCTTCCTCTACCTTTCCTGTGTGGCACATGGTACAGGTACTATTTTAGAAAATGCTACTTTGGAGGCCCTTGCTCTAAGCTTACATTCTTGTTCCCTGAAATCATTTTAAGGACCTTCCACCTACCTCTAACTTTGTCATTTGTGACAATGTGCACCATGGCGGCTGGGTCCTCACCAACCCCTCCCAGTAATCTGTCAACCCGATCTGTAATGTATCAAACTCGAGCACCAGGAAGACAACGCACTGTTCGGCGTTCCCATTCTTTGTGCCAAATTGCCTTGTCAGTGCCCCTAATAATTGAGTCTCTCACTATCGGGACCTATCTAGCCTGCCCTGTGCTCTTATTCCCCTTTTTAATAGAGCAGACATCCCCCTGTCGGTCAGAGGGCATGTCATGCTGCAGCAGTGGTAATCCTGTAATGGCATCTCCCTCATCTGCCAACTTTGCAAACTTGTTGGGCTGTGCCGGTTCAGGACTAGCCTCCCCAAACACTGCATGCTGCGTGAATATACTAGTGGCTAAAGAGTATTACTCTCACAGACTGCCTAGCAGTATACATTTAGTTCTTTATGGACTCTGTAAGGATTTAGTTCAGCCACCTATTCCTTAATATTAAAGTGTCTTTGTTTTGAGCTCATATATGTCAATAAAGTATATAATTTTATATTATTCTCTTTTGAGAGGGTATAACCATTAGGCTATCTTTTTGCCTTCGGCAATTTTTTGGAATTTAAGCCTAAAAATCATTGCTGGATCGCTGGCTTGTCATAGCATATAAACATAGAAGGTGAAGTGCTAAACAAGAAGCCAGCGATCCAGCAGTGAAGTCTGCCTGTCTAAACACTCCAGCAGTGAAGTCTGCCTGTCTAAACACTCTGCACGAGCGCTAACAACCTTAGCAGTGACATCAGTGCTCTTGCAATTGTTTAGACAACCATCGTCCTGTCTAAATTGGACATTACGTAGCACTTATCTATAATACTTCTGCTCCTTCCCCGTTTGGAAAGGACGCAGGAAATTCCAAAAATGCAATTTATCACATCCAGATTGGGTAAACCCACCCTAAATTAATCACCTGTGTAATTTTTACAGCAAATTTTATAATTTTTCCCCTTACACAGGGCTATAAATATTGAAAAAATAAAAACAAAAACAAACCACACATAAATTAGTATCACCATAAATTTTACTATAAAATATTACATTATTTATCCAGTACATACCGCAAAAAAACTAAAAAAAGAAAATGCTAAAATAGCCATTCTCTGTTCATTTTGCTTCCCCACAACAGGACTAAAAAAATAATTAAAACGTCAAAATAGTATCGAGAAAAACGACAAAAAACAAGCCCTCATACAGTTCTGTCACAGAAAATGAGAATGCTTTGGTCTGGGAATGTGATGTCACAAAAAAAGTCTTTTCGTAATAAAATTTGATTATATTGTGCAAAAGTAGTAAAGCTTAATAAAACTTCCATAAATTTGGTGTTGTCGTAATTGTAGTGACTCGTAGGATAAAGTTACCACAATACTTATACCACAGGGTGAACGTCAGAAAAATAAATAAAAAAAGCCGATGGTGAAGTAACTTTTTTTTTCTATTGCCCCACGGGAAAAAAAATTACCGTATATACTTGAGTATTAGCCGAGTCAATAAGTTTTACCACAAAAAACTGGTAAAACCTATTGACTGGAGTATAAGCTAAGCTATACTCGAGTATATACTAGGTAAAGAAAAAATGCAATACTCACCTCCCAGCCTGCGTCTGTGTCCCCGGCGCGATGGTCTTCGCGGCGGTGTGGCAAGCTGCTTGAGAATTCTCCCCGCTGTCATCTTCCTGCTCGGCTTTGAATTCCCCCGCCGTCAGCGCTGTGTAAGTAAGCTCTGTGATTGGATTGAGCGCCAGTCCATTACAGCCGGCGCGCGATAAACCTATCACAGCCATTCAGTGATGTCATCCACTGAATGGCTGTGAATGATCGAGCGCCGATTGTGATTGGCTGGCCCTCAATCCAATCACAGCGCTTACCTACACAGCGCTGACGGCGGGGGAATTCAAAACTGAGCCGGGAGAAGACAGCAGGGAGAATTCTCAAGCAGCTTGCCACACCGCCGGGAAGACCATCGCGCTGGAACACAGACGCAGGCTGGGAGGCGAGTATTGGGTTTTTTTTTTTGTTTGTTTTTTTTAACCTCACTCGAGTATAAACCGAGGGAGGCTTTTTTAACATTAAAAAATGTGCTAAAAAACTGGGCTTATACTTGAGTATATATGGTAATAACAGTTATTCAATACATAATATGTACTCAATATGTACTAGGAAAAAAAAGACTAGGTCTCATACTGCAACACTTACGAAAAAATAAAAATGTTAAGACCACTGGAACGCAAAAAGGGAAAAGATTTACTAGTTCGGAAGGCTAAAATTAGTCAATAAGCGGTTAAAAATGCGCTTAAGGCGACTAAGTTCAGCGCCAAATATATTTTATGAGACTTCAATTCATAATGTGCAATTTTAAATAAATTGTCATTTTTGGGAAGTTTTTTTCAAATTTAATGTGACTGTTGAGGGGGTTAATATTCCTATATTTACCGGTCACCTTGCTTACCCCCGCCCCCTGCCACTGATTGCCAGGTCCCTCACTCTGCATACCTAGAGACCTGTCCATTGGTGGTGACACTGAGCAGTGAATGCATGTATATTAACCCTTTGCAATCCAATTTTGGATTCAGGGCTTCCTAGGGGGTTTTCTCTTTCTGCCATTATACAATGGCGCCACCTGCTGGCTAGAGCCAGTACTGTGGTATGGGACATGCTGGAGAGGCCCCCCGACAAAAGAGCGGCCAGTAATATACAGTAAGGATACTCTGCTGGACGTCTTCCGACATTTGAAACAGTACACCCTTCAATCAGAATGTCTTTAGACGTCAGACTTTGGATTGGAAAGGGTTAATGAGCCTTACTGCACTTATCTTTGTGGCTTGCTGTAAACTTTGAAATGCGAGTTTTCCAAAACTAATGATGTGATCGGTATCAGTTAGGACGGCTTCACACAAATATAATTTGCTACGCGCCGCGTGACAGTTGCACGGCATGCAGCAAGTACTTGCTACGGGACGCTGAGCGCTATGCACTGTCTTGGCGTGTATACACGTATGATACGCAGCAGGATAGAACATCCTGGGGTCTTCATTGCGCATGGATTTCATGCAGTATATCTGAGCGGCAACATGAGAGCCTATGGTAGATTGGTAAAGCATATCCCGCGCGCAGAACCCTCCTGTGGAATACAATGTAACTATAAGATGCTCGTATGAGGAGCGTACCATGGTGAACCGTATAAAAGGGCTCAGGAATCCAGTGGCAAGCAAACCAATTATGTTGAAATTTCCATAGTAATCATGGGTTATTTGCAGTAGTAAATCTTATATTGGAAATAACACATACGAGGATTGCCAGTGAGAAACTTTGTTGGAAATTCTTGTAAATCTATAGTCTTGGTAAATTGTGAAAATTAGGGGATGTTTACACAATATACGAATCCGACTCGTATATTACTACAAGATCTGCAGTTAAATCAGCATGTCTGGCGCTATACTGTAGTGCTCACTATCTGGGCACTATTAGACCTCCTTCGCATGGGCAACACGGCATTGCCGCGAGAATGTCGCAGCGATTTCGCATCGCTAGTATATGCAATATCGCTGCGGTTTCTCGCGGTGATACCGTGATTTTGTAGCAACCCATGTGGTATTTTTGAGGGGTTACAATATAAGCCCTACCCCGAAAATATGCCCTACATACAGGGGAAAAAAATGTATACATCACCTTAGAAGCGCTGTCCGGGGTTCCGCCGCTGTTTCTTCTCAAGTCAAAATTTGACTCGGAACAGCTCTTGAGTCAAAGAAGTGGGCCGTGCCGGCCCCCGTGCACAGCATGTAAACTGACAGCCCTCTTCCCATACACAAACATTGAGCTGCCAGTCAACAAGCTGTGGGCGGGGATACGCTGGTGCAGCCCACCTCTTTGAGTAAAACTTTAACCCCTTCCAATCCAATTTGTATCCTGGTTTTCCTATGGGGGAGGGGTTACTCTTTTTCTGCTGTTATACAACGGCGCTATATGCTGGCTAAAGCCAGTACTGCATGAGGTGACACGTTGGATAGACTCCGACAGCAGAGAGGCTGGCAATATACAGTAAGAGAACCCTGACGGATGTCTTCCAACATCGTAGCTGTACAGCCTTAAATCATAATGTCTTCAGAGGTCAGACAGTGGATTGGAACTGAAACGCCATGGCATTTCAGAATAACACATCTACATAGACACCGTTCAGTTCTTTCCTGGGTTCATGCTACCAGTGCCTTGGGCAGCACAAAGCCAGTGGCAGGTTCCCTTTAAATGCAGAGGTTTCATACTATTAATATAGTTGGTGGTCCAATTATTCCTGATTTTTTACGATCTCTGCTTGCTGTCATTGAATGAAATGATTAGTGTTTACATCCAGAAGATGACAACCTGCAAGCCACCAGGAGTTATCTGATCTAAACTGTTTCTCGCATCGATATGACTCGTATGGTTAAGGTCACACGTAGCATAAAAATATGCTACAAGCAAAGCTATTCATAACATCTGCATGTCTTACGAAATTGTTGCAGAATTGCACCGCATTACACCCTTCGCATCTGTAAAGAGTGCAATCTACCCAAATTTGCATCAAAATATGGGATTGATCTTGTGAACCATACACCTGAGGCCACCTGCACACGGGCGGAAATCCCGCGGCGGGATTTCCCGCGGGATTTCCGCCACTGAAAGCCTGCATAGGAGTGCATTACAATACACACTCCTATGCAGACGGCCGCGGTTTGACCGCGCGAAATGTCGCGCGGCAAACAAACCGCGGCATGTCCTATTTTTGTGCGGGGCTCTCAGAGTCTCGCACAGATATGTCACTCATCTGGCCGCCGGCTCCGGTCTGCGCATGCACATGAAAGAGCCGGGGCCGCCAGGCGCGGGTGAGTACGCGCTCGTCCCTGCAGGCGCTGGGGTCGGGTCCCGCGGCGAGAATTCTCGCCGCCGGATCCGACCCGCTCATCTGCAGGCGGCCTGAGTGGGTTATAATGTACTGCAGGTTGATGACTATGGAGCCCATGCTTCCTACCTATGGGCAGTGTCAGCTCTGGTTCATTATTAGTGGAAACTTCTGAAGCGTTTGTTCTTGTTCTCACAATTTCAGGATAAAGAGTCTTCACTTGGTAAACTTGAGCTTGTAAGACGCGCAGAAGAGCAGCGTACCATGGTGATCCTTATAAAAGTGCTCAGGAATCCAGTGGCAAGCAAACCAATTATGCTGAAATTTCCATAGTAATCATGGGTTATTTGCAGCAGTAAATCGTATATGAGAAATAACACATACGAGGTTTGCCAGAAAGAAACGTTCTTGAAAATTCTTGTAATTCTATAGTCTTGGTTAATTGTGAAAATTAGGGGATGTTTATACAATATACAAATCCGACTCGTATATTACTACCAGATCTGTACTGTGTTTCCCCGAAAATTAGACCCACCCCTATAATAAGTCCTACCTCGATTTTCGGGGAGGGATTGATATATAATTCACTTAGCAGGCGCCATTCGGGTCTCTTCCGCTGGGCTGCGGTGCTCCGGCAGGCTTCCATGTAGACCTCAATGCCGACGGAGCATCTCTTGTTGGTGACAGGGCTTGATTACCGCACCTCCAGCAATTGATTGCTCTGATTGGTTCAGGAGCGCCGCCTGAGCTAATCAGAGCCATCGCTTGATGAACCAATCACGGCCATTCATTGGATGACATCATTGAATGGCTGTGAATGGTTCATCAAGCGCCGGCTTTGATTGGCTCAAGCAGTGCTCCTGAGCCAATCAGAGCAATCAGTCCTCCTCCTGCGCCACTCTCCTTTCTGCACACTTTTGTCCTCTCTTGGATACTGCACTGTGAGTCTCGGCTACAGGTGGGGCAACTGCAGCATCTGACTCCCTCTGTCCCGCTGCTTCTCGGCCAGCTCCTGAAGCTGGCTCCATCAGTCCCACTGCTGCTACTCAGCCACGGCAAACCTCAGTCCTTCAGCCACATCAAACCACCACTCTAGCCAATCAGGATCTTGGGGGTGTTATCAGGGTGGATACAATCATTCACTATGTCTCCATCCATTCTTCTGGTGGAGACAAGATGCACCAGTACCAAGAACTTGCTCAAAGTTTTTATCTTCAAGACGATTCAAAGATTTCTAAGAATTCTGAGATTTAAGCTTTGCGGTTTCTGATTTACATTTTAGTTATTCAACTATTTTACTATATATATGCTTTTGTTTATTTAGTGATTTCACTCATCTAACCTTGCGGATCTAAATAAAGGCACAAATATTTAACTTAAATGGGCTACATCTCACAGCCAAGAAATAACTTACAGTTTTCAATGTTATTTTTGTTTCTTCCGTGATGAAATGATTAAGAAATACCTGTTTTCAAGTCGGAAAGATTTTCACTGTTGATCAGGGAAATCGGACAGAAATATCACCCATTCCTTTGTGTTTTCACATGGGCTCTATTTGTTCGCGGACGAATAGTCTGAGTAAAAAATATTGTGGCATGTACTATTCTTGTCTGATTCTCGGATGATAGTACATATTAACGCGCGATGTCTCAGCATACGGACGATCTGAGTTGCTCCTGAGACTGTCACACACAACTATGTATCTCCACTGGATATGACATAAAAGTCTAATAGATGCAGGTCCTATCTCTGGGAGCCATAACTATCTCTAGGTCGGGTCTCCAGCCCAGCTAAATGCCATGGCCAGTAGTGCTTAGGATTTATGAAAACATCCAAGTGAGCATCACTATGTGGTTTCTGAGCTACAGGAAGAGCATATGCTATGCTGTCTCCATAACTCTCATTGACTTCTATGAGAGTTCTAGATGCCTGCTCAGCTGTGGGTAGTGGGTGCCAGAAGTGGGACTCATATTTTCAGACTTTAATGGTATGTCTGGTAGATATGGATATACGCCATTAAAGGGAACCTGGCTGCATGAAGTATTGTTAGATATACTGATTCCAGTGGTCTGTCACTTATTGGTGCACTTACATAGAGATGCCACTGTGCCTCTGTGTAAGATCAGTCCCAATTATACCTGCAGCGGAATACGGCCCTGGGAGCAGCGGCATCTGCGCATACCTTGTACTTTCAGTTTTCATCTGTACTGCGGATGGTCCGCACGGCGCGCCTGCACACATTCCCAGTACAGATTTGACCGAGGTCTAGATGATAATGCAGATCCCGCTGCCTTTCCCCAATGTCGATTGCGGAATGGCTGCGGGACGGACGGAAGCCACCCACAATGGAAGCCATCCATACATAGCCTGCACAAAAATACAGTACACTGCGAGTTTTTTCCCAGTGAGCGGAAAATCTAAATTGACTCCGCAATGCAAATGCATCCCTGTGCATTCCGCCTTAAGGTGCCACTCACCTGCCCACCCACCCGCCATGATTAACCCTTTAGTCAGTGTACAATCTAATAGCCAGAGGTGTCAGTCACAGCAGGCAGCAGGGGCGAGAGGAGCCGCATGAATAATTGGGACTCATTTCTTGCCTGTAAGTGCTGCAAAATATCTGTTCCAAATATTAAAGCACTGCATGAGAACAATGGATGTACCCCCTAGAGACCTGGGGGATATTCATGAAGGACTTTACACTAGTTTATGGTGTAAAAAAAAGTTGCCGTTTGCGGCGTAAGTAGGAGTTTGCACAAACATTTGTGACTTCTCGCTGTCTGCAGCGCCGTCTGTAACTTTTTTTATTAATAGGGGCGTATGGCTTGTCATGAGGGAAAGTGGCTACTGCAGACCAACACATTTATTTATAATTTAAGCTAGAAACTGGCATAAATTATACAACAAATTAACCCCAGATTATCATGTATTAGAGGCATTGTGTGCCGGCAGAAGACCAGCGCTTGAAATGCCGATCTCAATAAATTCCCACCGCGTGCGTACCTCTCAGGGCACATGTGCCGCACGTTGAGAACTTGGGTTTTAGGCTGCCGCATGGTTTGCAGGATGTTGTAAAACAGCTGTTGTCTGCTGATGTCATCTACTTATATCTTGTCAGCATAGTGAAGTATTTGGTAAAGAAATCGGCAAATAAAAAATACTCTATTCCCATTATGTAGCAGATTTACATGCAATTCAATTTATTAAAGTCATGTGTTTAGTCACCCACACAACATTCTTCATAGTGTTCTCCAAGTCGCAGGGGAAGTCTGAAAATAGTTAACGTATGTAAAATAATAAGCTTCCTAACCATAATATCAGGAACATGTGTGCCCTGAAAACCAATGAAAGCAGGAAGTTCTGTGCCCAAGACCTTCAGTGCTGACAACCAATGATGAACAAGGGAATATTACAGGGCGGCTAAAAACCTCACAGACAACATCCCTTGGGTGGCGGATTTCTGCTCTGTAATTCCATGTGTAGATGCTAAATGCTCACTGCTGAAGCTGCAAATTATACAGAGTATATACACAGCAGAAAGGGTTTAAACCTGCATCGGACGGTCCGGAAATTTTAAAAATAGTTTTTTTGGGTACAAAGTTGCCAGAAAGGATATTGTTGGGCCTTAGAGCAGTCCGGAGGAGGATATAGAAAACCCAATGAATATCTAAAACTTCTGGCATATCATAGAGACATCAGTAATTGGGGGGTTCTGGCACTGAGATGGTGATCGATTGTTAAAATGATGGGGCAAGTGCTTTAATAGGCAATATGTTGTAGTAGTGTTATGGGGAGAATGTTGTTCATATATTACGGGCATTGAATGGAGACATTATGGCCATACACGTGACTTGTAGTGCCTAAGCCCCTACAAAATCAAGGTTCTTTCTACCTGTCACATCTGGTACGGCTAGTTTGCACAACCAGATATGATGAGATCAGGAGTCAAAGGCGGAGCTAAACCCATCGCTGGTTTTGCTGAACCTATTTTGGACTGACTAGTAATGGAAGAAACAAGTGTAATAAGATACAGAAGACTCCATGGATCAACTAGCCATTAACTGCTCCATAGTGGTCCCTCAAGCGGAACACCTGCCCTGAAAAAGGCAACCTCACTATAAAAGAGAGACACCTGCCCTGAAAAAGGCAACCCCACTACGAAAGAGGCAACCCCACAATGAAAGGAAACCAATGCAAGACAAAACTGATAACCCTAGATAACTAACACTAAATATACAGTCATATAGAACTAACTGACTAAGTACCATTAGACATTAGAGACTAAAAATCTGGACCAGTGTGACTGTTAATAAACAGTATAACGGGCGTTCATATATCAAGGGGCCGGTTTGTGTATGTTCCAACTACAGCTCATAGGTCAGATGAGTGATGAATGGCATGTGACATCTTCAGTCATTTCTGGGATTGTTGGATGCTGGATTAAAGGAATTTTTACTTTCACCCGATTTTTCTTGTCTTCCAGTGAAACGATAACCAATATTCTGGATTGCAGGTTCCTTTAAAAATAAAAACAAGAAAAAAAAAAAACTTGGGTAGTTCGTTCTACTTTATTGTCTGCTAAAATAAACTTTATTTAACTTGGTGATGTCTTTATTATGTAAAATATCCTAAGTTCCTCTATATTGATGTACACAATAGGAAGCCGCGGCTCAGAATTAGGAAGCAATCTTCTGAGCAGATTTCATTTCTGCAAATATGGTATTTCTATATAAAAACTTTATTTATGCATATCGGAAACTTAAGGTTAAAGGGGTATTCCGGTAAATAAAGCTTATTCCTTTAATTATAAGACAATCTTCGAATATACTTCCTGTATGAATTTTTCACGTTTTACGAGAAAAACGCATCACGCCTCTGTACTTGCGATTCTCACACGTGTTTTCCAGGCTGCACTGAGAAAAGATTCGTAACAAATTTGCGCGACTTGTCTGTAACTTCCTGTCGTGCGACTTGTTTCAGGGTTGCAATAGCCAAATTGCGGCAGGTTGAGGGCAAGGCACAGGTGCGTGCGACTAGGGGTGCTTTCACACCTGCAAGCGCAATATCGGTCCGAGAAACTCAGAATGTTATTGTGCTTGTAAAATTGGGATTCTGCATGTGAGTGCGATGCATTCTTGGCTTAAAAAACACATCGCCTCGCATCTATGTACTTGTGATTTTTACGCGCGTGAAAAGATCCCAAGTGCTTCCAATAGTTCTCAATAGTAAAAATCACACTTGCATGCAAATCGCATCGCATGCGAATACAATGCGATTTTTTTTTAAAGATCCAATAGCAAATAATAAGTGATTCCCTACGAAGAATCGCCTGAAAATAGAACATGCTACGATTCTTCCATCTCCCAGCATCACTGCGAGCGAAAAATTGCTCACATGAATAAACACATTGAAATTAGAGATGAGCGAGCACCCAAATGCTCGGGTCCGCATTATTAGAGTCGAGCTTTTCGTAAAATTCGAGAGCTCTACTCGAGTAACGAACCCCATTGACTGCAATGGGAGACTAGTAGAGATGAGCAAGCGTACTCGGAAAAGCACTACTCACTCAAGTAATGTGCTTTATCCGAGTATCGCTGTGCTCGGGTCTGAAGATTCGGGTGCTGCTGCGGCTGACAGGTGAGTCGCAGCGGGGAGCAGGGGAGAGCGGGCGGGAGAGAGGGAGAGAAAGATCTCCCCTCCGTTCTTCCCCGCTCTCCCCTGCAGCTCCCCGCTCCGTGCCGGCACCCGAATCTTCAGACCCGAGCACAGCGATACTCGGATAAAGCAAATTACTCGAGCGAGTAGTGCTTTTCCGAGTACGCTCGCTCATCCCTAGAGACTAGAGCATTTTTGTATGTGGGACGCTGGGTCCCGAGCTTTTTTTTTTTTTCTGGGGCGGGGTCAAACACGGCTTGATGCTCGTTCGAGTAACGAGCACCATCGAGTACGCTAATACTCGAACGAGCATCAAGCTCGGCAGAGTATGTCCGCTCAACTCTAATTGAAATCAATTAACACGTCCGAGTTCCATCCATATCGCTATTGGACTCAAGTCACGATGAAACTCGCCCATGTGAATGCACCCGTAGATTGATGTCTGTGGTGGGGAACGTCACATAGGAATTCCAACATGTGACCAAAATCCAAGCAGTTTGGGTTTTTTCTGCGACTATAAGGTTGCAGTCACGTTAGCTCGCAGGGCGCAACGCGACACCATTGATGATCATTACAGTGTGACACTGCAGTCTGTGGCGCGTGACAGATGTCGCCATGTCGTTTAAGCCTTATAGCCAATATCTGTGTTCTGCAAAGGCCAAATGTACACGGGCAGATTTGAATTGCGGAACCTGGAGCCGGCGCCCGCAGCAAATACCACCCATAGCATGCTATGCAAAGGTGATTCTTCATGCACACGAGCGGAAATTAATTGCGGTTTCCGCTTGCGGATGAGAAATCGCAGCATGCTCCATTTTCCTGCGATTCCCACACATTGACATTGCGGACGGGCCGCGGATTCCGCGAGTTTAAAAAGAAAAGAAAAGAAAGCTGGTCGAGCCGTGCGGACAATTTGCAGTACAGATGAAGATCGAGAAAAGCAGCTGTGCGCCAATGTCACTGCTGCCAGGGCCAGATTCCGCTTCGGAGTCCGGCTCTGCCGTGTGCTTGCGGCCTAACTGTGGCTCTTTAGCTATTGCAACACTACAATGCCCAGCATGCCATCACAGCCCTAGGTATACACTTTATTTGATCCGTTACAATCTTGTATGTTGAGTCATGTCTTGCTCTGTAAGACCGTTGCCCGTATGTCATCCCTGTTTGCTTGTTGTTTGGTTGTTAAGTGACTATCAAAATTAAAATCTCTCTATAGAAATATCTCTTGTGTTTTGTAGAGTGTCGTCCGTTGTCATGCGAGACACACGAGCCCCTGACATGCATGGACAGGCTCCGCTGGTGGGGAACAGCTCACCTCCGATGTAATACTTGTACTCTCATTAACTTCAAGATGGGAGTTCTTGTATTGCAGATAGCAGCAGGAAAAAATACGTACGGAACTGACAGATGATGTTGTCATAATGATTGCTAATCAGAACCATCATCCATGTTCTAATCTACATAACTTTGTTAACCCTTTCCAATCCAAATTGTATCCTGGTTTTCCTAGGGGGCTTACTATTTTTCTGCCATTATAAAACGGCACTATCTGCTGGCTAAAGCCAGTACTGCATGAGGTGACACGTTGGATAGGCTCTGACAGCAGAAAGGCTGGCAATATACAGTAAGAGAACCCCGACGGATGTCTTCCAACATCGGAGCTGTACAGCCTTAAATCATAATGTCTTCAGAGGTCACACAGTGGATTGGAAAGGGTTAATATTTTGTTCACATCACTTTTTTTTTTTTACTTCGTTTAGCATATATATCCAGAAAAGCTCCCAACTAGAGATGAGCGAGCATACTCGATAAGGCAAACTACTCGAGCGAGTAGTGCCTTATTCGAGTACCTGCCCGCTCGTTTCTAAAGATTCGGGTGCCGGCGCGGGGGACAGGTGAGTTGCGGCGGTGAGCGGGGGGGGGAGAGAGAGATCTCCCCTCTGTTCCTCCCCGCTCTCCCCCGCCGCTCCCCGCCCCCTGCCGGCACCCGTATCTTTAGAGACGAGCGGGCAGGTACTCGAATAAGGCACTACTCGCTCGAGTAGTTTGCCTTATCGAGCATGCTCGCTCATCTCTACTCCCAACGTATATATTAAATGTAGGCTGCGACAGCTGTCTTTATTTTTACGGACAGCATATAACACCATTGATTTGCATCGGTGTATTCAGATGATCGTTTGCTTAAAAAGAGCGTAGTATATCCTAAAGACCAAATTCACCCATTAAAGTCTATGGAGTCATGTAAAAACGTAACCTGCCTTCCAAGAGCCTGAACTTTCCATAGCTGATCCTCTTTATTTGCTGAGCAAGTTGTAACTTTAATAGGACAATTTAATGTATCATGCAATGTACTGAAAAAGTTTTAGGTGTTTTTAAACGGGTGAAGTGAAGAAAACAAAAAGCTACTACACCATTTATGAGGGGGTTTTCGTTTTATGGCGCTCACAGTCCAGTAACTAGGGCACTTTATTCTGCAGGGTGGAATAGAATGATTACGGTAATGCCAAACGTATACAGGCTTTGTTTTTGCAGGGTGAGCTTTAGTTTTTTTATTGGTAGCATTTTTTGGTGTTCCATCTTTTCGAACATTATTTATTCCGTTTTTTTTAGGAGACGGGATGCTTTAAGAAATGTAATTATGGCATTGCTTGTTCACATCGCAAGATTTGTACAAACATTGACATACCGATTTATGTTTACTTTTTTATTTCTTATTTGAAAAATTGAAAAAAGGGGTTTTTGGAACTTTTAAGATTTTTTATATTTAAATTTTTTACAAATTCCATTAAACATTTTTTTTTTTACATTTTTATTTAGTCCCAGTAGGGGCTTGAACTTGTAATCACTTGATCACTTATATTATATACTGCAGTACGTCTGTATTGCAGTATACAGTACTTTTCAATGTTGTGTAATAGATATTCATGCATAACAGCCCTGAGAGCCTTCACTATATCCTGGGCTGCCGTGATTGCGTTGCAGAAGGAAGGGAGGGGGTATTCAAAGGGGTATCAGAGAGCTCCCCTCTTCAGTGTTGACCACGGCATCTAAGCAGTTAAACGGCTGCGATGGAACATAGTCCAATTACAGCTTCTTCCTGCCAGGTATACAGGAGGTTCGGATATAACCCCCACAACCACATGATGTATACATATGTATGGCGATTGTGAAGGAGTTAATGGATACCTGATGAGCTGTTCATATCTGCAGACATGTTGGCCTATTGCATTAATATTGTGTTTATTGCTCTTAAGAGACCTGATGATTGCTGATTAATACATTTTCTGTTGTTTGAGGTTACTCTGTTTAATAAGACACCTCTCTGAGGTTGACACATTGGGTATTTCCCTACCTGTGAATTGCTGTTTTTATGTGTTTTTTTGTTGCCTTAGAGGGGAACTCCACCAAAATCTGGAGTTACTTTTAGTAGCTATTTATTATTGAACTCTCAGGATTTCCTTTGTTCACCTCTCATAATAATAGCTTCCACCACCATACCCCGAATATAACAATGGGCCACATTCGCCTGAAGAAAGGCCAAAAGGCTGTGTTTTTAAATGTTTAGGAAAGTACAGCAGATGGCTTTTTTCATAGTATGCTTTGCTAGGCTGAAATAAGACGAATGTCCATCTAGTTCAGCCTGTTTCCACCACCCCATTTTGATCCAGAGGAAGGCAGAAAAACCCCAATGAGGTAGAAGCCAATTTATCCCATTTTGGGGGAAAAAAATCCTTCCTGACTCCTTAATGGTAGTCATAATAATCCCTGGATCAACACTTTTCAGCTAAAAGTTCCTTCCTGACTCCAAGTCCGGCAGTCGGAGGATGCCCCTATCAGCAACCCATTCGGACTATTTAATGTCTATATCTTGTAATGTCATAGTGCTCTAAAAAGACTTCTAGTCCCCTCTTAAACTCCTCTATTGATTTTGCCATCACCACGTCCTTGGCAGAGAGTTCCATAATCTTACTGCTCTTACAGTGAAGAACCCTCTTCTGTACTGGTGATGAAACCTTCTTTCCTCTAAACGTAGAAGATGTCCTCTTGTTATCGTCACAGTCCTGGGTATAAACGGATCATGGGAGAGATACATATGCCACTGTATAGCTAAACAGTGACGTACGTTGGAGATTTCCATCAGAAGGACACATCGGAGAAAACTCCAAACATTGTCCCAAATATGGACCATCACCAAGCGTACAGGTGACACATCCAGATCTCCAACCTCTGGTGGAGGTCGAGGCATCAGCCAGGAAGTAATAGCTGAACATCTTCAAACATACCGTAAGTACATCCACCCCAGATAAGGTGCTGGATGGTTGCTGCCCCTGATCACTTTGCCCTTTTGGAGGGGTAGAGGGTGGGGGGGGGGTGGAAGGGGGCAGGGGGACATACAATATATTGAATAATTTTCATTATTTTTTTTTTGCTGGAGGAAATGTAAAAAAACAAAACATGTCACCGCTGTTTTTTGAGATTTCTTTCTGCAGTGTTCACCATGTGGTATGAATATTATGTTAACTCTATTCTACAGGTCATTACAATTACAACAACATCATATTTATATAGTTTTTTTTTACACTTACAATCAAAAGTTTTAGAACACCTCAATTTTTCCAGTTTTATTGATATTTCCACACTTTAATTTCTCAAATGTACTTTCATATGAAAGCATAGAACAAATAAATAAGATCAACAAAAATGATGGATTAACTTTGTTTCACCAAATTAAATCCACATTTTTGACTCTTCAGAGTAGCCATCTTTAGCTGATATAACAGCTTTACCCAATACAGAAGTGGGTTCCTTACTGTAAGAGCAGTGAGACTGTGCAACTCTCTGCCTGAGGATGTAGTGATGGCAAAATCCATAGAGGAGTTTAAGAGGGAATTAGACATTTTTCTAGAGCGCTACGATATTACAGGATATAGACATTAGGTGACCAGCGGGTTTGTTGATCATAAATGTTGATCCAGGGATTACTCTGGCTGCTATTATGGAGTCAGGAAGGAATTTTTTTCCTCCAAATGAGCTAAATTGGTTCGTTTTTTTTTTTTTTTTGCCTTCTTCTGGACCAACAAGGGGAGGGGGGATGAAACATACTAAAAGACAATTTCAAATCCCAACGTCACAGAAGAATTTGGAAATACAAGCTTATAACTATCCTTGATACTCTCAAGAATGGAATGAACCTCGGAGGGGGCTTTTTGCATCAGTGGAGAATATGAGAAATTTGAAGCAGAGATAACATGCTGGCCTGGTGCCCCCCCTAATACCAATTTAGAGACCATAAAACTTTCACATCTCTTATCAGTGGACTAATTAAGTATTTACTCCTCTGCTCATTCTGTCTGGTATTGTTTAAAGTGCAAATTAATCACACCACCTCTATGTCTTTTTTATAGGTATGTGTGTGTATATATATATATATATATATATATATATACCTCTTCGGATCTATTCCATTTAAGTCTGAGGAAGAACCCTGAGTAGGTCCGAAAGCTTGCTATAACATGATGTATTTTTGTTGGCCATTAAAACGCATCATGTCTACAGGACTACTTGGTTTCTCTTGCTGGGAACAATCACATTTTGCTCTACTGGCTAACACCGTACTAAATGTTTTCAGATAGTCAGAGAAGTGTTGCCGCCATTTTTGTTATCCATGACTGGAGGGTCGTTTTAATTTGGACAGTAGTGTAATTTGTGTAGATCTTTCTTTTATCTGTATTATGTATTTTTCAAATGAGTCTACTGAAATCCTAAAAGATTTCGGGGTTCAGTTGGCCCATTTTCACTATAAGCCATAAACATGTGATTCTGACATAGTCCCTTGAAGGGAATTATAGTGTTTAACGTAAGACACAAACTTCAATTTCTAACCTATAATCATCATGTAAATTACAATTGCGTTAATTGGCTACAGTTGCAGGCGGTTTTCTTTAGCCCTCTGTCGGTTGGAGCTTTACAATACATTGGTTGTTTACACAAGTGTTTTAATTCGGAAACAGATGGGTTTTTTTCCTTGCAAGGCTTGGTTGGGATAGGTGTAGTTGCCTAATTTCTCGTAGTTGGAACAGATTGAA
Organism: Eleutherodactylus coqui; assembly: GCF_035609145.1. NCBI lineage: Eukaryota > Metazoa > Chordata > Amphibia > Anura > Eleutherodactylidae > Eleutherodactylus > Eleutherodactylus coqui. The sequence goes on along the minus strand of NC_089848.1, from coordinate 94,618,542 downwards.
CCGGCTGCAATGTATGATGGGTGATAATTAAAGGAATAGCCAAATACTTCCTGTTTTGATGCATTAACCCTTTCCAATCCACTATCTGACGTCTAAAGACATTATGATTTAAAGCTGTACAGGTCCGATGTTTGAATGCGTCCGTCGGGGTTCTCTTACTGTATATTACCAGCCTCTCTGCTGTCGGAGCCTATCCAACGTGTCACCTCATGCACTACTGGCTTTAGCCAGCATATAGCGCCGTTGTAGAACAGCAGAAAAAGAGTAACCCCCCCATAGGAAAACCAGGATACAAATTGCATTGGACACTTTTGCACTGTTGTTAATAAGTATAACTTGACATTTCATGGCCCTGCTGCAAAATTAATTTCACTATACTGTACAGGGTCCGGACTCATCCCAGGTAGCCAAATTGTAAGAATTTTGTAACTGGTAACAAGCATGTATGGTTATTATCTGTAGAAGTTCCTAATTAGAGATGAGCGAACGTACTCGGATAAGCACTACTCGTCCGAGTAATGTGCTTTATCCGAGTACCTCCCCGCTCGTCCTGAAAGATTCGGGACGCGCTGCGGAGCGGGGAGCTGCAGGGGAGAGCGGGGAGGAACGGAGGGGAGATCTTTCTCTCCTTCTCTCCCGCCCCCTCTGCCCCGCTCCCCGCTGCGACTCACCTGTCAGCAGCGGAGCGCCCCGAATCTTTCAGGACGAGCGGCGAGATACTCGGATAAAGCACATTACTCGGACGAGTAGTGCTTATCCGAGTACATTCGCTCATCTCTATTCCTAATGTAAAACCAATAAAAGTTTAGGTTGTTCTCGAATTGGGCAAATCCTACATGTTAAAAGGGATCACCTGGTGGGGAAATCTGGTGTTCATTTTCCCTGCAGCACCACCACAGGAAAGATGAAGCATTACACCGTGAACATTCAAATCATTGTATTAGTTGTGTAATGCCGGATAGTTCAGGTCCTCCAGAGAGAGAAAGACAGTCTTTATAACCACTCTGCTCTTTGGCCAAGAGATGAGGATCTTAAACAGGGGACCCACTCTATTTCTGAGGACCCCAACATTAGCGGCAGTTGGGGAATAAAGTATGTAATAAAATAAAAACGTACATACGTGCATTGCTCCCCCGCCACCATTCACCGCTGCTCTGGTCTTCTATTTATATCGGCTGCAGCAGTTTCGTGGGTTTTTTAAACAGCCTATGGGAAGCTGACAAGGTCATCATCAGTGAAGTCCCGTAAACCTGCCTCGGGGCATCTATATCAGAAGCCCACGTGACAACTTTAGGGAACATCGCCCAGCAAATGCAGTGGCAGCGGACCAATGAAACAGCAGTTCGGCGCCATGCTAAGTATATTGCTTTTATATAGTTTTGACCATGGGGAGCCCAAGAGCAAGAGCCATACCCAAGGTCTTCACTGTATCCTCCAATGAACATAGAAACGGAATTGTGGCTGACGCCATAATGCAAGTGTGAATGGGCCCTAAGGGTTATTTTTTAATCTACATTGTACTCACTGGGGATTGACAGAAACAGACACTATTCCATTTGCATCCATTTGGGCTTCCATTTAATGGATCTGTTAAATCATAATGTGCATGTCTGGATGTAAAACTGGAGCTTAAAAAGGAAAAAAAACGGATCCATTAAAAACTGAGCATAACGAAAAAGAAGGCCGGTGTCACATCTGCGTCGGAACTTCCAGCCGGAGGTTCCGTCAAAGATCCAGTCCGAAGTACCAGAACTTGGGCGGAAAGTGGGCGGACTCCATTATAGTTAATGGGGTCTGTATGGTGCTGTTCGGTTCCATCCAGTGATTGAGGCTTTGGGTTTGGGGATTCCCCTCTGCTGCTCCCCGAATTGAGTAGGAAAGCGGAGCTCCGAGCGCAGATCTGAAACCACCCAAACTGATGAAAACAAAACCTAACTACCGTGTTTCCTTGAATATAAGACAGTGTCTTATATTAATTTTTGTTCAAAAAGGTTTAACTTTTTTACATGTATAGCTGCCTGGACACTATTTAAATTGACTTTTTTAATTAACTGTTAGCAGGGCTTAATTTTGGAGTAGGGCTTATATTTTAAGCATCCTCAAAAATCCTGAAACATCATTTTGCATCCTTAAAAATTCTGGAAAATCATGCTATGTCTTATTTTCAGGGTATGTCTTATTTTCAGGGAAACAGGGTATCCTTTTTCCAACTGAGCCATAAAAATTCTGCACTTTTTCACTTCCGTTTGCATAAGTTAGACATCCGTTTTTTACGTTTTTGAAAAGAGAAAAACACGGATAAATGTGCGCAATATATCTAGTAAGTAACTTTTTTTTATACTTTTTTTTTTAAACACTATTTCACAAGGAGGGAAACTTTACATGACAAATAGTTATTAGTTTCTTATAATACACCATTCCTCTTGATACATACTTGGTTTCAGGTATGGGGAATTCTTGTCAGTCATCGAGGGGCTTTCAGTCGTATTTTCCCTTTACCGGAGTGACTCAGAGTTTTTAGGATCGACTTGATGTGTCTTGGTATGTGACGTTAATTACTCAGATCTGGAGGAGGGATAGGTTGGCTGTGACTGTAGCAGGAAGCCATATGAGAAGCGTGTGACTTTCTGGTGGCTCTAAACATCCAGCATACTGTACGTATATCAGGCTTGTCACATACAGGAGGCTTTCTTTTCTCTTATGAGAATCTTGTACAATATCTGCAATGAATCATAGTAATCTGAAAGTTAATGTAACACCAGAGAAGAACAAAGGAGGTGAATCTCCCATGGACACCTAAAATTGATTTGCCTAAGTCTCGCGATGACGTCACTAGTTGGGTTGTCCAAGAATTAAAAAAAATAACAGCATAAAATGTATTAAAACCCCCCCAAAACATTACATATCTCCTCCATCCCTCCAGTGCCAGTGCTCCAGTGGTCCCTCTCTGGTCATGTTATGCAGAAGGAGTGGCGCGCCGTACTGGCACGTACCCATTGTAGCCTATCAGTCGTCTCAGCAATCAGTTCCTGCTGTACTTACTTACATCATCTCTGTGCCCAGTAATTGGCTGCAGCGGTTCCGTAAAAAGCTGAGGCATTCACTTGCTGTTCATCAGAACACGTGACTACTCAGCCAGTCACTAGCTTCAGCGATGATATTGCCACAAACAGCATGCGACCGCTGAGGCCAGCGATTTTCTATTTGATCTCGCTCACGACCTGAAGGTTGCGGGTTCAATCCCTGAGTGGTTCAGGTAGCCGACTTAACATTGACGCAGCCTTCCATCCTTCCAAGGTCGGTAAAAGTGAGTACCCAGCTTGCTGGGGGGTAAAGATGACTGGGGAAGGCAATATCAAACCACCCTGCAAAAACGCCCTAGGAGTCAGTCATAACTCGGTGCTTGCACCAGGGGACTTTACCTTTTACAGTGAACGGCACTGGACTGCTGAAGCTTCTTCTAGGCCAGGAGCGCCGGGGACCATGTTGCCTGCAGTGGAGCTTTGTGGGACATCTAGCCAGTGAGTATGGCATTTTTTATTTTTATTTTACCCACTTCCTGTCCATACATTATATTTTTGTTTTAAATCTCGGAAAACCCCTCTAAAAAAGCAGAGGTGAGTACTGTATTTTTTTCTTTTTACTTTTTAACATCTCCTACTATTACTGTAGTTATATATTTTTTTTTAAGTCTCAGAAAACCGCTTCTATTATTAATCGTTTTATGCTAATGCAAAAATTGTGTGCGCAATACGCAGAGAATATAACCCGTTGATTTTAATGGGTTCATTCTCATTTTCAATACTTTGCGCAAGAATTTCTCGCAAGCGTAAAAAAATAAGATCTTCTCTATCTTGTGTGCATTTGTGCACCAAAGGATTTATGAGAGGTGCACAAATGTGCGCGATGCAAACGAAAATGCACAAACGCACGTGAAATGAGAAATAAAATGCGCGATGCGCTGCACAATTCCATGAGAGGTAGAACACATTGGGACCTCGTTAGGCTAAATAGCCATTTAATCAGGACGCGGGTGCGTTGCGTGCACATATGAACATGTCCTGCATACGCAGAGAAGTACAGTACTATGCACAGACACGAATGCAAATAACCTTGCTCATAGCGTAAATACGTTGTCTCTGAAGTGTGTGCGTTTATACATACACTCTTCTGAAGGAGCCCTTAGGCTCGCGCGATACAAAGAGAATAGAACCCATTTATGTCAATGGGTTTGCTTACATTTCCGTATTTTAGAGCGCGCATTACAGTTGCACAAAAAGATAGAACATATTCTATCTTTCTGCGTATTTGTGCACCAAAGATCCCCATAGAAGTCAATGGAGGGTGTGCAAATTTGCACGCAGTACGCAAGGAGATGTGTGAAACACTGCAAAAAAGCTTTGTTCACTTACGCTCGTGTGAAGCCGGCATTAGGGAGCTGTATGACAGGCCCTTCCTAATGAAGAGTTGGTAGCTACTAGAGATGAGCGAGTATACTCGCCAAAGGCAATTGCTCGAGCGAGCATTGCCCTTAGCGAGTACCTGCCCGCTCGAAGCAAAAGGTTCGGGTGCCGGCGGCGGGCAGGGAGCTGCGGGGAAGAGCGGGGCGGAACGGAGGGGGGTTCTCTCTTTCCCTCTCTCCCCCCACCCCTCCCCCCGCTCCCTCCTGCTGACTGCCGCTACTCACCGCTCCCCTGTGCTGGCACCCGAACCTTTCGTCTCGAGCGGGGGAGATACTCGCTAAGGGCAATGCTCGCTCATCTCTAGTAGCTACCGTTGACTCTCAGCTACCGGTAGTAGCTTTATGATCATGAGCCACATTTCTAAGGGGGAAGTAAAAATCAATGTTGACTAACATCTTTAAAAGAACGTTCCTACCTTAGACATTATAGTATTTCCATAGAATGTGATGTAAATGTCTGATAGATATGGGTCTGCATAGTAACATAGTATGTTAGGCAAAATGAAGACAACGTCCATCTAGTTCAGCCTGTTCAGACTACATTGATATTCTATAACATAGTTACATTGTATGTTAGGTCGAAAAAAGACATATTCTAAGTCTATCTAGTCTATTACCCCCCAATGTTGATCCAGAGGAAGGTAAAAAAATAAACAATGAGGTAGAAGCTAATTTTTCACATTTAAGAGAAAATAATCCTTACCGACTCCAATCTGTCAATCTGAATAATAAGCTGAAAACAGACATATGTCCATCCAGTTCAGCCTATTACAACCACAGCGTTGATCCAGAGGAAGGCAAAAAACCCCAGTGAGGCAGAAGCCATTTTTCCTTATTTAAGGGAAAAAAATTCTTCCGGATTCCATGTCTGGCAATCAGAATATTTCTTGGATCACCGACCCTTCTGAAGTAATTAGTAACTAAAACTCGTAATAATGTATCGCTCAAGAAAGATGTCCAGGCCGCTCAAACTTTTTTATCGAGTTTGCAATCACCATGTCCTCTGGAACAATGTGCCATAGTCTCACTGCTCTTACAGTAAAGAACCCCCTTCTATGTCGGTGTATAAACCTTCTTGTCTTTTAGAAGTAGAGGGCGCCCCCTTGTTACAGTCACAGTCCTGGGTATAAATATATATGTGTTTACGTTTTATGCTTTGACGATCTATATCATGCTTTGTCCCCTCCCGCGGTACACTGAGGTCTATATATCAGCAAGTCCCTGTAAACTAAGGATTTTGGTTTCGGAAAAGTCTTCATAGAGAATCTTATAGCTATTTATTTATTTCCTTACCCAGGAAAACGCTAATTCCACATTCCCTCATAAATTTTCCTTTCGTGATCCAGAAAACTCACTTTCTGTTCCCTCATTTATTTATATGGGATTTGGGATCTCAGCTGTCCATAGTTATCTGCTAGATCTATTAATACCACATATGTAAAAATAATATCTGGCTTCTGATTCCCACTGATGAGAATGACGTTGATTCAAGATCTGTTTAATAAATTGTCCATCAAACCCGTGAGTCAGAATATGAGACTTGGTCCACAGAGATATCTATTGCATGTTGGTCAGCTGTATCTTCATGTAGTTTGTTGTATACCTATAATGACATTGCCATCTGTTTATAATTTATACTATAATTAAGGCATGACTTTAGTTAAAGAGGTTGTCCAATTGCTCGTGTGAGGCAGAGTGTTAAGGCAGCAGTATGCAGTACTAAGCTCTTGCTCATGACCTGAAGGTTGCAGGTTTAATCCCCACTGGTTCAGGTAGCCGACTCAAGGTCAACCCAACCTTCCAAGGTCAGTAAAATGAGTACCCAGCTTGGTGGGGGGTAATAAATTACCTGAAAGCGCTGCGGAATATGTTGGCGCTATACAAATAACAAGATTTTTTTTTTAAATTTATTTTGTTGGACAACATTGTCCCTTTAGCTCCAACTGTCTTAAAATAACAAAAAGTGCAGTACTTGCCCTTGTTCTGCACAGGGATCCAGCGCCACAGCCCAACCATCCACCTGTTGTGTTGTTGCTGATGATGTCATCGGAATCCACCTAACCGCTACAGCCAATCAGAGACCCCAACCAATCCCAAGAACTGAATCGATGGGGGGCTCTGTGGCCTCAGATTGTCAGGCAGCTGTCACCTGGGAGAATTGCGGGGCTGCAGTGCTGGATTCTCAGGGCTGATGATGGGTAAAGACATATTTGTTTTACTGTTATGATTTTAAAATGTCAATTTGTAACTGGACAAACCCTCTAATGCAATGCAGTACACTGCAGTATAAGGCCTCGGTCACACGGGCGATTTTCCGTGCGATTTTATAAAACCATTGCTTTGCAATGGTATCGGACACATGAGCGCTTTTTATGCGCTCGTCCGATAAATTATAGAACAGAAATCGCAGATCGCACCTATCTGCGATCTGCGATTCCTGTTCTCTTCTCTATATGCGCTCAATGGGGCCGGCAGCAGCAGCGCCGACCCCATTGAGAACATATACTAGACAAATCATTCTCCTCTGCCACAGCTGTAACAGCTGTGGCAGAGAAGAATGATGTTTGCCCATTGAATTCAATGGAGCCGGCAATACAGCCGGCTCCATTGAAACCAATGGGCTGCCGGCGATCACACGATGAATTTTTGGGAAGGGCTTAAAAATATATGGGTGAGTGAGTGCTGCCTCTGATTGGCTCAGCGCAGGGACCAATCAGGGGCAGCTCTCAGCTGATTGACAGCTGAGAGCTGCCCTTGATTGGTGAGGGCTGTGACCAATCAGAGGCAGCTCATTCAGCAGCGGGGGATTTTAAATCCCCGGCTGCTGAATACTACTCACAGCAGTTCAGGAGAACTGCCGGCCGCGGCTGAACTCCGTCTGCCGGGACAAGGTGAGTATATATTTTTTTAACTTTTTACACATTTCTGGATGAATTCAGGGAAGGGCTTATATTTTTAAGCCCTTCCCGAAAATTCATCCTGAGATCGCCCGCAGCCCATTGCTTTCAATGGAGCCGGCTGTATTGCCGGCTTCATTGAATTCAATGCGCTGGACAGCGCTGCACTGCTCCGCCCCGTTTCTAATGAAACGCGGCTAGGAGCAGATTTTTCGGCCCTGGTCACGCGATTTGCGGATGCGCATCCGTCATGCGATCCGCAAATCGCGGGAAAAAATGCCCGTGTGACCGAGGCCTAAAGCTGCATTCAAATAGCCCTATGGGATTTTGCACCCGAGAACTTGCAACAGGCAGCACACGGGCGCATGTCCGTGCGCTGTCTGATACTCACTACAGTGAACAATGTATGTCCGATTCTCGGCCGTGATACAAACCAGAATAGGACATGCTGCGATTCCTTTTTTCTTCGCAAGGACCATTGGCCTATGCGAAACCTTGCACATGTGAATAGTCTCAAAGCCTATAATGAGTGCTGTTCGTTAAATACATGGACAACACATAAATGAGAAATGTGCCCGTCTGAATGGGTCCTAACAGTAATTTTTAAAGGTGCCCCGATGGGATGTCGGGAGGTTAAACATATGGAATATGAGTTCTCTGACCCCGATCGTTACAACCAAATGTCAGCTATAGATGGCGCCTCTACTGTCAGTACTTCCCACACTTGGCGTAAATGTGCAACGGGGTATAGGAAGAGTTGAACTGCGGTCGAAATGTAACTTTAGTTGCTTCTTGCTTCTATAACCTAATTGCGATTTGAAGTCGCCGTGTAGCCCAAAGCCGGGCTTCGCACTCCTGCAAACAGCTTGCATGTCCATTCAGATGCTGAATTTCTTTTAATCTGAACTTTGCAGGCCTTTCCAGCATGTGAAGGGTTAAGTGCGCCTGCTTAGCTCCCCCAAAATGTAATTATTAGCTGTAAAGCGTCTTTTGTCTCTGCGGAGCGAGTAAAGCGATGGAAGGGACAGAAGTCTATGGTTATATATTTTTTTCAGCCCACATTTGATGTGGTCGTTTGCATACAGCTGCCGAGTAGACAGTTACCTTTGAAAAGAACATTTGGCTGGTTTAATTTGATTAGGCAAAACCACCTCAATCATTTGTGGACTAAAAGCGTTCTCATTTTCACTTGGCAGGAGGAGTTGGGAATGTACTGTTTGCCATGACATTACGCGGAGGAGCACTAAGGGGGACATAGCTAGGCGCTTAAAGGCACAATTACTCTTTAAAAGAAAAAAAAAAAGTTGCAAGATTTGCTGTTCATGTTTTCTGAAGGTGTCACCCCATGGCTTATAACCACAGGCTGTTGAAACATGTTGGGAGTTGTAGCCTCACTATAGTTGGAAAGCAGGTAGGTAGGTAGGTAGGTTGCATACCAATGAGGCAAGATTCACATATACCCTGTTTCCCTGAAAATAAGACATACCCTGAAAATAAGACCTAGCATGATTTTTCCAGAATTTTTGAGGATGCAAAATGATTTTCAGGCTTTTTGAGGATGCTTGAAATATAAGCCATACTCCAAAATTAAGCCCTGCTAAAAGTTAATTAAAAAAGTCAATTTAAATAGTGTCCAGGCAGCTATACATGTAAAAAAGTTAAACCTTTTTGAACAAAACTTAATATAAGACACTGTCTTATTTTCGGGGAAACACGGTAGTTGCATTTCTCTTATTGAAAAAAAATTGCTAGATAGTTGTTGCTTCTTTTTGCAGTGGAAAAGTGGTGCCGTCTTGCCGCCCCGGGTGAGCCCGGTCTGCAACCAGACATACACGGTTCAATGTTTCAGCCTGATAAGACAATTGTGCCACCACTCGGATAAGTGTTTGGTTCTCAGGCCCTTCTTTACTCACACCCAAACTGAAAGGGCCTCAGCTAGAAATGTTTGCACTCTCTGTGTAGGCATTTTAACTCTTCACTCCTTAGACAGCTGTAGATGTTTGTTCAATGTAATGTGGCCAAAAAATGGTGCGTTCAACCCGCAGATGGGGGGCTGTGCCATCCCTTTCTATGATTTCCTTGTATTTTGTAGGACAGGCTCTTCCTGACGTGATGGTTGCCCTTACTTTGATAGTTTTCTGCGGACCACACATGCTGTGGGTTTTCTGGAGCTTTAATATTATTTAGCTATCCTTACAATAAGTCATCAGTATCAGAACAGTGGGGTCCCAACTCCTGGTACCTCCACTGATCAGCTGATTGAAGTAGCTGTAACCTCTTCTAGACATAGTGCTGTATATGATGTAGTGGCTGTTTCTTGTATTGCAGCTCAGTCCCATTCACTCTAGAGTGAGAAACAGATAGACAAGCAATGCTGAACTTCCTACAGGGTGAAAAAAGCAGCCAACCTACCTAATGTTAGGTCATCAATATTAAAAGGGACACTGAGTCTATAGGTGAGCTCGTGCACAGTGGTCTGAAAAGAGACAAGTCTTCAAACTGTGCATGAACTTCACAGAGGGACACTATGGAAACTGGGCAGCAGGTGAATTAAAAAAAACACACTCTTAGGCTCCCTGTCATTATTCGGAACAGCAACATAACTTAGTTTATGGTGCTGTTCTGTGTTGACAGTGTCCCTTTATGGTTTGGAAAACCCCATTAAAGTATAACTAAACTTTTTAAAAACTTCTGACATTATATAGTTACATGTCACAAGGTGTGAATGGTGGGGTCCAGGTGTTAAGACCCCACCGATTACTAAAATTAACTCAATTGTCATGGCAAGTGATGCACGTAATTCGTAGGCTTTCTATAGAGCAGTGATGGAAACAACTGAACAGGTATAGCGCATAGACGAGTGCTTTGGCATGTTTGTCTTAGTGATCAGTGAGGGTCTCAGCTCCCAGACTCCACCGATTAAACATTCTGATGTGTCATTATGACATGTTTTGAAAAATAGTCACAGTCTAAGCAATGACCTGTAAAAACACAGTTAGTTAATTACAACTTACTGGTAGATGATCTGCAGCGTTTCCGCCATGTGGAAAAATATCCTATATGTTACATAAACCTACCCTTATAGTGTTTAGTTATTGCGCGGCGTGTAACAGCGATTGTGAAATAGTTGCACAATCACTTTTGTTATTCTTTATATTAAATAAGGTTAATGGCCAGCCTGGGGCAGCTGGAGGAGATTTCACTCCTCGTTCTCCCCCGCCCATTTCCATTCACTTTAGCAGTGGCCATTCAGTACCGAATGGCTGCTGTTTACACTGAACGATCATCGTTCAGGATTTTATGCAGCTTAAAATGGACATTCGTCCAGTGTAAATGGACCTTTACATGAGATGAACAGGTTATTAGTCTCGTATGTCTCCAATGTGGAAGCGATTTTGTCAGCTTTGGGCGTGACCTGGGCATGACCTGGGCGCTTCCTTTAGGTCAGCCCCGCCAACCCATACTTCCAGTGGAGACGTACTACACTTATACCCTTCCAAACTGGACACAAAATCCAATGCCTGGATCGGACGTCATTTGTTGTCCTAAAAGGACAGATATACACAATATTCTAACACTTAGAATACAAATATTTATAACCAAAAAGTGGAGGTATAGGAAATCTTACCATAACCTACTAATGCGATAAGATTTTGCCAAAAAGCGGAATACTCGCCCTGATGAAAACAACCCCACGCCAAGATCCTCGGTCTGCCCTTACTCTCCCTACTTGGATAACAGGGATAATGCTACTATAATAACTAACTGTAAACACAAACAGATGTTAAACAACTATGCAATGAACCAGATGAAATACCAATGCAGAAATAGCAATTAGTTAGGAAATAGCGGTTTTAACATTCCAAATATCCTTAACACCAAACAGACTTATCTGACAGTGGAAAAGGACTGGAGCCGTTGACTTGACCATAAACCTCTTTAGAATTGAAGTATAACCGGCATCTTCAATGAGGAGGAGCCAAAATAAATGTGTGCAGACAGGCACTGATTGGTCATCTAGGACTCGCTCCTCCCAGCCAACCATCTCCACGCCAGCAGAGAAGTGCTCAGGTTAGCGTCCAATGCCTAAATGACACCAAGCACACGCTGGTATGTGGATCATGTGGTTCAGAGCGAACGCAGTGACGCCACCCCGTTCCTGATCGGAGCTGGTGAGCTGTGATGGCAACATGTCATGCAGAAAAAAAGAAGCTGAGGCCACATGCTGTCTTGTGTTTGGAAGCGCCATAATTTCAGATATGATATAGATGAGATGTGTACATTGCTTCCTACAGCCTACTGAATAAAGTGTATGTAGGGAAGCATTTGTCCCCAAGCCGCCTCATTACATAAACACAGTGATGGAATTTTATATTACTAGCAGCTCCAGCCGTCTGTTGTTTTACCCTTACTACAAGCAAGCTCCACACAGATATTGCTATGTTCCAGGATATGCTAAATAGAAGACGGTAGCCAATAAAACAAGCAAAACTGAATAAAGACAAGTTTACAAACCACGGGGTCAAATTGTATTAGCAAACAAACCCCTGGTGACTCGGGTCACTGTGACACCATCTGCAAACAAACAGGAACTGTTTTGGAGGAGGCTCCCGAATTCTATGAACCAAAGTAAATGTTATAATAACCCAAATTTTGTAATAGAAATCTAGCATAGAAACACGCATACAGGTTATCGTACCATAAAGTGAAGGAATATGTGCACCTTTAACGTAATATTACAGGCAACACAAAGGCTGATTTACGGCTCGTTGCACCACCGTTTTGATTGTAGATCAACAAGTTGACCGGTGATTAAGTAGAAAATCATTGCACCAGTGTGGTTTAGCCCATGATCTGGGTGCAAATCTCAAATCAATTTGATCCCCAAATTTTGAAGAATTAAACTCAATCTAAGTTCAACTGACGAGATCCAAGATGACGGACTGGGCTGATAGTCTGATAGGCTTTTTCTGGATGGTGAAATTACACTCATGTTTGCTTCTGGCTTTTAATATCACTACTAGTAATTATTAGGAAATTATAGTACCGGTGTTTCTGGTGGCGCAATGCACCACACAGCTATGCTACATCCATTATGATCCCCACACACACACACACAGCTCTATTACATCCATCTTGATTCCCACACAAGACAAACACAGCTTGGCTCCTCCCATGGCAGTGACGTCACCACAGGTCCTTCAGCCCACCAGATTTCTGTGGTGGCGGCAGGTCAGTGTCTTCTCTCAGGACTGCTGAGTTGCGTCTGAGGTGATAACGGCTTAGTTCTATTCTCATTTTTGCCCTCCCCTTCCAAGAACCCTAACTGTGTTCTTCTGTCGGTCAGGCTCTGTGTTTTATATATACTGTAGGACCTTTGATGACGTTATCACGGAGCTAAGCGATTATGTCACCAGGGGCGGAGCATGAGAAGCACTCACATACATATTCACTGACAAGTGGTCGTTAGTAGTTTGATGAATGCTGGGAAGATGGCTATGAATGCTAGGAGGAGCACCTGGCTATCACCCATCACAGTGCATGATATATTTCTTCTAGGTTTCAACTTTGATCGTAGATCACTTGAACTTCATTTCACTGATCTAAGATGAAGAATTGTTGGTACAATGCATTTTGCTTAAACCAAGTTCTATAGCTGATCAAAGTTTAACTAAAACTGGTTCAACTACATGGTTGGCAGAAGCAACAGTACCAACAAGACCCCCTAACTCTTTTTACTTTTGTCATTTGCTTCCTTTGTGTTTTTCTTTGGAAAGCCATTGAAGTAATAAATGCCCAGCAGAGCTCTGCATCCTATCCATGATATTCTCATACTTCTTCTTTTGCTATACCTAGTCATACTGCACCCCTTTGTGCCTCAAACCCTGTATTAAACATATGTTTACAATCCCCCTTCTCTCCACACGACTTTTTTCTGCTTCGTTGTTACTCATGTTCCATTTGCCAATTGTAACATAGCATGAGTTAAAGGGGTTGTGTCAATTCAAACTATTGATGACCTATCCTCATCCATAACAGATCGGCATGGGTGCGATGCCCATGACCACCAGGGATCAGTTGTTTTCCCAGGTCAATGTCTTTGTGTACTGAGCCGTTTTAGAGCAGGAAGCAGGCAGCACCGTTCACTGCCGTGTGAACCTGCCCTTTGTGGGACAACCCCTTTTAAGCATCTGTTAGAGGTCCTGCAGGTCCTACTTCTCCCAAGAAGTGCCTCATTTGCCCATTAGGGCTTGTTCACATCATTCTTATACTCCATTTCGTCTGATTGTTCTGCTCTATTTTAGGAGCAGAGCAAGGAAACCAATGGGAGTGCTGGATCTGGCATATGCTGGAAACAATTACACCTGACTGATGCCATTGACTATAATAGAGTCCATCAGGTTTCTGTTAGAGTGTCCAGTATTTTACCTAAAAAGTAGTGCAGCTTACTGCACTATTTCTTACTGTAATTCAACGGAATCTGCAATGGAGGCTCCAAGCAGATTTTAACGAGCCCTCATAGAGATAATGAACCCTCCTCCTTCCAAGAGGAAAACACAGTGACACAATGTGGGATCCCCTATGTAGTGTATATCAACAATGCTTGACTGACCATCTTGACTTATAATGGGGTCCATTGCGTTCTGGCAGACTGGAGAGATGCTATTCATGCTTACAGCTTGCAAAGGCTTCTCTTGGGTTAGAAACAGAGAAGCAAGCTGAACCTCCCACAGGGTGTGAAAAGCAGCTACAGTTCCCAATATGAATAGGACTTAGCAAAACCTCAAAAATGAGCTAAAAAGGTAAATATATGCTGAAATTGGTAATGAAATACCTAACTAATCATATTGTGAAAGTGACAGAGGGTGGTATTATTGGCTAATCTTTTGATAGCTGCAAGGTTACTTCCAACTTTTTTCCCATAGGGATGCATTGAATTTTCGGCATAGTAAAAATTTTAACATGACTCCAAGAGAACATTGTCTTGACATGTAGTCCTATCCTCATCAAGGACAATATAAATCAGACCAAAAAAGACAGGCACAGGTTACAAATTTTTTGTTACTGTGACCACCGAATCCTCTAAACATGATCGTGTTACATTTGAGTGGGGTAGATAGTTGCAATTATTTAATTAATTTCAATTAAATGAAAATCCCATGTTATAGCACCTCACAGTTCACCGCATTGGTTAATTTTCCACGATGGACATGGATAATCCCTGGAACAGAAATGTTCTCATTATTCTGTTTACTTGTGGTAGTGAGGCTTAATACTGGTTACATGCATCCTCACATTCGTAAACTTCCTTTGATGTAGCAGTGTGACTCTGACGTCCTAGGCAGCGACTGATGAAATTAATGGTGTGATTCACTTCGGTATACCTTTCCACATAAGCAGTCTGTGCGGTTCAGATGTTTTTTTTCAAGCCTAATGATGCTCTCCTAGCTCCAGACTTATATAGCACCATTCATTCTGTGTTCATGATGCTCTTCATACAGGTTATGTATTAATAATAATATTTGGGTCAAGTGACAAAACTAAGTAGACCCTGTTGGATTTTGAGCTTGAAGAACCATGTCACGAAGACGTTTGCAAATTCAACAAAAATGTATGTTACTTATCGGGAACCATAAGCAATGACAACTTGAGAAGATACCTTAAAAAAAAACTTAAAGGGTTTATGCAATTGTAAACTGTTGATGGCTTATCCTCAGGATGGATCATCAATAGTAGATCAGTGGGGATCCATCACACAGAACCCACACCAATCAGCTGTTGGCCAGGCAGTGCACCCATGTACTGAATGGATTTCTGCAGGAAGCATACACCTCCGTCCGTACTGTAGTGGCCAGGATTGGTATTGCAGACCAAGTTCCCATTGGAATCAATGGGAACTTAGCCTGCAATACCAATCCTGGCCACTACAGCAGGAATAAAGCTGTCTACGTTTTGCAAAAATCATCTCCCTGCACAAGCTTACTAACTTTGGTGAACAGCTGCTCTATGGGGGTCCTGGATACATGACCCCATTGAACTACTCTTGATGGTCTATCCTAAGTATAGGCCATCAAAGGTTTATAACTGGACAACCCCATTAAAGTGAAGGTTCACCTTTAACTCCACTGTAGTTTATAGTTTACTACAAACAGAGCTTGTTCTACAGGAAAGGAACATTACAGTTTTGAACAAACTGAGTTTTTTCTACTTCAAATGGCTGTAACTCTGTCCCGAAGTTTACTGACATGCTGTTGGTGTGATTTAAAAGCCAAGAGGTATAGTTTTAAAATGGCACTAAAATAATTTTTGTAGCCTAGAACTGGAGCCGTTTGCGGAGGATTACTGAATTTAAAGCTCTCATGTCTGTGTCCAAAGCAGATGGGGGAGCAGCTTATGGCAAGCGGGCTAGAGAGAATGATCTTTGTGATTCTCATGTCTGTCCCCTTGTCCCAGTGGATGGTAACATGGACTTTTATTCATCGTATGACCTCCCCTCCCCTTATCAATTAGAGAACATATTTGCTCTCTGATTGTCACATGGGGTCTTTTTTCCCAGTAAAGAAGTGAAAAGATGGACACTTGCTCATCTAATCAATTTTGTGTCATTTAACCCTGGAGATGTCACAGTCATTGCTGGCCATGCCATCTAAATGTTTGTTTTTTCAAAAAACAAGGTTTCATACAGCTATAGCTACAGAGAAATAAAACTAAACTGGTCTCGGAATGTGGCGATACGCAAAAAGTCTGTTTGTAAAAAAAAGTTTTATATTGTGGGAAAGTAGTAAAACATAATAAAACCACTTTAAATATGGCGTTGTAATTGTAACAACTCATAAAATTAAGTTAACAGAATTTTTATACCACATGGTGAACGCTGCATACATAAATCCCCCAAAAAGCTTAAATAGTTTTTTTCCCCGTTATCTCCCAAGAAAAAAATAATAAAAGTTTTTCAATGCATCGTATGTATCTTTTAAATTGAGTCCTGTAGAATTTAGAACTTGTTGCACAAAATATAAGGTCGCATATAGCTACACTGACAAAAAAAAAACAAACGTATGTCCGCTACAACTTTGAAGAACTTAGGCCTCATGTCCACGGGGAAAATCAGATCCGCTGCAGATTCTCCATGGAGAATCTGCAGCGGGTCCCTCCTGCCCCGCGGACATGAGCGCCGAAAATAGCAATTTAAAAGAATTTACCTATCCGGCGCGGGCGACGAAGCTCTGCTCTTCCTCACGGCCGGATCTTCATTTTCGGCCGGCGGATGAATTCCTGACGCCGGCGGCACGTCGCCGGCACGTCGTCGACGTGCCGCGCGCATGCGCCGGGCACATCCGCCGAGCCGAAGCAAGGGAGATGCGGCCGTGAGGAAGAGCAGAGCTTCGCGGTCCGCTGCGGGTGAGTAAATGCTTTAAATTCCTATTTTAGGTCTCCCGCAGATCCGGACGGCTTCCATAGGCTTCAATAGAAGCCCGCGGGAGCCGTCCCCGCGGGAGACCCGCATGAAAATGGAGCATGGTCCAGATTTTTTCATGCTCCATTTTTTTTAAAATCACTTTTATTGACGATCCGCGGGTATTTATGTACCCGCGGGTGGTCAATGCATCCCTATGGGATGCGGATCCGCATGCAGGAAATCCGCTGCGGATCCTAAATCCTATTTTCCCCGTGGACATGAGCCCTTAACCCTCTCCAATCCACTGTCTGACGTCTAAAGACATTATGATTTAAGGCTGTACAGCTCCGATGTTGGGAGACATCCGTCGGGGCTCTCTTACTGTATATTACCAGCCTCTCTGCTGTCGGAGCCTATCCAATGTGTCACCTCATGCAGTACTGGCTTTAGCCAGCATATAGCGCTGTTGTATAATGGCAAAAAAAAGAGTAAGCCCCCTAGGAAAACTAGGATACAAATTGGATTGGAAAGGGTTAAAAGTACACTTATAACGACTGTGTCAAATATGCTAACATAAGAAAAACATTCAAAATCTACAGTAAAAAAGGGACAATTTCTGGAAGATTATTCCAATTTTAATGGAACTGTTTGAGAATTATACATCTTTGGACATGTTTCCATGAGCTGTGCCACCATTCTGGGATCATTAGAACAAAGTGGTGGTGCATGTGCATTATCAGAGACCTGTAGGTATCAGTAGGGTCGTAGCTCATGAACCTCCACCAGCGACCTCTTCAGCTAGAAGATGATAAAAGGTAAATCTCCACTTTATTTGCTCCAATGTTCACCTGTATATTACAAATAGCCTCAAGTAGCCATGGATGCTGTATGAGTTAATAGTGGTTGTAACTCAATTAACTACATCTATAGTGGTTAGTAGCTACCAAAAGTGGTCCAGAAAAGGAGAACTGATGAACCAGCAACAGCGTCATGGGTACCTAATGCTCATTGTTAAGCATGAGTAGTGAAAACTAGTCCCTCTGGTCCAATCCCACAATAGATTTGCCGAATTGCTGAAAAAATTAAAGGGAGTCGATTAGCTTGAATACTCTGTCCAAACTGCAGGCATCATGTTATAGAGCGGAAGGAGCTGAGAAGATTGATATAGTTTTAAGGGGAAAGATTCAGTATAACTAGTACTTTTTTCATTTAAATCTCTGCTCATTCTGAGCTAAACAGTCCAATGGGCGGAGCTATCAGTGATTGGCAGCCTTCCCTGTATGTACAGTCATACACAGCTGCCAATCACTGATAGGACCGCCCATTGGACTGTTCAGCTCAGAGTGAGCAGAGATTTAAATGAATAACATACAGGTTATATTACATCTGGTCACTTTTAGTAATGCATTAAAATCGCTTTTTACGGAATATTTTATTTGCAAAAGCAAAAAAAAGGTATACAGTTTGGGTTACATTTTGAAGACATCTTGTGCTTCCAAATGCAATACCTGGATTACAGGCGCCATCCATCATAGCGTAAACTCTTATTGCCCCCTGGAAAAAGAGGCTACAATTTATGTGCATAGTCTTACTGGGGGATCATTTTTTTTTCGGTATGCCTCTAGTTTTGCCAGTGTGCAAAATACCTGGCAAGAAAGGTGTTTTTTAGAATTTTAAAGTAAATGTAGGTCAACACAAAGGAATCATACAGCGGAGAATATTTTCCAGTGTTTATACTGCACTGTTGAGACCTGCCTGGTTCCTCAGCATTTGCATGTGTTAGGTTGTAGGCAGTTCTTCTGCATTCCATGTGTCGATTATCTAAATATGTTTAATGTGGGTTACTAACGGACAGTCGAATACCCATAAATAGCTACTTTCAGAAAAAGTTTTTTTTTTGATCAAACAACATCCATGATTTATTTTCTGTCATACAAATGATCACAGTGACCCTCCAAAAATGAGTTGTAGGCAGATGTGATGTCATTGGAAGTTGTTCCCATGACTTTTTGGAGGGTTTTGACCAGTCTGGAATTCGCTACATGGTTATTTAAGATAATTTTGGAGTTTGCTTGTGCGATTAGGGCAAACGGAGAACGACAGTGTGGTGGCTCAGTGGTTAGAGAGAGAGAGAGAGAGAGAGAAAAAAAAGCTCGGGACCTGGCGTCCCACATACAAAAATGGTCGGGTCTCCCATTGTAGTCAATGGGGTTCATTACTCGAGTAGAGCTCTCGAATTTTACGAAAAGCTTGACTCGAATAACGCGGACCCGAGCATTTGGGTGCTCGCTTATCTCTAATCATTAACTTTCTCTGCATTGGTCGCTCAGCATGCAGTGCCTCTCACTGGTCAGTCAAATGGGAGAATCCCTCCCTCATGTTATATAACAGCTGTCATTTAGGTGGTGCGTAACCCTAGACCCCTGAAGACGCCACTATATTGGCGAAACATGTTGGGGGGTTTCTATCATTCTTTTAGCTCAAACACACAGACCCGGCAATATTATATAGGTAGAGTCATTAGTCGGCAGCAGTGACCTGCTTCATATCTTATATAGCTACTAGCTATTTAGGAGAGCTCTATAAAACACATTATACGGCATATTGTCGCAGCCTTGATTGATGTATATTATAGGTAGCTTAGCACTCCCAGGTTTGTTGGGCAGGGGGTTGTATTTTTAATTTTCATGCCTCTTAGTATTTTAATTTAGTTCAATATAAGTTAGATTTTAATGGGTGGGTATTCAATCAGGTTGTTTCTTTTAGAAAGTCGCATACTTGGTTTGCAAGCTTTCTTACATTCAAGTTTCCAGCTTGGGGGGATTCCCAGCACTGATGACCTGGTCTCTCTCATAAATGTGCACAAGTTCAGCTCCCTCTACCCTTTCCCTTTTCAGCGGCTGTGTAGCATAACCACACCTACTCAGTACTACACAGCTATTTCTTTGTTTACCTCATCCTCTATCTCAATAGCTTCTGGTTGTCACAGATCGACATTCAAAATGACAATATTTCCCAATATACAGATGCAATATAATTGTTTCTTGTCCCACTTTTTTCATAAGTACAACCTATTGAGATCACAAGAATGCGATTTGCCTCCTAGTTTTCTTCTAGTACAACTGTTTTGTATGATATTTACAAAGTGTAATATCGAATTGAGATAGTTTTTCTTTTTTTTGCACAGGTTATTTGATGTATGTACCGTTTCACGGACTGATAGAGAGACGAAGCTTACACTGGTTTTTGAACACGTCGATCAAGATTTGACAACCTATTTGGATAAAGTGCCGGAGCCTGGAGTTCCTAATGAAACAATCAAGGTATTTATGACTATGCCATACGTGTCCAATAGTTCAGACTCTGATTGTCAAGCTTAGAAATTCAGTCTTCAAATAATCTAATATGGCATTTTAATTATTATTTATTTTAAAGCAATATTAATTCCAGTAGGCTGTGTAGATTAAAACAGGGTTTAAAACCCTCAACAACACATAACGTACATGAACGCCAAGGAGGTGGGAATGGACCGGGATCTCGCTCCATACATGGTGTGTTCCGGCTGATCGTGTCTGTTAATCTTTAAGTACCGCTGACAGTTCTGACAGCAGCATTTAAATGTCCCGATCCATATTTGGGTGTCGAGAACGGCCCTCCTCGTGATGAGATTGCAAGGTGCCATTATTGAGATATGCAAATAAGAGAGATGGAGCAATACCTCTGTAGTGCCACCTATTGGAAGGCAGTATTCCTGCAAGTCAATGTTAGACTCTTTATACAAGCCTTGTAACAGTGACTGGGAATTGAAATCCATATTGAGATATGCATGCACTGGCATTTTTGTTGACTCGTAATTGAAGAAAGATTGTATCTGAGAGATGTGTCTCAGGAAGCAGCAGTTGGTGAGAGCTTGTATGTCCGAGAGCAGAGCCGAATGTACACCAAACTTGAGGAATTGGTGAAAGTATGGTGCCATTGATTTGGATTGATAAGTTTGATGGGGGTGTTGAGTGCGATGGGGAAAGATGATGGGTTCAATTTTCTCCATTTGAGTTTTAGAGAGCGTGAGGAGAAGAAAGAGGATATGGCAGTTAGACATTTTGGGATTCTGGATAGCGAAGTAGATTTGAGTGTCATCTGCATAAGGTCGCGTGCAGACGGCCGGGTCGGATCCGGCTGCGAGGATTCTCGCAGCCGGACCCGAGCGCCTGCAGGGAACAGTGTGGAACTCACCCGCTCTCGCAGCTCCTGCTCTTTCATGTGCCGGCTGCCGGGCAGCCGGCGTATGCGCAGACTGGAGCCGGCGGCCGGTGAGTGACGTTTCTGTGCGGGGCTCTGCGAGCTCAGCACAGAATTAGAACATGCCGTGATTTGTTTGCTGCACGGGATTTCAAACCGCGGCCATCTGCATAGGATTGCGTATTGTAATGCAATCCTGTGCAGGCGTCCAGGGGCGGAAATTCTGCAGGGAATCCCGCCGCAGAATTTCCGCCCGTCTGCAGGCGGCCTTAAGCTGATATTGAAAGTCATTAGATGAGCTGTCCTAGGCTAAAGGTGTAGATGGAGAAGAATAGGGGTCCTATGACACAACCTTGGGGGACACCAATATAGAGAGTGCGAGGTAAGGATGTGGTGTGCGAGTGTGAGACACTAAGTATTCGGTCAGTGATGTATAAAGACATCAAGAAGAGGGCCCAGTTTGTGATGCCAAAGGAGGAGTTTGTAACAGTAGGGAGTGGTTGACTTGGTCGAAGGAAGAGGACATTCTGAGTTAGCTTGCCTTCACATGGGCGAATTCGCTTTTGCGCGCGCCTGAGTGCAACGACTTTAGTTTATGAACGAGGCTTTAGTGCACGCGCTTCGGCATATTTTATTGCACTTTTTGCGCTTGCAGGGCATGTTTTTTTTTGTGCACTGGATACAACCATGCCCCTGTTTAAACTAATGAGTTCCAGATATGTTCATTTTTTAGTGGAATTGCGTAGCATATTGCTCATCACCTTTTGCATTGTCTGCGCAGTTCAAATTTTGCGCACACGAATACACCAGTGTGTAGAAGCCTTCAATAGAGTGTTATTCCTCATTTGGGACCTTTATCAGTTAGCTAACGAGGAGAGCAGCTACAAAGGTAGTCACCCACACTGCAGAACCCAGCCTGCTATCTCCCTGATGTTAACGAGCACCATGTAATATTTATTTACCCCTGTGGGGGCGCAGCAGAGGAATTGATTACTGGCTCCCCTGCAGATCGCTGTAGTTCCTAGTAGCAAGATCCACTGTGATCAGTTTATTTTCGAGGGTCTCTTCTAAGAAAGATGCCCTGTCCAAATCGGACACCCCCTTTAAAAAATTGTTATGTCTAGGTCCGAGGCATGACAAAGAAAAAAATGTCTTTCTGTGCAATGCATACTAATAGACATGCCATGTAAGTTAGCGGCACACTCCCACGCAGTCTTCAAGACACTTAGAATCTCAGCAAAGGGGCAAACTCGCAGAAATGAATTTAAAAGTCACTTTTCTTTGCCAGGAAAAATATTCAGTGTATTAAATAAAACCTTTTTCCTGTCGGGATCTAAATATCCTGCCACATCAAGAGAGTCCCACGGGCATGAAATGGACTCTTATTGTAGCATTATGCTGGCCTTTTATATACATAATTAGGGGATTTTGCTGTGCCAGCCATTTGTAAAAAGCCAGGTTTAATCATTGCTCTGTGATAATCCCGACTCACTGCTTTTTCCCAAATATCAAACTCCTGTATAGGTTTGTATTGAGAATAAAATTCACTACTTTTATTTCCCATATTATTGTATTTAGTTTTTTTCTACATTGATATCCATAGCTGCTGTCAAAATTCTGCTGGTTACCATTGGAAACAGACTACAGTCTGGCTCCACCCTGCTGTCAGATGTGTGCCCATCATCACACAATGAAATCCACGTAAAAAAAAAATCAGATGCAGATTTCAGTGAAATGTTGTGCCTAAGGCCTCCTGTCCACAGGCGTAATTGAATTGCGGAACCTGCGTGTCTCATGCGAGCGTGCGATTCAACGTTCAATCAGCTCATAGAGAAGCATAGGGCATCCGCACTTAATTAAATACCCACAGATGTGATTTTTGCCGAATTGAGGTACGTGCTGGAAAAAAAATCACAGCATGCTCTATTTTAGTGCGGATGACGCACAGATTTATCTCTATGGGAGCTTACGATCTGCAGTGCATCCGCAAAAAGGCTGGGAGGTGGGATTTCGTTTTTCGCGCAAATTATCCGCTGTGCATCCGCGTGAAAAAACCCCACAATTTTTCGATCTCCCGAAAGAAATTAAAAAATCAATTTATCGATGACCCGCAGTGTATCCTCTGCAGAAATCCGCATTAAAAATCCATTCGCGCCGTCATGTCCACAACACGCGCAGATTTTTCGACTCCTTCCTGAGAGCCGTTCGACCGTGGAAGATTCCCTTTTCCTGTTCCCCGAACAGAACAGGAAAAGGGAACCCTGAATGCAGGTGTGAAACCACCCAAAGAGAAGAAAAATAACCATTTTTTTCCCTAGATACCGTGTTTCCCCAAAGATAAGACAGTGTCTTATATTAATTTTTGTTCAAAAAGGTTTAACTTTTTACATGTATAGCTGCCTGGACGCTATTTAAATTGACTTTTTTAATTAACTGTTACCAGGGCTTAATTTTGGAGTAGGGCTTATATTTCAAGCATCCTCAAAAAGCCTGAAAAATCATTTTGCATCTTCAAAAATTCTGGAAAATCATGCTATGTCTTATTTTCAGGGTATGTCTTATTTTCAGGGAAACAGGGTATTAAGTGATAAGAAAGTGACACAAGAAAGGTGATTTTTAAAACAGTGCATGAAAATTCACTTATGCAGTAAGACTGAAGAGTACCTGGGAGATACTTCCTCAATATACAGTAAATTGTAGATATAGAAGTACCATCAGTACTATTTACAGTTTTGTAAACTCCTCTTTCAAAGCTCCCATAGGTAAATCTTAACGAGACAATTCCCGAAGATAAGGATCATGTGGTCCCTGTAATTGGGTTCTGTAATTTCGCCATTTCTTGTGTGACAGCTGTGCATTTTACCACTTTCCAAGGTCCAATTACATATAGTCATATGATATCCTTCAGAAACTAGACCGCCACAATTAGTTGTCAGAATGGGAAAAGTCTGTTCACATTTTTTTTTTATCCTAGCCATAGTCTCATCCATTTACGTCTCTCATTACGGCTGTCTATGAAAGAACTCTTTGGGATGTGTGTAAAAAGTTTAGCTTTTTTTGTTCAGACTGTATTTTGTCTGTTCAGTTTTGTGTTCTTCTTTTCGGCCTGGTTTAAACATTACAACACTAGGGTAAAATTGTGGTCAAAACTAAAATCATAGAGGCCAAAATCAAAAGCAATCTTACGACTATTACAAAAAGTGCAACCATGTGGGAATTTTTGCTATGGCCACAAGTCACCATGTAGCCCGAGGCTTCGTAGTAGTTGATAGTTTCTAGTCTATATCTCGATTTCAGTTCCTTGGGACCCTGTCAAGGATTCTGTGAAAGAGGGTTACTAATTAATGATGAGCGAGCATTGCCCTTAGCGAGTATCTCCCCACTCGAGAGAAAAGGTTCGGCTGCCGGCGCGGGTGACAGGTGAGTTGCGGCAGTGAGCATGGGGAGCAGGGGGGGGGGGAGAGAGGAGAGATCTCCCCTCCATTCCGCCCCGCTCTCCCCCGCAGCTCCCTGCCTGCCGCCGGCAGCCGAACCTTTTTGCTCGAGCAGGCAGGTACTCGCTAAGGGCAATGCTCGCTCAAGCAATTGCCCTTAGCGAGAATGCTCGCTCATCACTATTACTAATTTAAGAGTTTGTGAAGGACATGTGAAGTGGCGGAGCACCCCAAGAAGGGATCTGCCGCAATGGGTGTATGGGGGGGGGTATTGCTGTGAGAAGGACTGGCTAGGCCAATAGCTGTCGTGAAAAGCATTGCCAACCTCAGAAATCTGCAAATTCAGTGGAGATGGAGCGTGATGTGACTGATAAACAGGTAGAGATGAAAAAAAAAAAAACAGGTTATGGCACATGAGTTACATGGGGAACAAACAAATGACTCAATCAAGGCTTGAACATGACTTACCTTTTTAGTAATAACAGCAAAATGCAACGCGTTTCAGGGCGTATGCCCCTTTAATAGACAATGCCGGACTGCGCACAGTTATGGCAGGGAATGGGCTAGTCAACTCACAAAACACAGCAGCCAGTATATGGGTGGTGCCTTTGAGCTTTTTGGAGTTCATACAGCTCTACATGCCCTACTCCCACTCTTGGAAAAGCACAAGAATAGGGCATGGTGCAATATTTTCTTCACACAGACCATCGCCCCTTCTGAATAGCCTCATTGTCTATTTTGGGTCCATGTGCTATTTTGGGCCCATGGGTCCAATGTGTGTAATACATAAACCGTAGGGAGCCCATTTATGGCCATATGAAAAGGGCCATTTAACACGGAACGACCCGTTGGGCGCTGAGTGCCAGACAGTCGGCGCAGCGATGATCGCTCCTATGCTTTTGAGTACATGGAGGCACAGGCCGCTCGTTGTGCATTTTTTATGCATGCTTAAACTTAACGACGCGCGATAAGGGAACAAATTATTGTCCGTCGTTAACTATTCCAGCTAACTGTATAGGAATATTTCAGGGGCTCTGTCGGGACACAGACGCTAGTTTTAAGGCCTAGAATATGACACAAATTAAGTGTAGCACCCCGGTTTCAAAACATTTATTTCCTATCCAACGGAATCACCACCAATCTGTTGAACAGCGACCCTGTTTCTCTGTCCCCTTTTAGCCACAAGTGCAAGATGATCTAATGTAAGGCTTGAGGGACAGTTAGGACTGAAAGCCTCATGGAATCTGGGGACTTTACGTTTAAATGGTTGGACTCTATGTTCCCTTCTAAGGATTGTCTTGCCGGCTAACGGTGTGTTAAAAGGTCATTACAGGGTTAGCTGGTGATGGATCTGATGGTGTTCTGCCCAGTGATGGAGTGGCCAGAAACAGCATTGGATTGGCTGTGAGTAAATAGCGGGAGCTCGCCTCGGTTGTCTGGCAGATGAGGTGGCCTGACAGCAGCTGATGATTGGCACAGGGGTACCAGCGGGAAGGTACAGAGATTATTTATGGAGCTGCTGAGTGGAGGAGCTGTCATCTTCTGTAAAGAAAGCAGCTTCCCGCCCTCCCTCCCTTAGGTGTGTTGCGGTGTAGTTAATGGGGGATTGTCATCCGCATAAACTTGGGGAGAGTTTGGTGGTAAACTTGTGTCTGTATGACAGAGTTTATATTGTAATGTTATGTTCATTCATTGGTTAAATTTATCCCCTTTGTTATTAACCCCGTTAATAAACACCGCGGCCTTTATTTATCCAAGATTGGTGTCCGTGTCTTTTATTTATAGAGGTTGGTAAGTTTTATTAAAGTATAAGATTCCATGTAGCAAGACCTTCCCTCTCCCCCACAAAACAATGGTGGGCTTCTTAAAAAAAAATAATAGTTTATGTGCATTAAAATCTAAAGTGGTGTAAAAAATCACATCAATAGACCAACAAATCAAAACTGTTGCATGAAAAGTAAAAATGCCTAAAGCGTGTCTGGTCCTAAAAGACCACAATTCTCCTGGATGTCAACCAGTTGACATATAAGATGGGCCACGGAAAAGTAATTGGGTACCACACTCTCATGAAAGCTGTCTAAAAGAAAATCTATCTTTATTACCCATAGCAACCATTGAAATTGGTTGCTGGGGTCAATAAAAGCAAATTTTCTTTTAGACAGCTTTCATAAGAGTGTGGTACCCAATTAGTTTTCCGTGGGCCATCTTTTATTTAAAATTCAGTGATTTTACAATAAAGTCATGGATTAGGTTAAAGTTCATATACCGCAGTCCTACAGTAATATATAGGAAATAAATTCACTGTCCCATTAAAGCCATCCACCTAATAACGCTCCTTCATTTCTTCCCCCTTGGATAAGATTGCTAGTATGCCTATCAGCTGCCAGTTCGGTCAGGTTTCCCGATAGTATGATAGCCTCCTTTACAAGTTTTGTAATGTCAGATTTCCGGAATTGGGACGGCAGCCAATTGTGGTCATTGAATTTTGTCTCAAACTGCCCCAGTAAACAATGTTTTGTATTGTATTGAGAGGGTGAAGTTCTCATTAGAGCTCAATGAAAGACGATGTAGAGTCAAGGGCATTGGAAGATGGGTGAGCGCGCAGGCGTGGACCTGGAAATGCACCGGTGTCCTTTGCACCCGTCTGGGTCATCTACTTTATCTGGGTAGGGAGTCCAGTTGAGGGATGTTTTTGACATATGTGCTAAGTATCATAACACAATAACAAGTAATTGCCAGCAATTAGGGCTCATTTACATCAGGGGGTTTGTTTTCCGCTCTACTGTTCCATACGAAAATCAGCAAAATATTGGTTCCATGTTACCATATATACTCGAGTATAAGCCTATTTTTTTAGCACATTGCTGAAAAAGCCCCCCTCGGCTTATACTTGAGTGAGGGAAGGGTTAATTTAAAAAAAAAAACAAACCTCCATACTCACCTCCCAGCCGGCGTCTGTGTCCCCGGCGGTGGTGCAGCAAGCTGCTTGAATTTCTGTGTTCCCGGCAGTGATGCGGCAAGTTGCTTGAACTCTCCCGGCTGTCCTCCCCCGCCATCCTCTCTGCTTGGCTCTTCCATCCCCCGCCGTCAATGCTTTGATTGGATCGAGCACCAGTCAATCACAGCCGGTGCGCAATCATTCACAGCCAATCAGTAAATGACTGGCGCTCGATCCAATCATAGCGCTTACTTACACAGCACTGACGGCGGGGGATTTCAAAGCCGAGCAGAGAGGACAGCGGGGAGAATTCTAAAGCAGCATGCCACACAGACACAGACGCCGGCTGGGAGGTGAGTATGGAGGGGTTTTTTTTATCCAGTATATACTCGAGTATAACTAGGCTTATACCCGAGTCAATAAGTTTTCCCAGTTTTTTGTGGTAAAACTTATTGACTCGGCTTATACTCGGGTATATACGGTACTTACCATTGACTTCAGGGGGATTTTCAGACCTTTAATAATGCTTAGTTCAGTGCCTTTCTTTTTGCTTTAAGGTTGTTTTTTTTAACGGAAAACTGCAGACTGCGGCGCCTTGTTTCTGCTCTGAAAAGGGAAACAAATGGAAATGTATTCACTGTGATCTGAAGTTTCTGTATATACCGTTAGTCTTGGCTGCCTGGTGGATTGCTTTGCATTTGGTTCCATTTTTGTTTTCTCTTTAACGGATCTGTTTTTACATAAGCATGCGCAGTACGAAAGAAAGAGAAGAAGGCGAAACGGATCTGTTTTTACATAAGCATGCGCAGTAGGGAAGAAAGACAGAAGAAGGCGAAACGGATCTGTTTTTACATACATAAGCATGCGCAGTAGGGAGGAAAGACAGAAGAAGGCGAAACGGATCTGTTCTTTTTTTTTTGTTTTTTTTAATGAGCATGTATAGAAGCAAAAAATGATAAAAAGGCGATACTTTAAAAATAGCACGAAATGCAACCAAATATATGAGATGGTTCATTTTTTTTTACAGGTCCGTAAAAAAAATGTAAGCTATGCTTTCCGTTTTGCATAGTTACTTAGTATGCAGGGCTGAATACAGACAAATGTCCATCCAGTTCAGTCTGTTTCCACCCCTTACTTATTGATCCAGAGGAAGGCAAAAAAAACCCCCAATGAGGCAGAAGCCAATTTACCCCATTTTGGGGTAAAAAATTATTGGCAGTTAGAATAATCCCTGGATCAACGTTTAAAGGTTCCTGCCTGACTGCAAGACCCGGATCAACAACCCTGCTGGTTATTTAATGTCTATATTCTGAAATGTTTTGTTTTGCTTTAATTCCATTTTTCTATCGGTTTCAATTTTAAAAGAAGCATCCGTTAAAAACAGAAAGCAAGATGCTGATATGATCGAACGCTTAGGGTTTATTCACACGAATGCATTTGCATGCGCAGTACGCTGTGAGTAGAACCCATTGATTTCAATGAGACCGTGCCTGCAGTTTCAAGCGCGGAGTCCTCCGCTCCGACCCCTGTGTATTTGTGGCACTGACAGCATGCGCCCGCTTAGCTGATCGGTTGGGGTCCCGAGCAACGGACCCCAGCCGATCAACTATTGATGACCTATTCTGATGATAGGTCGTCAATAGTATTTCCCTGGAAAACCCCTTTAACTTTAATGAGTTGTTTTTACTCATGCATTTTTCACAGACTCACAGGGTTAAAGCATGTATCACAGACCACAGAAGGACGTGCAATGTCCACTGTGCCCACAATGCCTCCATAAAAATAACTCAACACCCCAGTATCATATGGACAAGACATTTACATGCAAAAGTTAGCTATATTACCCCCTAGTGTTACCGCAGATCGATTATAACAGTACCAGCCTTGGGGCTCTTATAACCATGACCTTGGTTATGCCATAAAATCAGAGCAGTCCACGGCTCACCCAAAACTGACAGTATATACACTCATTGTCAAAAAAAAGTACCTAGAAGGAATTGTCAGAATCGAATAAAAACTCTATGTGTATGATTGTAAAGGTGCAATAATTGATTACAATATCAGAGGGAAAAAAAATTGTTGCAGAAAACTGAACCCTTGAACCTTCTGGAGGCATACAGGGTCTGTATGGTATCCTGCGGCATATCATATTTGCTGTAATGGAGCCTCTAGATCATGCAAACTCATAGGCTGTCGAAGTTGGCGTCCCAGATGGTCCCATACATGTTCTATTGGTGATAAATCTGGCAACCAGGCAGTCACGGAAGTGTGATAATGTTGTGGGGACGTTCCTGTGACCCTCTTTTGTGCGGCCGAGCATTATAATGCTGAAAAATACCTCTTGGAAGCCACCTTGAGAGGAACACGTGGCTGCAGGACGTCCTGAATATATCGTTGACACAGGAGCCGGTAACAATAGCGCCACTTCTCTTTGGATGGTGGACAGCAAAACAGTTGGAGCTGCTCGTGCTCGTCGGTCAATCAGATGATCTTCTCTACTGCTGGTGTGTCAACAGCCTCCCAAGCAAGGTCGCCTTGTGTGTGTGCCTAGCAGTCTGGGTAGAACGGCCCAGGTGACGGGCAATTCATCAGTATGACCATCCAGCTTCTTGCAATCAAATAATGCGCCTCCTCTCACATTCTGTTAACTGGCCGAAATCTCTTTGATTGCGTCGTAGTGGTCAACAAGCTCTACACAAGTGGAAGAAGAGGTCACTACACACATGGAGCCTCTGAGAGCCTTTTTACAGGCCAAGAGTGGAACCACTTTTAGGGCCTCCGGTGGCAAGACCGTTCATTTAATCACCACAACTCTAATCATTTGCATATCTGTCTGAGATGTAACTGCATGCCGAGTTTTGCAGCAAAGCGACAACTACTTCTAGGGGCGGGATGTTTTTGAGTGTAAGAACAGTTCTAGCACTACGAATTCTAGGCTTTTTTTCTTTTTGGCTGCCACTGTTGGTCTTCTTCAGCATACAGATGGCTTCAAGATCAAGGACACTGTAGTTTATGAAACACTGTAAGGGTTGTTCACCGGGTCCACAGGTCATTCATACATGGTCTAGTGATCAGGAAGACTCTAGAATTAAAGAAACTAAATTCACCATGTAGTGGCATTCTGACACGTGAAGCCATTAATCATCCATGTGGCCGACCTGACAGTTTATGTAACTTCACCAACTCTTTGATTGATGCAGTGAATTTTTGGGTTTTTCATATTCATGATAACATTATGCAACAGCTTGAGAGAATATTTATATCCATGTTACTCGGTATACATTAAATATTAAATACATTAAAGTAGCCCTCCAGTCAAGAGCTCAGACTTGATTTGTCAGTCACTACCTACAGGGGATGATTACCTGCTATTTATTTTTCCTCACATCTTCTTCCTTGGCTATTCTTTTGCTTAGCTTTATTAGAATAGCGCTGTGATCTGTGACTGGGGTTTAGCTACAGTGCTTAATCTGAAGTAGTCTGGGACACACCTCCTATCTCATCATCATTGGTTCAAGCTACAGAGGAGGCAGTCTGAACCAATGATGAGATAGGGGGTGTGTCTCAGACATTTTTTTTCCATTTCACTCCACTAAGAAACCTTTTAAAAGTTTTTCAGTATAATATATAGTACATTAAATAGTACCATTGAAGCCCTCAGATAGCTATGTCAAAGGATTGTCACCTAGCTTTACCATAAATAGAAATAGCAGTGGTCTAATAGAGGTGATAATAACTCAACAGAAGATGAAGACTCATGGACTATATTAATGAAGTTATGTGTTCAATTTTCCTGCAGCACCACCACAGGGGAAATGAAGCATTGCACAGTGTACATTCAAATTAATGGGTTGTCTTTGTAATGCAGGACAGGTCATCTCCATGGGATCCATAGAATAAATTATCGATTGTATGATTCTGGGACTCTTGCCAACCAAGAGAAAGAAGGGGTCATTTGCCCATTCATTGCTTAGACAGGCACAGCAGCCCATCCATACGATGGCTTTGACTGGTACTGAAGCTTTGCCCCATGATATGTGGGTCAATTCCCCACAAATTAAACCTATCCTAAGCATAAGTTCTGGAGAACCTCTTTAGGGATTTACTTACTAGGAGAAGCTGCCTCGAATAAAGTTCATACATTTTCTCCATGGTTTTGTGTGTTTATGAAGTAGGTTTTAGATGTTATTTGGGGTCTGCAGAAACTACAAAGGGGTTAAAACAACTTTGCTTTGGAGCAGTTGCTAAACCTTTCTCTCTGTGACTGCAAGGCATTGTTTTATCTCTTTAATCAGCAACCAGCTGGCTTGTCAATGAATAGCGCTGTGGGCCCCTGGCCACGTTTCATGTGAGGTCTTGGCTGGGTGGCCAAGCAGGCAGCTCGCATCCAGTGTCAGAGCTATTCAAGGCTATTGGCACAGCAGTGTCCCCATTAATTTCTGCTTGTCACATGCTGTCATGCAAGTTACACCAGAGAGGAAATGACCGTTAAAGAGAAAAAAAAGTTGCTCGGGCTCTTCCAAACATTATCTCTGAGGTTAGATGAGTGGAGACAATTAGCTTCTATCCAGTAACAGCTGCAGGAAAGGGGAGCCGAAGAACCAAGCCCCATGCAATAACGTACCTTTCCTGCCTGCCCGCCGCAGCTTCGGTTATCAACATCTGCCACATTGAAGTCCCTCAAACTACCAGTTAGAGAAGTGATATTCCATTTCCTGAAGCCACAGTTCATTCATTAAAGCCATGTGCGTTGGCCAACGGAACATCTGAAACACAATCATCATTTTCATATCTCTCATAGTATTTACGAAAACCGTTAGTCCAACTTAGGGATGCGTCGCAGTAAAGTCCACTCCACTAGTTATGTAATGGCCGGTAATGAAGGCATGTGATGTGTTATCCATGATGCCAAGTTTAACTGTGAAAAATACATACTGTATGACAAGTCCTCCGTTCTTTAAAAAGATAATTTAGTTTCGAAAGAAAAAACATTTTCAGATGCCCATTCCAGGATTGTGAGTCAATAGAGCGGTGTCACTCATTTGGGACATCAACTAGTTAAAATGGAAGTTTCCCCTCTGTGGAGGCCCAGGATAGTTCATTGCTGCAATGGACACTGTGCAATGCTTCATGTCTCCTGTGGTGGTGCTGTAGGGGAAATGAACACTTGCTACAAGGCAAGCTGACTGATTGCTGGGGGTCCCAGCAGAGAGGCACACTCATATTTACAACTTTTTTTTTGGGGGGGGGGGGGGGTTGAAGGACTCTTCTAATAAAATTGAGTTGATAAAGGAAGGATTTAATTATAAATTCCAGAGCGAGTGTCTGCTTTGAACAGCCTTTCTCTTTCTAGATAATAAGATATCAAGAAGAGATAATAGAGGAGAACTCATCTGATTGGAATCCCTTTATTAGCCCATGCAGAGAGCAAGTAGATCTGGAGGAGCTCTGATATATGTGCATTGCATAGATAAACATTAATTTCAATGGACACCACTCATTTTTCCTGTAGTGTTGATGCAGAAGAATTAACCATTGAAGGGAGCTGAACAGCTCCGGCAATCCCTTTATGCTAGAAAATATTGAAAATAAGTTGATCACATGAAGTCCCACTGCTGAGGCCAGCACCAATCAACTGTGATCTACAGAAATATTTGGTAGCAAGTGTTCAGTTTCCCTGTAGTGCCCCCACAGGAGAAATGAAGTATTAAATGGTTTCCATAAAAAATAATAGATTGTTCATGGAATGCACAGATAGGCAGGGTTGTACAAAGATGGTGGTGCTCTTAGTATCCATTCTCTGGCTAACTGTTGAAGGCCCTAAAAACAAAATAGACGATTGATTATTTTGCAGGAACGGATGAGGACTCGATGCACTAAGGATATTTGAAAAGTTTTAATATATCGGATTCTGCATCCGCAGAGATTTTTTTGAACAAAAGACCCTTTTACATCTCAGTAATCGGAGGCTGATTACCCACTGAAGAACAGTATGGTTGTTAGGCATTGTGTATCCCTAGCAACCCGACTGTCACTAATGTTTGTGTCAAAATTGGATTGACAAAGAACTGACTGCAGGTATGGGAAGTAGCAGTTAGTCAGTAGTTCAGTTACACCATTCACTGTCTCAGTCTGCTGTAGTAATCAGATTTTTAATAGAATAAACTCTCTAAAGGGTTGTCCTCTGGGTTCGGCTTCTGGAATCAAGGTCAAGCTTAGGTTTCCATTGTATCAGATACTTGACATTTTCTGGTGATTAGTAATTGCGATGATTTATTCATCTCCTTTTTTTCCGTTTACTTAGGACATGATGCATCAACTTCTTCAAGGATTGGACTTTCTCCATTCACACCGAGTAGTACATCGAGACCTCAAACCTCAGAACATTCTGGTCACTAGCAATGGACAGATAAAGTTAGCAGACTTTGGCCTTGCCAGGATCTACAGCTTTCAGATGGCACTTACGTCAGTGGTATGTTTTATATATATGCTATTAATGTATGTATTGTATGGAAAGGACACTGGCTACACTCCTGCCAGCTCAAGATTCACAATATTCTGCTTGAAACGTGGATGAGGATACATTTATATGAAGTGGAATTGGCGTGGAATTTCTCCAGCAGAAATTACGCACCAAAAATCCGTGTCAAATTTCACACCATTGGTGCGGATTGTGCTGCGGACCCGCAGCAGACCTCACCTTTTATAGGTGAGAAATCTACTCTACTGCATATCTTAAGGCCCATTTAGACACAACGATTATCGTGCAGTTTTCGTTAAGCCGTCGCTCATCGTTGTCTTTCAGCATGCTGAAAGACAACGATGAGCCTTATCAGGGATTCACAGCGGGATACAGCTGATGCTATTGTTTTCAGATGTATCCCGCTCCCTGATGACAGGCTGGGTATGAAGAACACAGCAGTTCAGCTGTGTTCTCCACACCCCACTCGGAGCGCTCGGCTGTAAAACAGTCGGGCGCTCCGAGCAGAGAACAGCTGGATGCAGAAGACAAGCGGCCTGGCTTGTCTTCTGCATCTTCCGGTCAGAGCGCAACTTTTGAGCGATCATCTTGTACTCTAACTGACATAACGATTATCACTCAAAAGTCGCTCAAAAGACATCTTGTGAGCGATAATCGTTGGTTCTAAATGGGCCTTTACCCTCTTCGGTTTGTGAATGCCATATACAAGATCACAGTAAATGATATGAGCGAGCTTCGCTCTTCTCAAGTAACTGCTTACTGGTCCGAACAGGCTCGGGGGTCGGCGGGGGTGAGCGGGGTGTAGCAGGGGGAGAATGAGAGAGATCTCTCTCTCTCTTCCCCCTGCTCCCTCCCCCTTCCCCGAGCCTGCTCGGACCAATAAGCAGTTACTCGAGAAGAGCGATACTCGCTCAAGTAACTGCTTTATCCGAGCGTGCTCGCTCATCTCTAATACTGATGCATAATTGTGATACATCTGGGGATTGTCATGGCCAATTGGGCAGCATTATTAGGGCATATGGACTGCCCACGAGGAGCAGCTCTCATTCTGAAAGACCAATAGAATTCATTGCAATGCCCGCATGTGATACTACATTTCCCCTATAGTGGCCGCTGTAGAGAAAACTGCAGCTTCACCTTTTCAAATCAGCTATTTGCTGGTGATCTTGGAGGTCAGATCTGCGACTCGCAGCTTATTTTGGTGGTAGTCCTTATGTCTTGCATGTTTTTGCGTTGTATTAACCAGAACCTGGACCTATTACTGCACTTTTTTCTATAGTTCAGAGTATCATATTTCCCGGTTGCCTCTTAGTCACTGGTACATTTCGAGTAATACACTTTATCAGAAATAGGACTTGCCATTTCTAGAATTACTAAGTCGGAAACTACCAGGCTGTCTGTCCTCCAGAATCGAACAGAAAATCATCTCAAGCCTTACAGTTCATGTTAGGTTTGAGCCTTAAGAATGTAAAACATGTAAGATCTGAACTACACAGATGATTTCCCTGCAGCACCAATACCTGAATCACATAGGGTCTGTTCACACGGTGCAGTAGGGATGTAGTTCTTTCCATATGGCAAACACCGCATGGGATGTTACAGCGAATTTCCGTTGTTCCGCAATATGCAAAGAATAGAACCCATTGATTTCAATTGGTTTGTTCTCATTTCCTTGCCACAGCCAAGCACATTGCTCTACTCAGTTTCCATCACTCCCATAGAAGTGAATGGGAGTTACAGAAAGAGCATAGCACAGCCTGTTACACTAGTTCCATAACTCGGGAGCTGTGGAAGCATGTAGCTTGTGCTGCCGTTTCCGCAACTCCTGACCATCCCTGGCCACTGCATGCAGCCTTACCAGGGAACTAAGTACTGCAGATTATCTATCAATCTAATATGGTATATCCGTGGATCTGTCGTAAAAGTCAGACATGGGAATACAGTTTAAGGTACTGTTGGACATATTGATTAACAGTTTATGAAATAAGACAAGTGAAGAGAGAGTTGTTTGATTTGGTCCAAATTGCGCCATTGTTTCCATTCACTGACAGCAAATAGTGATTTTGAAATCTATGAGGAACTGAAATGCAACATTTATTGCATAATTGCCTAAGCTGTAATTATAGAATCATGTAGCTTTATGTGCACAAGAATGGACAATTGCTTTAATGTGGCTTCCTGCCCATCAGTGAGTCTTCCTTGCTCATCAACCGCATTGAGAGGGATTATATTTAATTGTCTGAGTGCGCACAGCAGCCGCATTAGCATATTAGTTGTCCTTCGTTTTGCACTCTCCATACCAGTCAGCCTTTCATGAGACTTTTTATTGGTTGCAATTGTAATATATAAATGCAGTTGGAGTTCCATTTTTTTTGTTGCAGAGCTCCAAAGCCATTGAGTCATATGCTAAGATTCTGTCTGCCTATCACCACCATTAGGAGGAGCTCTGGAGCATACTACATGTTGCTTCCATTGAACTCAATAATAAATCTGTATGGAGTGAGCTCCCTCTAGTGTTTGCTACAAGAACATGTGATTTTATCATTTAACTCTTTAGAGCTACACATTGGATTAAAGGGGTTGTCCCGCGCCGAAACGGGGTTTTTTTTTTTTCAACCCCCCCCCCGTTCGGCGCGAGACAACCCCGATGCAGGGACCTAAAGAAAGCTTACCGGAGCGCTTACCTTAATCCCCGCGCTCCGGTGACTTCTATACTTACCGGTGAAGATGGCCGCCGGGATCCTCTTCCTCCGTGGACCGCAGCTCTTCTGTGCGGTCCATTGCCGATTCCAGCCTCCTGATTGGCTGGAATCGGCACGTGACGGGGCGGAGCTACACGGAGCCCCATAGAGAACAGGAGAAGACCTGGACTGCGCAAGCGCGGCTAATTTGGCCATCGGAGGGCGAAAATTAGTCGGCTCCATGGGAACGAGGACGCTAGCAACGGAGCAGGTAAGTATAAAACTTTTTATAACTTCTGTATGGCTCATAATTAATGCACAATGTACATTACAAAGTGCATTATTATGGCCATACAGAAGTGTATAGACCCACTTGCTGCCGCGGGACAACCCCTTTAAGAGCTCTGTGTAAGAAAATTGCATCCTGACTGCGTACTAAATGAATTTGCACTGGATTTTTGACCTGAAAACAAAAAAAACTCCCTCTATATAACACATTGGCAAGCAATTCTTTACCTGTCAGCTCCAATAAAGTAAAATGTTCAGTATTTTTCAGACATTACATATTTTTGCCTCGGTAAGTGTTCTGGCCCGTTGGCTTCCCTCACCTCCTCCTCCTGCCAGTCCACTTCTTCTGTGCAGCAGGCGCCGCATCATCCTTCCCTGTGCTAGTGCCGTCAATACCCAGCTTTTCCATCCCCAACCAATCCAACACACCAATCTACTGAGTAATAGGCTCTACGTAGTCCTGTCAGTCGTCTTTGATTCTTGGTTTGACCCGTTCATGTATACCCAGGTTTCCCAACTTCTTCTCTCTTGACCTTAGCTTGTACCTTGACCATGATTTATCTGTTGCCGCCTGCCCTGACCCTTTGCCTGTCCTGACCTCGGCTTGTGATATTGACTGCATTGTCAGCTTTAACTGCACCAGGACTACTGTTGGGGTAACGGTCCCTGCAGCTAAGACCAGATTGGCCAGATCCCTCAAAAAAGGGTGAAAACCAGAGGTCCCCTAAGTGCGCCCTCAGGAGTAGCCAACAGCCAAATCAGTCAGTAGCACGGTGGATACATATGCTCTTCGTGACAGTATGTATATAACGCAGTCAGACATTCTGTAACCGTGAGTACAGGGATACAGTCACAGCAAGACACCTTTTAACCCTCTCTTGACTGTCTGCATTTTGACGTAGACTTGCAAATACCAGAAGACTGAAATAGGGCAAGTTCTGTGCAGCGTATCAGTTCTTGTGGGAAAATATGCTCCAGTGAGTTATTGGCACCAGTGCTGGAATGTGGCATTTAAAAGCACCTTTTTACAGTGGGAAGGAATTACTGAAGAATAAACAATCCAGCAGTGCTAATCGGACCGCGGTAATCGCATAACCCAGAAGTCACTCATTGCCGGTTATTTTCATGCATTTATAATGTAAATGATTGAATTATCTATTAGGCTCCATTCACATCTGCATTACGCTTTTTACGCCAAGCGCTTCCGTGTTTTTTGCGTGAAGAATATTGTAGTCTGCAGTGCTATATTTGCTGCATAAACCTGACCGGGCTCCAGATAGCAACTAAAGTAGTTAAAAATGGGACCATAAAATATCCTTTTGCTCCTAAATTTTTAGATTTAGGGGCCAAAGTTGCCCAAGTGTCTTTTTGTTTTTTGCGTCTTGTTTTAAGTATGTGGTCCTACCACATGATGTAGATTTAAAGGGATTTTCCAGGACTAAACTGTTGATGTCGTATTTGGTTGCTGGTCAGTCCACAGTCTAGTGGAGTGTTGTGTAAACACTGCTGCTGGTGAGTCCACAGCGCAGTATAAGGGCACCTTCACACGGGCGTATTTGCGCGTGTATTTGCGTGCGTAATATGCAGATCATAGAGCTCATTGATTTCAATGGGTTAATTCTTATTCCCCGATTTTGCACACATATAGAAATAGAACATGCTGTATTTTTTTTTGGTGCATTTGTGCACTAAAGATCCCCATAGAAGTCTATGGGGGGGGGGGAGTGCGCAATAAGCAAGGGCATGTGTGAAATACTACGCAATTCAGATGGGAAAACATCTTGTTTTGTTTTTGTACCCGAGAAAATCCTATTCGCAAAATGGGGAGAATGGAACCTATTGATTTCAATGAGTTCATTCTCACTTCTTTTTTCGCGTCCGCTGTCATCACGGGCACTGCACATACCCACAATCACCGACACCCCATTAGGCTAATTAGGCTGCCTATCCACAGGCGATGACCTGCTGGTGATAAATCACCCATGGATCACGCTATGAAAAGCCTTCCATAGGCTAATTATGGAAAGCGCAGCCCGACATCTACGAGTGGAGAACCATAGCGATTCTCCGCTCGTGGGCTTAAAATCGCGGCATGCTGCGATTTTCCGCGATTATCCGCGGTGGGCCTATCAGTGCTCCCCCCTCCACCCCCGTAGCAGAATATCACTAGCGCTATTCCGTCCTGGCCGTGGATGGGCAGCCTTAGTCATTTAAATCAGGACGGGGTGATTCCCCCACCCATGTGAATGAGCGGTGCCTGCGCAAATATGTTCAGTTTACAAAAATATCTTTCAATAATCTTTACAAAAAATGGCGCAGGAGTTTTGCGATATACACTTGTCTGTTTAATCCCTTTAATAAGATTGATTTTTAATTTTATGACAAAAACCTTTCATTTGACTCCTTTGAATTTTCTGACTTTTTTTGTTAGCCTAAAGCCTTACGTAACAGATCTCATTATAAGTCCATTTTATCTGCCAGGATTTTTTGGGATCCGTCATAGCTGTCAGGGCTCCAGGAAATTCAAAGCAGAGTAATGCTACAATGTTGGCAACACCATTACAGAAGTAAGACAATATTAGTAGGACTTTGGGTTTACAGTTGCGTAATCGGAAACAATCCCATTGTTGGAATGGATCTAGTAATAACTCACAAAAGTGGGAGTAAAATAAAATTGACCGTCCGCTGAATACAGAGGTTATATCATCTACACATACATAACTAATTCTGCACATATGTATATTGATCAAGGGCTTACAGCAGATCAAAGGCATTTACATTACAGGAACCATGGCGGGAGTCCAACATTGTGATATTGAAAGAATGAAATTCCAGTGCCCCATGGGTGAATCGTACCTGATAATATTCCCTCCCAGGTCGACTGTTTTTTATTTCTGGAGGGCAGCTGCAGTCATTCGAAACAGTAAGAACGCCTATGTGTACTATTTTGTTGTTTCTAAACTTATGTGGACATATCAGTTTTTGATCTTCATTCAAACAGATAAAGGCAAAAACATCCAGATTTTTTTCCCCCACTCCTCGATGGAGAATGTTTTCAGCTATGCCATGTTTAAATGGTTTCCTGCTTTCACAACGCATTTCACATCCCTCCCACAATCAACATTTAGATTGGGGCTTTGATTTATACAGCCAAGAACTTTTCTGTTTACTATCCCCACCGATACTTAACTGTAGTAGACCGCAGCCACACCAGATACCTCAGACAGGACATGATTCCAGCATCTGACAACCCATTGGACGGAGGGAGTAGGGCATGGTTGAGGTGTCCAACAACCTGTTGGACATAGGGAACAGACAAGATAAGATTCAGGTGACCAACAACCTTTTGTCTGGAGGGAAAACAGACAGGACAGGACTTAGGCATCCGACAACCATTCGGATGAAGGGGGAACAGACAGGACTGAAACAAGGACAAAACTGGATCCAGATAGACAGAGATATGCATAGGAGAATAATCGGTGCCAATTTCGGGGCGGGGCTGGGATAAATAAATTTTCGTTATGGCTGATTGGCCAGCTAGGGAGAACTCCTCCCCTCAGTAGTTTTTGAAGCAGGGTAGAGAAGAAAGGAACATAAAAAACTTTGGAATTTCCAACAGAAGACACCTAAGGGACCTTCTGCAGTAACAGAAAGAACTGTAAGAATTCTGACAGATGACACCTGCAGTGACAGCAAAGAGATACTCATCGGTGCCCAGCAACGAATGACATCGACCATGCCCCAAAGGCCCGATCAGGCGTCGTGACTCCACCCCGGCTCCAGTTCTCGATTGCCGCCGGCACGTCACAAAACTTTTGTTTTCATTTTTAGGTGGAATTACTAGTATGTTTAGGGTTATTGTCATTTTATTCTGCATTCTATGATGTTGAGTTACCCAGGACCGGATGTAGCAAAGGAGTTCCGAACCATGACATTTCTATCACCATGCTTTGCTACCAAGTAACTCTGTATTTGCCTTGTCTGTCCAGAGCACATTGTTACAGAAGTCCTGCTGTTTTCCTTGATGCTCATGGGTAAACTTGAGTCTTTAGTTTCCTCCTGGCACCCCTTGGTAAACTCCTGTACTGGCATCAGTAGTGACGAGTCCTTGGATAGAACACACTTCACAAACAAAGAACAAACCAAGATGAATGCCTCTGGATTAAGGGTGCGTTTATGAAGGCCAATGTGGAGCTTCTCTGTTGCCATTTCTGTAAAATCACACCCAAAAAATTCAGTACTTATGGAAACTGCTCCAAAAAGGCAGCAGTTTTTGTAAATGCTTTTAGACATTTAGAATCTAATGGAAGACTCCACTTTTTTTCTGGCAAATTTATACAGAATGCAGAAGAAAAATCCTGTGCTTGCTTCCAAATAATAATCAAACTCGTAATGACCACTTGTCAGCCTTACCCAGAAAAAATTGAGCTAGGCAGTTGAAACTTCCACACTATTCTACATATTCCCCCAGGATGTCGATGCACTTGTGACGCCTATCCTGCAGCTTTTTAAATCCCTGCAAATAGAATTCTTCCGACTTCTGGTCAAACCAGTCATTTGCAGCATTAGTTGCCTCCAAAACACTCCCAAACCGTTATCCCTTTAGGTGTTTCTTGAGATTGGGGTACAGATGGTAGTCAGACAGAGCCAGGTCAGGTGAATAGGGTGGATGGGGCATCAGCTGAAAGCCTAAGGAGGTATTTTTGCAATCCTGGTACCTGCAGTGTGTGACGGTTCATTGTCCTGCAACAGGATGACATCTTTGGAGAGCTTTCCTCGACGTTTTACCATAATATTTTGCCTCAGCTTTGTCAATAACGAACAGTAATATGTTGCATTGATGGTTGAACCCTTTGGGAGGTCGTCTACGAGCAGAACTCTTATCCAAAAAATGGTTGCCATTTGCTTCTGCACTGACCTTTGCATACAGAACTTCTTTGGCCTGGGGGAACCACTGTGCCTCTATTAGACTGTTCTTTTGTCTCTAGATCATAACAGTAGATCCAGGTCTCATCACCAGTTTGTCCAGGAAATCTTATTTCTTGCAAAATGCTCCATAAACAGCCATCGATGTCTCCACACGTCTCCTCTTCTGTTCGGTTGTCAAAAGTTTCGGGATCCACTTGGCTGTAAACTTTCTAATTTTCAAGTTATTGTGAACAATGGCACCAACTCTCTCACTTGATATCCCCAGATATGTAGCAATACTTTTGGCTGATATTCGGCGGTCCTCCATGATCATGTCATGAATGGCTTTCACATTTGCAGGCAAGGAGACGGAGAGAGGCCTTCCACTGGGTTTCTCACTTTCAACATTGAAATGGACAGTTTTAAAATTTGCAACCCAACGTTTAACTGTTGCATAAGAAGTGCCACTGACACCCAAAGTTTGTGACATTTCATCATGGATCTGCTTCGCACCTTTCCCTTGGAGAAACAGAAACCTGATTATGGTTCTATGTTCTTCCACACTGAACGTCTTTGGAGATGCTGCCATGTTCACTTTGGACCAAAAAAAGAAAGATAAGTTAAAATCGTAGGTAGTTGATTTTTGCATCATTGAATATAGACAAACAGACAAGTACACCCTGCCATTTACAGCTTCCTAGCTCAATTTTTTCTGGGTAGGGCTCAGTACTTATCAGCACCCCAGGTGTTTCCTATACCCTGGGATTCCCCCTATGATGCTCTCCCTGGGTGTTGAAGACATCTTCAGGGATTCAGTGCTTTGGATAATTAAATACATATAAAGCCGACTTGGACCAGCGGTGTGGGCTCCTGTCCCCTGACGGGCGATCCGCACCAGGTGAGTCCTTTTCCAATCCACTAATCTACTATTGTTTGGAGCTCTATCTATATATTTACTTCCAACAGGATCAGGAAGCAGGGGATGCCCTGGAATGTCTAGCACAAGATTTTGGCAGACTGCTGTTCCAGGTCAGGCAAGATACACAATATTAGATAAGACAGAAGAAGACTATGCTAACAGAGTTGAAGAGACAGGACAAGGCAAGGCCACGGGAGAGCAGACAGGGCAATGCACTGCAAAGGAGCTCTGGCAGAAGACAGTCACATGAGCCAGCAGTATCGTGACTTGTATCCTGCCCTGGATATCAGTGGGGATGTAGACAACCTGAGTGGTCAGTGGGAGACAGGGAGGAAAGTTAGGACTACTGATGAATGTTATTACTTTGTACCACATTGCGCCCCACAATCTATAAACGTTGACATATCAAGG
The DNA here is from genome assembly GCF_035609145.1 of Eleutherodactylus coqui. NCBI lineage: Eukaryota > Metazoa > Chordata > Amphibia > Anura > Eleutherodactylidae > Eleutherodactylus > Eleutherodactylus coqui. The sequence continues at coordinate 94,575,484 of NC_089848.1, read as the reverse complement.
TGGATACATTACTTTTACAGAACACTAATGTTCCAGAGTATCCCCAAAAAATGTCTTAAAGGGTTTTCTTACTTTTTGTTTTTTTTTATTAAAGTGACCCTCTAGTTTCGGGACCACTTTCTCTCCCAGGACACAGTGGTATATTACCTGCGGTTGTTCTTCTGCAGCAGCAATTTTCTAACTACCACACTTACACTGTGTACTGCTCTTTGCGTCGGCCATCTTGAATGGTCAAAAACAGGGCTGGTGGATTGAATGGAAGGAAGAGAACAACAACGGCAGATAATATACCCCATCTGCCTCTGGCCCTAAGATAGAATTTTGTCCTGAAGCCAGGAAGTTGTTTTAATGCAAAAAATGTTAGAAAAAAAATACAACAAAACCTGTTAATAAAAACGATTCATGTAAGGCCGGCTGCACACGGCGCCCCCCAGAGACCCCCAAACTTACCTGCGGATCCAGCGTCCTTGCTCCCGCATGACGCTTCGGTGTGACGCGCCGCAGCGTCATGTGACACGCTGGCCACGTCACATGACACGCCCATCGCGTCATGACGCGGGGGCGGTAGGCGGAGACGCGATTTCACGCTATCTTCCGCTGTAGCAGAAGACTGCATTGACTGCAATGGAAGCCGTCCGCGTGTACACCCGTGGCAAATAGAGCGTGCCGCGGGTGAGGACGGGAGATTTCACGGGTGGAATTCAGCATCGTGAGCCCTGAGCTATTAGGTTCAATAGAACCTAATAGCTGCGGGCAACGCAGCGGATTTCCGGCGCGAATTACGCGGCGCAAATCCGTCTGTGGGAAGGAGGCCTAAGTCCATTTGTTGTGATGTGTCTCATAGGTGCTTATTTCTTGTATGGCAGCAAGAAGTGCAGCTCTGGAGGTAAATGGCGAATTTCTGTGTCTCTAGTATAAATACAAAAAATGTGAATACCTATAATACAAACACTGTGTTTGTTCTTCTGCCTCGCACAAATGAGCATGCCCTGCATGCGCAAAAAGTACAGCAAAATATGCCAATACGCACGCAAAATCGTCTCGTGCAAAGCGCAAATACGCTGCACTGAGGCACGAGCAAATACTAATACGCCTGTGTGAAGGTGGCATAAGAGTAAACTGATTGTTTTCATTTATTGACAGCAAGCAGAGATCTGCAAATGGTAAGGAAATAAAAAAAAAGGGCTGTTGCATCATTGGAATTGCTCATGTTTTTTGGTGCTTTTTGTGCCATTTTTCATGGTGTTGTCTACCAATGGAGGAGGCATGGTGACATGTTGGTCACACATTACCGTCAATAGGCTTCCATTTTATGGATGAGAGCGCCATCTAGAGGAGACTTGAGGCCGACTGAGTGAGGAGGGGAGCATTGCTTCTGAAATAAAATAGAAATGAATTAGTAAGTGACGTATGCATATCATTTATTTAATTGCCGTGTATTGTTAATCAAGTGGCCACCCTGTAAGGGCCTTTCACGTGTGAATTTGGCCACAAGACGCAATGCAACGCGTCAAAAATTTTGCACCAAAATCTGCACGCCTCTGTGCGAATTGTGATGCGGAATTAAAAATGGCTTAATTTTGCTGGCAATTTCACATCAAACTCTCCATGTAGACATGTGGGTTTTAGTGACGATGTTCGAAGCAGTAGCTTTAGCTGCGTGTTGTGGTGTGTCCTGCAGCCAAATTCTGGCCGCTCTAAGAGGACCCTAAAAGGCATCATATTAGCGTCATCTCACCCATAAAACTTACTTTACTAGCCGGCTGAGGGTGAAGAATCGATCCCTTCTAATGCCCTCTCTTTCCCTAACGAGCCCATATGCCTCCACGATTAGGTTTAGAGTTATCCCGTACTCTATGCAAGTCAGCAGAGAAGAGTCATCTAGCCGAGAAGAGTCACACTGATTGCTGAGCTGCTGAGCTAATCCTCTCTCTCTCGATAGACTGAATTGGAAGTGATTGATTTTTCATCCCCTGCCGGCCAGTGAAGTCTCTTTTAAAGGTAAGATCATAGTGACAGGTTCCCTACCGTTCTAGGGTATATCCACAAGTCATGGAAATGGTGCGGAAATTCCGCAACAAAATCCGCACTGAATTCTGTGGCAAAATTTACACAATTGGATCTTGTCACGGATCTGCAACAAACTTCACCCCTCCAATTAAAAGGGGTGAAATCTGCTGCACATCCGTGGCAAAAACCATGCCGCAATCTGCATCACATGGTACGGATTTTGATGTTGTTTTGGTGCAGATCTGTACCAAAATCTGCAGCTCAAAACACGCAACATGTGAACGCACCCTTAAAAGGTTATTCCCATCACACAGAGCATTGACATATCACTAGGATATGCCATCACTTTCTGATCAAAGGAGTCCGAATGCCATGACCCCCAACTATCCTGAGAATTAAAGGGTTGTGTTGCTTCTTTAGATGCTGTGTTTTAAAGTGACCCTCCAGTTTCGCCACAAAATTCTGCCCTAGGACCGGAAGGGGAGGAAATATATTACCTGCAGTTGTTCTCTGCCAGCCTTCCGATGCGCCGTTTCCAGGTCCTGTTTTTGACTGTCCAAAGTGGCTGACACAATCTTCAGACTACCTAATCCCAACAGGGCATTGGTAGTGTTCAACTACCAATGCATTCTACCTGCGGTGTTATTGGCCAGCACTGATCACATGAGCAGCCCTTGCCAATCAGAAAACAGTGCACAGTGTTCTTTAGGTAGGTAGAAAATTGCAGCAGCCATCTTGGACAACCAACATCAGGATCTGGAATCTCCAGATCAATGGGATGGTAGAGAAGAAGACCTGCAGATAAAATACCCCCTGGCCCCATCATAGGACAGAGTTTTGTTCTGTAAGGCTAGCTTCACATGAGCATGAGTGCTATGTTTTTGCAGAACGAACCGTGCTTTTTTTGCACATGCACCAGTGAATTTCCCGTGATTTTTGCATGCAAGGCTTGTACCGATGCTCCCAGTCATTGAAATACCTAATTAGTCTAATGAGTTCAAGATGCCTACCCAAAGTTTGCTATAAGTTCCTGCACAGCTGGCGGCAGGGATAACCGACTATGCAGGGATAACTTTGAAATGATTGCAGCGCTGCAACGCTCTCATTATCACGACCGGTGGGGGTCTTAGCACTTTTTTGGGCACGAACACCCCTTTAAGTCTGACGTCTGATGTGGTACTTGCATTAATACACGCAGTTTTGTCACAACCACCGGCACGTTTAACGACGCAGTTTGCGGGAATGATTTTTGGGAAAAGACTCCAGGTAGTAAAAAGGGGTTAATATTTTCTTGGCCACTTGAAGGAATCCGTTCTGCAGCGTTCCTTGGGAATTCTGGTCTAAAATCATTACAACTCTTGTTTATTATCACAGATCATAACCCGTGGGTTGGCATGGCTGAATTAGACTATGAAATGACTTGAAAAAGCAGCATTCATACACCGGGTTGTTCTACAAACCGCATTCTACATAGATGTGGAAAAAGGAGCGCTCACAACGGCAGCTTCTGCCAGGGCAGGAGGCGCACGACTACTCGGTGTTAAGACATTTGCAGACAGCCAATCCTCCGAGGCTTCCACTTCAGACACACAGACAGCCTTAGTTTACCCTGCGGACGTAAGGACATGGCAGCCCGGTCGGCCGGTGGCATGTGAGGTTTGGAACACAGAGCTTCAACTAAAATGTAAAACCAACAATGTCCCAAGTTTGTCCTGTTTGGTGTTTATGTGTGATGGCAAAGAACCGCAGCAGCCGGCCCCGATACAGAACGGACAGTCTATATACATTACCACATAGGATCTGTGCTGGCGAGTGTCGAGAAACCAGGAAATGAGACACTTAGGAAAAGAAAGTGTGAAAACGACATTCTTAGTGTCTAAGTGACTGACGTCTTACATAATGGACCTGGAGTGGGAAAACTAGTAGGACAGTAATGGTGGTAGTGTTGCTTCTAGTAACCAATCGGTTATGCGCCTTTAGGCCTCCTTCACATGAGCGTATATGTTTATATGTTCGCCCGTACATACCGTATATTCCCATTAATGAATTTTCGCCACGATCAACTCCCGATTGGAATTGGTGCCACTCACATTGGGCGCTGCTGCGTATATGTAAAAAAATATATATATACTGAAGTGATGGCAAGCAACAATCGGAATAAAAGGCTCGGAATGCCAATTAATGTTTAATCTGAGAGCTCAGTAACCCAACTAGCACAAGACCACTCGTTCCCTTGGGACACTATAGGGAGAATTTATGTGTTTATCAAAGAGAAGACACTCCCAGATCTTGTGTAGAAGTCTGGGCCCAGGAGAAATACATATCACACCAGCCTTATTGCAGTATCAGATGATTTCTAATTTATTCTAAGGTGTATGTGGTTTATATACCATAAATGACATCACAGGAAAAGTACATACCTCCAAGATTAATAGTAATACATGATAGGCTGAAACTAAAATGTTTCACATAAGTTACACCTTTTGAGGTGTTACTATAACATACAACGAAACCGTTATGAATTCAGTGAAAAGGAATGCAAGGGAGGCAGTCTGGAGACTCTTATTTTGTCTGTCTACCTGTACTGGTATAGAAAAGGTTTCATTTAACCCCTTCACTACTTATACTGGCATTATGCTATATCTTTCTAGTCTACAATCCAATAAAAGAATAATTAATTGATACATTGATCTACAATTTTCTTAACAGACACACAGCTATTCCCCATAACTTTTTTATACTTGTACATTTTTTAACTTGTGATCCTATGGGTGCGGTTTGCCACTGGTGGGCATCCGGCACAGGCATCCACTAACCCTTTGTAATCCAATTTTGGATTCAGGGTTTTCTAGGGGGCTTTCTGTTTCTGCCATTATACCATGGCGCCGTCTGCTGGCTAGAGCCAGTACTGCGGTATGGGACATGCTGGAGAGGCCTCCGACAACAGAGCAGCCAGTAATATACAGTAAGAATACCCTGCCGGACGTCTTCCGATATTGGAGCTGTACAGCCTTCAATCAGAATGTCTTCAGACGTCAGACAGTGGATTGGAAAGGGTTAAACCTGTAAATCGTGAGCTTTTCAATAGCTTTTCATGACATATCCATTAAAGGGGTACTTCTATTTGAGACTCTCATGGCATAGGGTACTTCCTCACTGCCGGGCGCTGCCAGCTGTCCCAACAAGTATTGCGCCTGTGCTTTTATATGGAATCTTATGCTCTATATTAATATCTAAACATATACCTGAAATGAAAACACTCAGACGCCAGCCTGGATCTGAAAGGCCGCGGTATTTATTTTAAACGGGGTTACCTTATAAATATTAATAACTCAAAAACCCAACATATATAACATGTAGACTGAGTCCTACATACTCAGATCTACACCAATAACCAATCTTTAATCCATCTTTATACCCGCAGGAGGCGGGCGGCATTCCCTAATTTAAACATGCTGCGACAAGTAGGAAGCTAAACAAGAGGAGAAACCATCTTGTGGTGCTGTATGAAAAAACTGAAGCCGCTGTCCTGTCAGCACCTCCTTATATCACCAATCAGTCCCACCAATCAGCTCTTGTTGCTAGGGCCCGAGCTTCACAGAAGAATCCCTCAGGCTTCTTCCCGCCATTTTCTTCAGACCAATCACCAGGGTTCCAACGTTTCCCCGGCGACCTCCAGAACCTTCCATCCCGCTCACAGCTGACCCTGCAGTGAACTCAAAGAACATCTATTAAAGACCTTCCTCATAAGCCAATACTCTAGTAATTAACGCCCAAAAGACCTTTTAAAACCATTTCCGCTCAGATTCCACGAGGCCTCAGTCCCTAATAGGCCTTCGGCCTTACATGGGAGCCATAATCGCTCACTGAATGCAGGCGGAGTGCACCAGAGATCTCTTTAGGCCGCCCACCTTCATTCAGAGTAAACAGGCAGTCGTCCATAGATGAAGGACTGCCTGTTTACACGGACCGATGGTCGTTTGGTTTCAGGTGAACTAAAAACCAAGTGACCCCGATAAGTTTCCACAGGAAGACAATTGCCTGTAATTTCTCCTTTGAGTGAGCACTCAGGCGACTATGTAAAAGTCGCCCATATGTACAGGATATGCCATGAATGTCTGATAGATGCGGGGCCCATCTTCGAAACCAACACTTTTCTCTATATTCTGGTGCCCCTGCCTGGCTGAATGCAATGGTTGTGGGTGATCAGTACTTATGGTAACAGTGAAGTGAGCTTTCCTATGCTGTTTTCTTAACCCTTTCCAATCCACTGTCTGAAGACATTATGATTTAAGGCTGCACAGCTCCGATGTTGGAAGACATCCGTCGGGGTTCTCTTACTGTATATTGCCAGCCTCTCTGCTGCCGGAGCCTATCCAACGTGTCACCTCATGCAGTACTGGCTTTAGCCAGCAGATAGTGCCGTTGTATAACGGCAGAAAAAGAGTAAGCCCCCTAGGAAAACCTGGATACAAATTGGATTGGAAAAGGTTAAAGGGGTTGTCCCGCGGCAGCAAGTGGGGTTATACACTTCTGTATGGCCATATTAATGCACTTTGTAATATACATCGTGCATTAAATATGAGCCATACAGAAGTTATTCACTTACCTGCTCCGTTGCTGGCGTCCCCGTCGCCATGGTGCCGTCTAATTTCAGCGTCTAATCTCCCGATTAGACGCGCTTGCGCAGAAGGGTCTTCTCCCTTCTCTTGGGTCTCAGCACGAACGGCGTTCTGGCTCCGCCCCCTTCTAAGCGTCATCGCGTAGCTCCGCCCCGTCACGTGTGCCGATTCCAGCCAATCAGGAGGCTGGAATCGGCAATGGACCACACAGAGCCCACGGTGCACCATGGGAGAAGACCCGCGGTACATCGTGGGTGAAGATCCCGGCGGCCATCTTGGCTGCAAAGAAGAAAGAAGCTGCAGAGACGGGATTCGGGTAAGTAAAATTATTTTTTTTTTTTTAGCACGTCCCTTGGGTTTGTCCCGCGCTGAACGGGGGGTCTATGGGGGGAAAAAAAGAGCCGTTTCGGCGCGGGACAACCCCTTTAAGCCTAAATTCACACGGCACGACATAAGGCCCTGAATCCCGCCCCCATATTGCGCTCCCCATCACGTGAAATCCCCATAAATGCTAGGCGGTTTCATGGGAAAATATCCTCGCATCACTTCGCTGTCACAGCCACGGTAGAGGATTCTCCCATTGAACACAATGGGGCTGTGATGCGAGATCACGCAGCTAGATAGATCATACCGCGATTTGTTTCCTCCATAGCATCATATCGCGGTGCCATGCAGGGAAAAAATTGCTAATGTGTATGACCCCATTCAAAAGAATGGGGTTCATATTTGTGCGCCTTGCAACGCCCAAATCTCGTGCGATTTTCCTCGGCCGTGTAAAGTTGTCCTAATTCCCATGGAACTCGATAGGAGTTATGCAAACAACATATCACAGCAAGCTACACAGTCTCCACCGCTCCTGGGTTACTGGAATTAGTATACTTTGGGAACTTTTCCCATTGATAGACTGGCTATTGAAAAAAGTTAAAAATGTCTGTTTTGTTTAGTTTACTGCATAAAAGTCATATGAAAGAATATTTGCCTTCTATATAGCATCCCCTAAAACACGTGAAATCAGCTGCGAACATCACCGAGGGGTTTTGATTTCCGTCTCTTTTCCCTCCGTAGGACGGCTATCTTTTGTCATCTCTCACTGCTGAATGGGACTTTGTATAAGTTTTCTAGGTGAAATTCCTGAGTGTTTTTTTTTCTGACTTTTCCACATTTGACCTGGCTTGGCCCGCTCCTGGCATCGTGCTTTGAAGCTGTCCTGAGCAGCGAGGTCTTTGGTATTTGCTCGTTGAAAACTGGGCCAGAAGATAAATGAAACCGACTCGGAGAAATATATTTGTGTAGGATTCCAGGATATGCTTTCTAGCTTCCATTTATCAACAATTGGCTATTAATGTCTGAGAAGTAACATTGGCATATTGTACTATTTTCCTTTGTATAGTTTGAGCCTGGCGTTCGAAAACAAGGGCTATGGCAGTAGGAAGTGTCCGTATAGTCATTAGCCAAGGAGGTCAGAAACATAAAAGAAATCCTCGCGAAATACTTGGCGGCCGTAAGAGCATAATACTCTCTTACGCAGCACTGCAAACAGTCCTACAGTAGTAGTAGGGTTTTCTGCCATTGATCTGGCTAAAGAGCAGCGTATGGCCTAAAGTCTATGATAGGATCTATCGCTTCTATGTCTAATCAATGAGAAAATGGACAGATTTATCAATTGCGTCTTAAGTGATCAACATCTATTAACCCTTTCCAATCCAGTTTGTATCCTGGTTTTCCTAGGGAGCTTACTCTTTTCGGTTGTTATACAACAGCGCTATCTGTTGGCTAAAGCCAGTACTGCATGAAGTGACATGTTGGATAGGCTTCGACAGCAGAGAGGCTGGCAATATACAGTAAGGGAACCCTGACGGACGTCCTCCTACTTTAGAGCTCTACAGCCCTAAATCATAATGTCTTCAGACGTCAGACAGTGGGTTGGAAAGGGTTAAAGGGTTTTCCCATTAAAGATATTTATCCCTTAGGGTTCATTCACATGGGCGTATTTAATACGCAAAGGATAGAATCCATTGAGTTCAATGGGTTCATTCATGTTTCCCGTTTTGGCACGCACAAAAAAATAGAACCTGCTCTATTTTGGGGGCATTTACACACCAAAGAGTCCCGTAGAAGTCTATGGGGGGATAGAAATTTGTGCATGCAATACATAATTACAATGTAAAACTGTGAGGAAAGAACACATCTGGATCTCATAGCCTTTTAAATCGGGCATAAGCCCGTATAAAGAAGCCTTTATCCACAAGATGGGGGGTAAATATCTAATTGCTGTGAGTCTGACTACTGGGACCCCCAGCAGTCGTGAAAATAGCTCATCCAGAATGCCCTATGTAAACGGAACAGTAGTACTCACGCGTGACCATCGCTCCATTCACTTCTCCGGGATGGAGGGGGATTGATGTGTTCTGCTATCTCACTCTGTCCCATAGAAGGGAATGGAGTTGTGGTCACACATGCTTTTTTGTGGCGTTTTGGGGGTTAAAAGCTTTTTTTTTTTCAAGATGCAGCAAACTTTGGCTATGCTTCTTTTTTTTCTTCCAGTTTCTGTCTTGGCTTCTGTATAGGAAGTATACATATATAAGTATAAATATAAGTGGGTAGAATACGGGCCCCGGGGTATTTATACAGATTGTGCTCATGTTGCACAAGTATGATCATAATATGTAAATACATCTTGAGAGGGTCCTAAAAACTGTCTTCTGTATTGTTCTTACTCTGTTGACGGCACATAAAAAGATGCTTTATTTTGTTCAGAAACCCCATTTACAAAAGTAGGGAATTCTTAGTTTATAGAGGAGGGAGTGCCTTTCAATCAGGACCCTCATCTATAAGCCAGAATAGCTGCAAAGAGCATTTAGGCCTCATGTCCACAGTGAAAATCAGGCCCGCCGCGGATTCTTCATGTAGAATCTGCAGCGGGTCCCTCCTTCCCCGCGGACATGAGGCCTAAAAATCAGAATAAACTCACCTGCTCCGGACGATGCAGATCTTCCTTCCTTCGCGGCCAGATCTTCTTTCTTCGGCCTGGCGGATGTGCTCGGCACGCCGGCGCCGTGCACATCCGCTGGGCCGAAGAAAGAAGATCCGTACGCGAAGAAGGGAAGAACCGCATTGTCCAGAGCAGGTGAGTTTAATTCTGGTGCGGGTCTCCCGCGGATCCAGACGGCTTCCATAGGCTTCAATAGAAGCCTGCGGGAGCCGTCCACGCGGGAGACCCGCACTAAAGTGGAGCATGTCCATTTTTTTTCCCGCGCGCGGATCCACGCCTGACGAGAAAAATGACATCCACAGGTATTTAACTACCTGCGGGTGTGCAATGCATCCCTATGAGGCGCGGATCCGCGTGCGGGAAAAACGCTGCGGATTTTAAATTAGAATTATGCCGTGGACAGGAGGCCTCAGTGTTCAAAAGGATCCAGTACTTTAATGCATTTGAGAATGTGGATGGGGCTTTGGAGTTTTGCAAAGCATGACTTATTTAGGGCTCATTCACACAAGGGAATTGGTGCAGTTAACTTACACACGCAAAAAAAACGCAACTATTAGAACAAATGGTTTCCTATGGAAACGTTCAGATGAAGGAATTTTAGCCATGCAAAAAAATTTGCACCTAAAAAGATAGGATATCAGTGACTGAAATTCAGCAACTGAAATTACCTGCTGCGCGGACATAGAAGACTCCTATGGGAAACTATGCGAGCTGGCCGGCAAAAGGAGATGAAGGGATTCCCTGGCAGTGGGATAGAGGAGTTTCCCTGCAGGGGAGAACAAGGGATTCCCCCGCAGCGGAACCCCTCCATCCCCGCTGCGGGGGAATCCCTTCTTCTCCCCTGCAGGAAAACCGCTCCATCCCTGCTTCGATGAAGTGAGTCCCCAGCGATTAAGGGAAGCCCTGGGGGAACAACTTTCATCCCTGCCGCGGGGCTTCCCTTCACTGAAGAGAGAGAGATGAAAGGAAGCCCGGGGTGACCCCCTTCATCTCCATGGGGGTTCCCTTCATTGTGGGGACTCCCTGGGGCTTCCTTTCATCAATATGCAGTAAGAGTGAGAAAAAAATGTCACTACAAAAACCGTCTATGCGTGCCTGATCGAGAATTGTGCCATCAAATGACCCTGTGAATGGAGCGTCAGTGCACAAGCTTGTTCACTTCTATGAGACAGGCGATGAGATCGATGCACTTGGCCATCTCCCTCCATCCCATAAAAGTGAATGGAGCAGTAAGGGATAAATGTCTTTGGGGGTAATACCTCTATAAAGGGATTGTACCAGAATTGCAAATTATCGACTATTCACAGGATTGGGGATAACTTGTTAATCAGTGGGGGCCTCACCGCTGGGACCTCAAGAACGGGGAACCCCGTGCCGCACTCTGCATATCCACTGCGGGATCGCTTTTCAACCTACAGCGATGTCAGAATGTATGGATCGCTGGCCAAGTATACGCGGTCAGTGCACACTCCATTCATTTCAATGGGGCTAACGAAAATACCACATACCAGGCATTTGTGCACCTCCCATAGACTTCTATGGGGCACTTGGTGCGCAAATACACAGGAAAATAGAACAGGTCCTATTTTTCCGTGTGCGCAAGAAATGCACAAGCAAAAAAAGGAAATGAGAACGATGGGTTCCATAAATATAATTTCTGTATTGAAGTTATAGTCTGAGGCTTCAAAGTTATAGAATTACTTCCCCTTGTATACAAGCCCTAAAGTCTGACTTATCCTCCTTTATACAGTTGGATACTGGTTTGTGATTTTTACGGTGCTTGGTTTGATACGGTATTACAGCTACAGAGGAATGCAAATAAATGTATATATTATGTAACTATTTTCAATAGAAGTCAATGGACAGACAGATCCAAATGTGTGCCGAACATTTGTGTAGTATCATTCTAGGAGGTTTTCCTACTATAGTTTCACGTTTCTTGCAGTGTAGGGTATTGCGCCGCACATTAGCATGAAAGAGGTTAACTGTGTGTTATGTCATACAGAACTGGCCGAGCCGCCTCGTCCTTTCACAGCGCTGGGCCCCGAAACAATTGATTACGCATGACAGACCTTGGAAAGCAACGAGTCTGTCTCCGCATCTTCCAAATGAAGCGTACACATCTCTATTACATCGTGAAATGAGGGGCCTGTGAGAAAAAAAATTAGCAAAGTGTTTTTTTTCTTCTTCTTTTTACATAGCATTTTTTTTTTTTTACTAGCTATTTCCTATCCCAGCTGCAGGAAATGTTCTGTATTTTTCTGTATTAATACTGGGCCACAAATGGCAGCAAGCCAAAAAGTAAAGCGACAGATAAGGAGGGGGGGAATGGCATCTGGACATTAAAGCTTTAAAAAGTCCTAGAAAGAAGAAAAAAAAAAAAAACTAAAAAATTACGGCATGGATCTGGAATTTTCCAACTAACGATGTACGGATGTGGTAGGGCAAGAGAAAAAGAGCCAAACTGAGCTTGCTTTGTTCAGGGCAAGAGGCCCCTTTTGCATTCCATTTCACTGTGTATATGAGACTCCACTTGTGCAGCGCATAGAACTGCCCTGTTGTTACAGCGTGCCCTCCATTCCACCGCAGCGATTGTGTTTGCACTTTTCATGAGGTCAGTGTTTTATGACAATGCGGTTGCCTTACATATTCGGGATTCTGCTGCAGTTTACGTCTGTACCGTCGTTCCAAAAATTCCTAATTGGTCAAGGAGAAGGCAAATGCTAAACATTAAATATTTTCTTCGGGTTAGAGAACGCAAACTTTTCATTTGGCTTTTAGTTTTTCAAAATTGGTGCAAAGTTTATTCAATGTGCGCCAGGACTTACGTATGTACGTGAATGCGGAGCAAGTACTATATATTTCCGTCCGTGCAGCAAAAATCAAGTGTGAGCATTTCCTACACACAACTGTCTTATACGATGAGTATGCTTAAAGGGGATGTCTTTTTTTGCCCAAAAAACTGGCTTGGTGTGCAGTAGTGGCATAAGGCAAGATATAATCACCTACCATGCTCCCCCGCCTCTTCTGTTCCACATGTGGCTCGTCCTCACTTGTCTTTACTTCAGGGTGCAGGAAGATGGTGATGATGTCACTGCCACCATGGTTATGTAACCACCATAGCCAATCGCTGGCTCCCTTCAGCCGATGATTAGCTGCAGTGGTCACATGACCTGGAATCTTGCTGCTGCACCCAGAAGTGAGTACCGCGTGTGTGCAGAATGAAATGCAGGGAAGTTGAGTCTTTCTTCTTTTTCATACTACTACTACTGCACACTGGGACAGTTTTTTAGGATAAAAAAATCTTCCCAGATAACACCTTTAAGTGGTTCTTCCTATTTTACACGAAGCCTTTAGATGGCAACCAGTGGTCAACATAAGGTTCAGCTTCTCGGAGATATTTGGTGATGTCGCAAGAAGTAGTAGTGCCTGCCTAGATGCAGAGGAAATGTAGCATTATCATACTCACTAACAGTCGGGGGTTTCTTCAGCTCACCGTCAATGCGTGACATCCTCGACATCACCGACTGACATCACCCATTGATAATGAGTGGAGGAGGCCATCCCGCTGATTCAAAGCGCCAGGAGCCGAGGCTAATAGAGGTCGGTATGGGGTAACAGGGTGTACAAGGAAAATAATAGGTGCCACAAAACCAGTGGCCACGGCTGCAAAACTATGTGACCGGCACTGCTGATCAGAGGAAACAACAGATCCTTTTGGGGTCCAAAAAATTGTGACTTTTGGCAACTAAACCTTACAAAATGGCCATTCAAATATTAATGGCCTTGCAGATAATTTATTAATAGGCTTGGTCAGCTAGAATGTTGCTTTCTCCTTTCTGGCTCCTAAAGAGGAACTGTCACACTTCTGTGGCTGCCTGATCCCCAAATTGATTACCAAAAGAACATATATAGGACCATTTGGGACACCAACTTCGACAGTCTGCGAGTTTGCATGATCCAGAAGGTCAATTACAGCAAATGTAGAGCAATATGCTGTAGGATGTCATATGGAACCTGTATGCCTTCATGCCCACCTGTATCACATCTTGGATCCAAGCTAGAGGCGGTACAACAGGGTACTAGAGCCTCCATTCCCTCGTATCACATCTTGTATCGAAGCTAAAGGCGGTACAACAGGGTACTAGAGCCTCCATGCCCACCTGTATCACATCTTGTATCCAAGCCAGAGGCGGTACAACAGGGTACTAGTGCCTCCATACCCACCCGTATCACATCTTGTATCCAAGCTACAGACGGCCCAACAGGGTACTAGAGCCTCCATGCCCACCCGTATCACATCTTGTATCCAAGCTACAGACGGCCCAACAGGGTACTAGAACCTCCCTTAAAGGGGTCAGCTTTACACAATAAATGATGCTTTGGCTCTGATATTGTAATCACTTTCTTATATCAACGTTAAAGTCACACATATAAAGTTTAATTTGATTCCAACAACAAATTCTAGGTGCTTGATATTTTTTGGACAATTTAGTGTACAAACAAAGCATGTCCATGTTTGGCACAGCTTGGCACTATTTGAGCATTTCCTGGACATATGTATTATATGACCACTGTGTAGCTTTGTGTAGGCAAATGTCACAGAAAATTTGCCATTGATGCTCATAGCAACACAGACCTACCCCAACTTGAAGTACATATGCCCATCCAATTCAGCCTATTTCCCTACTAGAAAGGGAAATCTGAATAAACACATTAAATCAATGGGTTCTATCCTCTGCATGTTGTACATATAAACTTTACGCGGGCTAATACGCTCATGTGTAGGAGCCCTTAGGTAGGGTTGTGTTAGAGCACAGTTTAGGGTTTCCGTCTCTCTGCTCCGTTTTTGGAGAACAGAAACTGAAATAAAACGGGGAAAAAATTGATCCATTTTTTCCCCCATTGATCTCAATGGGGTTTCAAAGAATTGGAAAGCAAATGGAAAGGCTTCAATTTACTTCCGTTCCGTTAGATTTCCCTTCGGATGTAGCGCAGTCTACAACGTTATTTTTCTACACAAAAGAAAAACTGGAAACCTGCCGGAATGGAAGCAAACAGAAGCCTTTCCTTTTGTTTTCTGTTGTTTTGAAACCCCATTGGAATCAATGGGAAAAAAAACATTGTATTCGCTTTTTTTTCAGTTTTCTCTTCTCCAAAAATGAAGCAAAAAGACATAAACTGCGAACTGAGCCCCAACAGTGGTGTGAAAGCAGCCCTCTGGACCATTGGCTAGATTGGATACCATTGTACCCAGTTCTCCGCTGTGAACAGGACTAGATGTATACAGATTTAGGCTTCATGTCCACGGGGAAAATCAGGCCCGCTACGGATTCTCCATGGAGAATCCATAACGGGTCCCTCCTACCCGCGGACCTGAGGGCTGAAAATAAGAATAAACTTACCCGCAGCGGACCGTGCAGGTCTTCTCTTCTTCGCGGCCGGATCTTTTTTCTTCGGCCGGCGGATGTGCTCAGCAGGCCGGCTGAGTGCCGCGCGCATGCGCTGAGCACATCCGCTGGTCCGAAGAAAGAAGATCCTGCCGCGAAGGAAGGAAGATCTGCATCGTCCAGAGCAGGTGAGTTTAATTCAGGCGTGGGTCTCCTGCGGATCCGGACGGCTTCCATAGGCTTCAATAGAAGCCTGCGGGAGACCCGCACCTAAATGGAGCATGTTCATTTTTTTTTCATGCCCCATGATTTTTTAAATTCACTTTTATTGACCATCCGCAGGTATTTATCTACCCACGGGTGGTCAATGCATCCCTATGGGGTGCGGATCCGTGTGCGGGTGATCCGCTGCGGATTTAAAATCTTCTTTTCCCCGTGGACATGAGGCCTTAGTTCTGTGGATATAAAGCTGTTCATATTCGTTGTTGGCAAACATATGGTTACATGTGTTACTGTCTATGGCACCGCTCATGGAACTCTTACATTTCCCAAAAATGAGCCGTGTGTGTGTTGGTGCAATGGAAAAGGTCGTGTTTCCCTGTTATATAGGTAATAAGGCGGCTGTTAACAAGCAAGAGCAGGAGGCTGTAATGAATAAATAAACCCAACACTCAAGGTCATAGTGGCAACAGCAAAGGGATTCTGAAAGCTGCCGTGCAGAGCTTTTCACCCTGCTTTTCCCACCCAGGGGGCTGTAAACATTGGCGAATGGCCACCAGACTATACAGACCCGCTCTGTGTTCCCAGCTTGTACTGTAAATGTGTTCAGCTTAACTCCTTCCACCCTGCTGAAAGCATCAAGTACTGCCCAGCGTACCGAGAGCCCGCGGATGGTGTTAACGGAAATCCGAGGCACGTCCCCATGTTATCCCGCGTCAAAAGCGATTGCCGCTGACCGGAAGAAGTCAATGGAATTCAGTAGCATAAAGATAGTCTTGTTCGGGAGCCCGAAATGCGTAAGCTTGTCACTGTTGTGCGCTGACATTTGTGGACTGGGAGGAATGTATAGAATGTTGTCACAGAGATCCGCTGCTCCCTGCCATATGATGATCACAAGCGGTGCTTGTCTTATCTGCCTGTCCTTGTCACCGCTAGTGTCACTAGATATATCAAATACGGCCTCTTGTCCGTCGCTTGGACACCATGTGTATTATTGTTCGGGTTTTTGGGGGGTTTTTTTGCAATCCCTTAGAAGGGATTCTGCGGTTTTATGTAATAAAAGTTTTGCCCTGGCATAATGAAGGTCGGCTGTTTTAGTATTCAGTAAAATCTGGAAATCCGGTATGCGACAAAGGCAGTGTCAGTAGTAGGTCCCCTGAGGGTCAATGGGGGCAGGTAAATATGGGCAATAGGGTTATAACTAGAGTTGAGCGAACATACTCTGGCGAGCTTGTTACTCGTTCGAGTATTAGCGTACTCGATGGTGCTCGTTACTCGAACGAGCATCAAATCGTGTTCGATCCCGCCCCAGGTTTTGGCTCCTCCCTGCTGTGATGTGCCTGTTTTGGCCCCTCCCTGCCACGGCGCAGCGTGCGCCATTTGAAAATTTTTGGTCTGGTGGGGAAGGGGGAGAGAGAGAAAGAGAGAGAGAAAAAGAAAGAGAGAGAGAGAAAAAGAGAGAGAGAAAAAGAGAAAGAGAAGGAGAGAGAGAAAGAGGAGGAGAGAGAGAGGAGGAGAGAGAAGGAGAGAGAGAGAGAGACGAACCAAGAAAAAGCTCGAGACCCTGCGTTCCACATACAAAAATGCTCGAGTCTCCCATTGTAGCCAATGGGCTTCGTTACTCAAGTAGAGCTCTCAAATTTTACGAAAAGCTCGACTCGAATAACACGGACCCGAGCATTTGGGCGCTCGCTCATTTCTAGTTGTAACCTTTTTTTTTACAAACTCATATTCCTGCCCCCTAATTTGATGTACTTTTGCCTAAAGACAAAGAATGTAATTGCTGTTTTGATATTTTTTCAGAAAAGGTCACCCCCAAATCATATAATTGGATAAATGGATGTATAGAGATTCTATATACCCTAATGATATTTTCGGGGTGACCTTTACAGAAAAAATATGCTCGTGCAGCTGAGCGCAGTCGCACCCACGGCAGTGTGAGTAAGTCTTAGTATGCACAGAGCTTCAGTTGATGCTACAAGCAGGATAATGGCTGGGTACTATAGATTGTCCGTAGAAGTGTATGTTATACAGCTTCTTAGGGCCCCTTCTCACAAGCCTATAGCCAAAAATGCTTGTGTAAGTGCAATTCATTTGCGCCGTGAACGACGCGCTTCTGCGTACGTTTTGGCCTATATTACTTTACGCACTTGCAGGGCGAGTTCACATGGGCGCAGGGTGCAGCCCCACCGTGATTTTAAAGGCTGTTTAGCCTAACGAGTTTCAGATGTGTTCTTTCTCCCGCGGAATTGTGCATGCATTTGCGTACATATTGAATTGCACTTCTACGCGTACCTTTGGTCCACAAATGCTCACAAAGATAGAGCATGCTGCTTTCCTGCGTTCTATTCTCTGCATATTGCGCACGCACATTTTGTATGTGTAAATACGCTTGTGTGAAGGGGCCCTTATAAAGACCCCAAATGGCATATACACCCCTACATATTGCTCTGCCTGTGTCAGTCTTTATTGTAAAAACTATTGTCCGGGTTTAGAAAAACATGGCTGCTTTCTTAAAAAAAAGCAAAAAACACAGTACTACACCTAACGCCGAGCTAGCATGACGTACCTCATGTGACAGTCTCGTACGCCTGGCATGCAGCAAGTACGCGATGACGTGTACTTGCTGCGTGCCTCCAATCTTCATGCACTATCTCAGCATGTATGCTCGTAATACGCGCCAAGATGGTGCATGCTGCGATTTGTTTGCCAATTTGGTGCGAGTGGCCTGTTAGAAATCATTGGGCTATTGGCATTGTGTGTCGCGTGGGGGAAAATTGCGCATGCGACACCCATGTGAGTTCGGCCTAACAGAGTTATTGCAGCTCAATCCCATTCACTTCAATAGAATTGAGCTGCAATACCAGACACAACCTGTGGACAAGTATAGCACTGTTTCTGGAAAAAGCACAATGGACAATCCTTTTAATTTTAGCCATTCATCAGAAATTTAACGAGCAACCATGGATGTAATTAGTCTAGGAAGACAATGCATGAGAACAGGATATTCCATGTATTATTTTCAGGAAGAACAGTTCATGACTTGGATCAGCAATGGAGTAATGTAAAACGCAGCCCTGACAAATATTTAATAGAAAAAAAAAACTAAATCGGTAAAGATCCATCACTTATACTAAACCAGAGGCTTAAGAAAAAATATACACAGAGGAGCCGTACGGATGAAGCCAATGACGTGAATGTCATCGGTAATCTCATGACAATGGCGCCTGTTCAGGGGTGGAATATAGTAAGCGGCATGCCGGGATGCTTCTAGATGAACTGATTCCTCACCGCTAGTTTGTTCGCTGTTGTTCAGCCTGTTTAGACAGGCAGATGCATCGTTGGCTCGTTCAAACGAGATTCATTCAGTCTCTCGCATTTGCCGCATAAGCGAATGAAAAGAATGGAATTATTATTGTTTACACCGAACAATAAGCGAACGAGCCAATGATCGTTATTATGCCTGCAGAAAATGAACGCCGAACAAAAAAGTTAGTTGTTCAGTCGTTGGCTCATGTTTAAACCGAACGATTACTGTTCACTTTCGCTCATTTGATCGATAATCGTTGCATTTAAAAGAACCCTAAGTTGATGTTTTGGAAGCAGGAAAAAGGGTAAAGTGCAAAGATCTGAGCGTCTTTGACAAGAACCAGATTGTGATCTGTAGTTGACTGGGCCAGGGAATCTCCAAAACGCCAGGTCTTGTAGGGTGTTCCCGGTATGTAGTGGTTGGTACCGACCAAGAGTGACTCAAGGAAAAAGAAGGAGAATTGTGAACTGAAAAAAATAATATGAATTAAACACTACTTATATCTACTGAAAATCATGAAAAAAATACACCTAAAAACACAAAAACTAAATTTCACATAACGTAAAGATATGGCATGGGAATTCTGGGATGCAAAAACAGAAACAAATCTGCTGTGCCCTGAAGGGACAGCTACTAGAGATGAGCGAGCATACTCGGTAAGGCGCTATACTCGAGAGAGCATCTCCTTTTTCAAGTACCTGCTGGTTCGTCCCTGAAGATTCCGCGGGGGTCGGGGGCGGCGCGGGGCAGTGAGGGGGAGGAGAGTGAGAGAGATCCCTCTCTCTCTCCCTCCCGATCCCCTCTGCAACCCCCTGTTCACCCCCCCCCCCCCCCCCGAATCTTCTTGGATGAGCCAGCAGGTACTCGAAAAAGGCGATGCTCTCTCGAGTATATCGCCTTACCGAGTATGCTCGCTCATCTCTAACAGCTACCACACTGACACCTGTTGTCTGATATACGGACGGCTCACACATTGGCATGCATTTGTTTGTCCGTATTACAGGCAAGAATTAGGACAAGAATAGGAGATTTGGTCCGTGTGAACAAACAGCAGTGTGCAGAACCCCACAGGCTATAATGGGTCCGTGTATTAATGCATCTCTACTTTTCTATTCTTCAGTGTAAGGCTCGGCTCTCATCAACATTCCATTTTCTTGTTCCATCACTGAAGAAGGAAAGCGGAATGCTATATCTGTCCTATAATAAAAACAAATGGCGCCAGACGGACCTCATTGACTCTAACGGGGTCTGCCCAGCTTCTGTCCTTCAACATTTTTCTGGACAAAATAACCTGCGCCATTTTCTCCTGGACCTTTGGGCTGGATCTATGTCAGAGGCTCTAAACTGAGCCACCGACACAGATGTTAACCTAACCTTAGGCCAAAGACTCGCAGCCAAATTTTTGGGTCATATATGGCCCCATTATAGTCTATGAGGCTATTTACATGCACGATTTTTCACACGGACTGATGATCACAGGAAAAAAAATTTGACCATGTAGAGGCCATGCAGATGGGACAGCACAAAGATGGGTGTCCCTGTACTGACCGGTGCAAAGTGCGCCTGAGTTTCTTGGGCCCAACTCATATAATAGACTTATGTCTGTGGCCTTTTTTTTAGAGGCGCCATAGTTAGTAAACGCTATATCCATCTTCAGATCCTTGTTTTTCATTGTTTCAATGCAAATTAAGGTTTTTGTGCAGCAACTTTGCAATCAGTCCTTTTGTCTACAGTTAGTAGGTAGACTTGTTAGAGAAGGGAACAGATAGAAAGAATGTGACTGCAGGATCAGACTACAAAAAAGTTAAATTGTAGTCTGTTGCCATGGTGATGCATAGGTCTGCACTGGAGCTGTAGACACAAAACAATAGGAACATTTTAATCAGGCCCTTTGTAACGTTGCTTCAACTTTCATTTTAGAAACATTGGAACGATAAAAAAAATGTTGTGAAAGTAGACATAACCTTTAAATTAACTAGAGGGGCCACTACTTCATCACACATCTACTGCCATAATCATCATTCTGTGAATTATTTAGCACATCCCTTGTCCTATCCCCATAGGCCGAGGTTATACTGTAGACTGGTTTCCTTTCCTGCACAGGTAATGTATGAGTCGGTGACTAATCGTTCTCCCCAAACATCGCCATTAGGGAATGCTCAGTATGTTCTTTAACATTCCTGGGTATGGATGCAGAAAAAAACGTGTCCCCAGGTGTCCTCGCACCCCCTGGATCCTGGCCGGAGATATTAGGAACTGCCAAGCAGACAGAATCCACCTCAAAGACTAAAGAAGCCTGTTCTCTCAGCGCAGCCAACCATGTGTTTTCCTTCAGAAGTTGGAAATACAGAGCTCAGTGTCTAAGTGCTTTCATCACCATTGATCGACTGTACAAGAGCTGAAGCAGCTGCTTCATCTAACCTCCAACCCCTGGCCACATGTCCCTTTGGGCCAATGGCTGTCATTGGTCTAAAGTACACTACGGAAATCAGTAAAATGTAAATGTGTGTACAGGATTAGAAATAACATGACTGTTTTCCTATAGAAATAGCGCCACGATTGTCCACAGGTTGTGTCTAGTATTGCAGCTCAACTCCATTGAAGTAAATGGAACTGGGATGCAATACCAAACACAACCTGTAGTCAATGTGGTGATCTGTTCTTGGCAGCAAATGTATTCTGTTTCCTAGGGAGTTATGTCAACGTGTCTTCTATCAACGCCACTATTTAAAGGCTACGAAAACCTTTTGTGGTGGCAAATGTTTTTTCACTTAAATACATGTATTTTGGACTGACAGTTTTTGCAATCGAGTTTAATTAAATGTTTTGTATAGTTTGTCTTCTGCAGCTTCTTTATATCACTATATATAGAAACTGCAGTCTAAGGGCGAGCACCCACTGGCGTTTTTTTACCTGCGTTTTGCGTTTTGCGTTTTTCCTGCACAGGCATAGAGATAACATGTGTTCCTGTCCACTGGCGTTTTTTTTGCGTTGCGTTTGCGTTTTTAACATAGGAACTGTCAGTTGCATATGTGTCCTTATTTTTCTCAATGGAAAAGCCGCGAAAACGCCGCGAAAAACGCACGGAAAAATCGCGGGAAACGCTGCGTTTTTTCCCCGCGGAAAACGCAAACGCCAGTGGGTGCTCGCCCTAAGGGCTGATGCCCATGATCGGATTTATGCCGCGTTCCCCACGGCAGAATAACTCAGCTATTAGGTTCTATTGAACCTAATAGCTCAGTCCTCACATGCGGGATTCTGCCACAGATTTACGCCACGGGAAAAAAATCACGGCATGTTCTATTTTACTGCGTTTTTCCACGGCGGGAGGTCTCCATTAAAATAGTATTAGTGGAGCCCGCGAAAAAACGCAGTAAAAAGCGTTTTAAAATAAGCACACAATAAATGAGATCAAATACCAATGCAGACATAGCAATGAGTCAGACGATAGATATTAGAACACCCCAAATATATGTAACACCAAACAGACTTATATGGTAGTGGAACAGGACAGGAGCAGTCGACTTGACCAGAAACCCATAACCAGCATTCTCCAAATACAGACAGATTGGCCTAGGGTACACACTTCCCAGCCAACTAGTCCATCCACACACCAGCAGAGAAATGCTCATGTCTGTGTTCAATGACACTCAGCATGTGCCGACATGTGGATCTCTAGGGCCTAGTTGATGTTGTGAAATCACCCCGGTCCCAATCCAACACGTCCGGTGAGCTGTAGAGATGAGCGAGCACCCAAATGCTCGGGTCCGCGTTATTCGAGTCGAGCTTTTCGTAAAATTCGAGAGCTCTACTCGAGTAACGAACCCCATTGACAACAGTTGTTTCAAGTTGTTTTTTTTTTTTTTCTTGGTTCGTGTTTCTCTCTTCCCCTTCCTGCCAGACAAAAATTTTTCCAATGGTGCGCGCTGCGGTGGGGAGGGGCCAAAACAGGTACGTCACAACGGGGAGGAGCCAAAAGCTGGGGCGCGGTCAAACACGGCTTGATGCTCATTCGAGTAACGAGCACCATCGAGTACGCTAATACTCGACAGAGTACGTTCGCTCAACTCTAGTGAGCTGTAACACAGTGGCTCACCACTCCAGAGATCACTCTACATACCGAGTGGAGAGAGAAGCAAGACTGAGCACGTGCGACCACCATGGAACATTTACTTAGGTGCATGCAGAATAGAAACAGCAGGTGGTGCTATTCTTATATTAGTCCTAAAATGTTAAGAAGTATAAATACAAAAAATGTTTAGAATTGTGGGCGGGATTTAACTAACAACTATTCTTCATGGAACAACCCTAGTAAGTATTGAAATAAACAAAGAATTATAAAAAGCGTGTATCACAGGTTAACGTTAATTTGCATCGGTCAGGTTATACCGGGCAGTGTTATACATCAGTGTATTTAAACAACTTTAAAAGTAGCTACTGTGAAGTAGTCCTCCCCTCGGGCTCCTCTTGCCTTGTATAGTCCTATGGAGCTTTTCAAGATGAAGGTACTAAACGCCGACTGATTTATGATGCTTTATACAGAAGGCCATCTGATTATTGCTCTTTGAAACACGCTCGCAGTTCATACGTCTTTCTGCACAACAACGGGGTCACTTGAGGATGTGTTTTCACCAGCGGCTCTTTTTAATGTGTGAAGAGAAATACTGAGAATTACTTTCTGTTACATCCTCCAGCCTGCATCTTCCTAGAAACAGCAACATTTCTGCCTTTTAATAGCACATTTCATAGAAAGTGAAAGAACCTTTTCTGAATGTGTTTCCACTGGAGGAACAAAAAGTACCAGTAACTGAGTGTAAAAATAACTGAAACACAAAGTGCCCAGGTGGCACAGTCATGGGGCATCAGTGGCTCTACTTCCCTTTGGTTGGCGCAATAAGTCTGTTATGTTTAAAATTTACATTTCATAGAAAGTGAAAGAAGCCTTTTCTGAATGTGTTTCCACTGGAGGAAAAAGAAGTGCCAGTAACTGAGCGTAAAAATAACTGAAGCACAAAGTGCCCAGACGGCGCAATCATGTGGCATCAGTGGCTCTACGTCTCTTGGGTTGGCGCAATAAGTCTGTTGCGTTTTAAATTTGTTGGCAGGTAGTAGGTTTAGGTGATTGTATTTAGGTCAGGAATAGATATTCAGCGTAAAGTCAAGAAAAGGCCCACTGCCACTTTAACCCTTTCCAATCCACTGTCTGACGTCTAAAGACATTATGATTTAAGGCTGTACAGCTCCGATGTTGAAAGACATCCATCAGGGTTCTCTTACTGTTTATTGCCAGCCTCTCTGCTGTCAAAGCCTATCCAATGTGTCACCTCATGCAGTACTGGGTTTAGCCAGCAGATAGCGCCATTGTTAACAGCAGAAAAAGAGTAAGCCCCCCAGGAAAACCAGGATACAAATTGGATTGGAAAGGGTTAACCATAAATAATAATTTAGAGTTTTATAGCGCCAACATGTAATGCAGCACGTCATATTTGCATTCCACTCACCCAGCCTGCAGTTCTAGTCTGGTAGCAGTAGTGCAGTCTGCGACTGCTGTCCTTTTTCCCCTGGTGTCTCCATGCACAGTCCTGTACACAACGCAGATGCTGAGAGGTGAGATAAGTGGTCACAGACTAAGAAGTGGCTGCTGGCGCTGATCAGAAAGTACAGGCTGGGTGCGTGGAACGCGAGTAGGGATGCTGGCCAGCCCCAGGCCAATAGAGTGAGGGGGGGGTGCTATTACTACTGGGACTACTAAGCGGGTCACTTATTACATCTTGGGCCAATTTAGGGGACACTATTATTACGGGGGCCACTATGGAGGGCACTATTGCTACTACGGCCACCAATATAGGAGACACTTACTACTGGGGCCACTGTAGTGGTCACTATTACCGCTGGAGCCATTATGGGAGGTCACTATCACTACTGTGGCCACTATGGGTGACCCTATTATTTCTAGGATCACTATGGGGGTCACTATTGGGGCACTGTTACTACTGGGGCCACTATGGGGGTCACTTTTATCATTTAGGTGACTATGAGGGTCACTTTTATTACTGTGTCACTATGGGGGTTACTATTATTACTGTGGCCATTATGGGGGCATTATTACTTCTACGGCCACTATGCAAGCACTATTAATACTGGGGCTACTGTTGGGGCCTCTATTACTACTGGGACCACTATGGGGGCAATATTACTACTGCGGCCAATATGGCGGTAAGTATTACTATACAGTCTTAGGGCACTCTCACACATGCGCTTATTCTAACACTTTCAATGCGGCCTCGCAGACATGTGCTCGTTCGCTGCGTTTTCTGACACCACAATTTTGGAGCGTTGTCTGCTCTATTTTACTGCATTTAGCGCACCTCATCACCCATCACAATGATGGGGTGCGCCAAAACCTGTTGGACACAGGAATCTGTGCCCGAAAATGTAATAAGGGAAGATGAGATAATTGAACGATGTAGATGAGGGTAGACATGTATGACTATGTAGCATTGGGGAGGGGGGGACTTGAATTTACTGTAATTCTATATAATACTACTTTTACAATGTAGTTTGTGGCACTTTTTGGGACTATATGTGATCAGACTAAAGTCTCTCATTTCTTTTGTAACAGAGAGGTTTTCCCACTTACATACTTATAAAATTCTCAGCTGCCTTGTGCCTCCATTAGGGGTCTGATCTGGCATCAACTCCCATTCATGTCAATGACAATATATTGCCCCCTAGTGGTTGTGGTTGGCAGTTGCCTTGGCCCCAAACTGCTCTGTACTAAAACTGAGCAGCATTCAAAGGAATGAATGGAGCTTGGCTGCAATACCAAACACAGGATATGGGCAAGAGGGGTCTTGTTTCTGGTATGAAGTAGATATTTTTTTCCAATCTAGTAAACCCCATTACAGGGGTATTCCAGGACTTTAACTATGGATGACCTATCCAGGACTTTAACTATGGATGACCTATCTTCAGGATAGGTCATCAATAATTGATCAATAGGGGCCCGCCACTCAGGATTCCCACCGATCAACTGATCGTTCAGCCTGCTGTTAGTGCAGCGGGCCAGACCTCATCGGTGCTGGTCAGAGCCAAAAGTGTAATGACCAACTTCACTCCCATTAGGGCTTTATTCACACAAGCGTTTTTACGCGGGCATTTAGCCATGTTTTCACGCCCGGCCAAATATCGCGACCATCTGAGGCATTGGATTCCAATGCATTTGTTCATGTTTGCGATTTTGCGGTGCGAACAATCGCCCTGTGGAGAAAAATGGAGGGGGAGGGAGTTACCCTGCGTACAACAAAAGAAGACAGCGTTACCTAATTAGGCATTTAATTGCCATTCCAAGCATGTATTCCGGTTGTTGCTTGCAATCGGTTCAGCGTGTTTTTTTTACCTGCATGCTTCAGCGCACGGTGTGAACAGCTATAAATATGTTCGCCGTACGGCGATCTTTTCACCCACCTTTACTGCGTTAAAACCACGCTTGTGTGAGTGAGGCCTTAGGGTGTACCTGGCCTTAGCCAAAAAGAAGAAACACTTCAAAGTACTCTCCTTCTGGCAGTGGCAATCACATTTGGCGCAGCACTAGAAATTGATCATCTTTTTTTTTTTTGCACACACTTTTTTACAGTTATGAGAATTTTCAATAAAGTCTGTATTAAAAGAGAGTTTAAATATGGGTATATCTATAGGTACATCTAGGCTGTTCTTTCTGCAGGAAACGTCAAGCCACAGTGACCTGCCATTGCAGAAGTTACTAGAAGCAACGCTAACATACTGTAGCTTTATAGTAATTAAGCTTTAGGGGGTATTAGTGCCTTGGTGGAGTCAAGAGTGGCGGGGGGTGACGCCCCCTGTACATGATTGGATGGACAGGACCCTGCCGTATAGTCCTGGAAGGCCACTAAAGGTTTCAGAAAAGCGCATAGAGCAGCCCCCCTGCAGCAGGTCGAAGGGGCTTCCTTGCTAGGGACCCAGAAGCCACAACCCCCTTGATTATGAAACGGCTGCTTCTCGGCCGCCGCCGCAGCGGATACCTGTCTGAGGGAAGTCGCCTCACTTAGCTGCAACCCCGATTCAGCCATTCCTGCAGGTTGCAGGACCTTTACCTATTCTGCCAATCAGGAGCTGGGGTTGTGGCAGGGGCGTTTTCCCTGTCAAACCCCTAGCTTCCGGTGGCGTCAAGGTACACTAATACCGGCTTAGGGTATGCTTATGCTGAGAAAACTAAAAAGATCCATCAAGTTTTCCCATAACACATGTACATTCTATCGTTTGGAATAATTGGTGGCATCAGACCAGTTAAATGAGACCGCTTAATTCCTTGTAATTCCAAGATCATTGCTGCTGTCAGTGAATGAAACTTTTTTTTTGACATCCGTTTTCAGTTGACGATTTTATATGCAGCGTCCAAAGATAGGTTTTGCCCTATCTTTGACCGAGATACACTGGAAGCTCCCCTAGACTCCAATGGGAGCTGAAAAAAAATGAGGGAAGGGGGTTTAGCTGCGTCCAACACAGGGAAAAGATTACAGCTGTCTCTCTTTAAGCATTCATAGTCACTCCGAGGATTTTCTGCTGATCAAGGGATATCCGCGCTGCAGTGTATTTTTTTGCCAATACACTGCAGCCGCCCTTGTGAACGGCAGAAAATACGCTGCTAAAGATCGGGCCTTGATTGCGTCAATTCTTCATGTATGCGATTTTTTTTTTTAGTGCATGCGGCGGAAGGAAATTAATGCATACGGCCGTGTGAAAAAGGCCTCAGGGCTCTTTCACACGGGCGCTGTGATTTTTGGCCGGCTGCATCACGGCTGCAGCGCTGCCAAAAATCACATGAACGAGAAGTCATGGCTGCATCGCCCGTTTAAGCGCCCGTTCAGAGGGCCTGGGTGCTGCGAGTATACGCCAAGCTCAGGATGCCGTCGGGCAGGGAGAGAGAGTTTAGCTCTGCTAATCTCCCGCCCCCTCCATTTGCCACCAGCCAGCAAAGGGCATAAAGAGGATGGAGTTTAGCTGTTAAACTCCCTCCCACCTCCTTTTTCCGGCGGCTCTTAAAGACTCCCATAGGTCCAGACCTATCTTTTTCGGACGTTTTTTTTTTATGCACCAGAAAATTGCCTATCTGAACTGATGCATTGGAATCCATTGCATCAGATGGTCGCAATTTTTGGGTGTTTTAAAATGTTTTTTTTTTGCCGCTGCTAAATAGTGGCATATACACGCTTGTGTGAATAAGTCCTTAGGGCGGCTTTACATAAGCGTATGCGCAAATGCACATGCTTCAGCGCTACTTATTATTGCTATGAATGAGGTTGCTTTGTGCATGTATTGGCACATTTTAATGCACCTTTTGCGCATGCAGGGTGCCCAGCAGACAAACATGATCTAAATGGCTATGTAGTTTAATGAGGTCCAGATGCGTTCTTCCCTACATGGAATTGCTCAGCGTATTGCGCATTTGTGCACCCCCCATAGACTTCTATAGGAACGTTTGCTGCACAAATGCGCAGAAAAATAGAGCATGTCCTATTCTTTTGCGTGCGCAAAAATGGAAAATGTGTATGAGCCCAACGATATCAATGCGTTCTATTTTTGCATATTGCGTGCGCAAATCCTCCTGTGTGAAGGAGCCCTAAGGGCGCTATTACACGGCAAGATAAATTGGAATGGACATACAGCCAGCAGTGCCATAGCAATCGTATCTTGTTCGTTTACCGTACATTTACACCCAACAGTAATTGGGTAGTATTCATCGCCCATTGCATCATATTCGCGACTCCAGTCAACCCGTCTTCCTATTCAGCAAAACACGAAAAGATTTGCAGCAGATAAACAATGATTTCCGGGACAAAGATTCAATCAGCAATAATCTAACGATTTATCACTGATTGTTCGCCCCTTGCAAGCGTTCACACCTAACAATTTATCATGTAAACCACTCAATCTAATGATTATTCGCACACTAATCATGTGTAAATAGGCGCTAAGAAGT
Source organism: Eleutherodactylus coqui (assembly GCF_035609145.1). Classification (NCBI taxonomy): domain Eukaryota; kingdom Metazoa; phylum Chordata; class Amphibia; order Anura; family Eleutherodactylidae; genus Eleutherodactylus; species Eleutherodactylus coqui. The sequence continues at coordinate 94,546,941 of NC_089848.1, read as the reverse complement.
AGGGCTGGTCCAAAGCGGACAACTTCTTTAATGCCGCCGAAGATAATCTATCGATTGAGCTGGATTCCTGTTAGGTAAGTGCTGCAGGAAGGATTAATCTGCTGTAACGTGTCTGCGGAGAAGGTCTCACCAGTCCTCTGCTGGAAGATCTCTATGTATTCTTATCTACTGACTTGAGAGAAAGCCGGCAAATATTTGTTTGGTTCCCATAGTGAGGGCGGAAGGGGGGTTGTAAACGGTTTTTAGTGACATCCAAAGTGCATTGGGCTTTGTCAGGAGAATATCAGGGGACACAGCGACCTCTTTGGCCATCTATGCTTATTTGCAATATGATCTTGTAGTGGGGCGGATACAGTGTAACATTTTTATTTGATGTGGTTTTTTTTTATCTTAAAGGGCTTTGCCATAGAAATACTATTGATGACTTGATAAGTCATCAGTAGTTGATCAGCTGGGGTCCGCTATTCAGGACCCTGGCCGATCAGTTGATCAGGTGCTAGCTGTAAGCTCTGCAATACGCCGGGTCTGCAATTACAAGCAACAGCCACTACATAGCGCTTAGACTATGTGCTGCCGCTCTGTACGCCTGTGTGCAGGCACTCGATCAGTTGATCGTCCAGGCTCCTGAGCAGCAGACCTCAGCCAATTAACTATTTTCATGGAAAACCTATTTAAAGGGGTTGTGCGGAGATCGTATCCTCTCTTCATATGCATGTATATAAACGTCATAAAGTACAGGATGCCCTCTATGTCCCAGTAAGTGGACCTAAATCTGAACTGAAAAGAGCTGTATGTGAAAAAGTAACGTCAAAGACCACAACACCCGGCGCGGGCTCATTCAGACGAGCGTGTTTAGGTGCATACATAGGTGCGCACAAAACCGCACGCCTGTTTAGAACCATTGGTTTCCTATGATTTGCTCACATGTCTGTGTCTTACAGGTGTGCAAATGCACGCACCTGCAAAAGATAGGACATGTGTGCACCGCATAGGTCCGTGGTGTAAATATTCCCCACGGGGAGTCCCCTTGTCCGTGAACACTGTTACAACACTGTCACAGTGTTCAGTAATGATAGCATTCCCAGCGGGGAGTAAAGAATCCCCTGCTACGGCTGTGACAGCTGTGGCAGAGAATCACGATGTTCTCCCATTGCTTTCAATGCGGCCGCCGCTGTTGCCGGCGACCCCATTGAAAGCAATGGGATGCAGGCAATCACTGCAGTAATTTTCAGGGAAGGGCTTTAAATATAAGCCCTTCCCTGAAAATCATCACTAGCATGTATAAAAAAAGATATACTCACCTCTCCGCCGCTGTCAGGGCTCGGAGCGTCTAGCCGCTTGGTCCCCAGCAGTGTACTGAATCTCTTTCAGCGGGGATTTAAAATCTTCTCCCATTGATTTCAATGGGGCCAGCGATGCTGCCCAAAGCACCATTGTAAACGTGGAAGCCCCTGGATGCGAGGTGTTTTCATTTGAAAACAACCTGGCATTCCTGTTGGAGTTCCCTTCATTGAATGGCTGTGATTGGTTCATCAAGTGCTGACTTTGGTTGGCTGAGCGCTACGGCACTCAGCCAATCAGAGGCAGCGCCTTCTGCAAGCGGGGATTTTCCAATCCCTCACCTTAAGAGATACCTGAAAACAAGTGACGTAGACTGGCAAAAGACGTGGCGGCGGAACTGACAGTGCTTCTTCGGTGATGTACGTGTTTTTATGCAGCTAGGGCTTATTTTAGGGCTTTGGCAGTAGGATTTCCTACTGTAAAGGTTGCATCACACCGCATGAAAACCGCAATTACGTGTGATGCGATGCAACACAAAGAAAGGGTCCATAGGGAAACATGGGCTACCAAATATCGCATATCGTGGCTGTATAGAGCATGTCACGACTTTGCAGTCTCGCAATGTCGTTGGTTACAAAACAAACGCTCATATGGAAAAACCCATAGGGAAGAGGGGTGAAACTATCCTTATACTAATCTAATATTCTTCGTAGATTTGAGGGGGATTGGTCATTTTGGTCATTCACTCAGACTTCTGCGCTTCATCCACCTTCACCACTGCGTGAGGGAAAAGGACCCATTTTGGTCGCCATTATGCGCTGACGGCGTCATTTTTTGCTCCGTAGATTATTACCCCTTGGACTCACATTGATAGATATCATTGTACGTTGACGAGTGATATGGCTCTTTTCCTTTAGGTACTGTTTGTAGGTATTATCCTTAGCCATAACCCTCCTTTCCTTGTATTTCAGGTGGTGACATTATGGTACAGAGCCCCCGAGGTCCTCCTGCAGTCCAGCTACGCCACGCCGGTCGATCTTTGGAGCGTTGGATGTATATTTGCAGAAATGTTTCGTCGAAAGTAAGAATAATGTATAATGTCATGGTAAACCCACAATTGTCCTAAATCTAAGCCCTTACACCCTTACCGTACCACGGCCAGGGTGATGCATCTCATAGGGAGCCTTAGCGTGGCAGCAGAGCCACCTGTGGGCCACCATAGGGCTTCGGAGGCACGCGGAGACGATATCAGTATATATTGTGTATGTCATTATCTATATCTGATTTACTGATAAGTTCTGTTGGACCCGACGGATGTTTTCTCAGCGTCGGCAGTTTGACTGACAGCCGTTGGAAGACTCAGTAACAGAATTAATCTGCGGTCGGCTGTTACTGTAACAGTGGGGACCTGGCAGAGCGAGTGTGGTTTTCTTCCCAGCGTTCATCCTTGCCAGGCGTCCAGTACTGGCACAATGCTGTGGTGAGATCAGCCGGTGACAATCGAGAGGGAAACACGAGGAAGTCTGTGACTGCGAACGTTGGCTTTGTGTGAAGTACACGTGGGGCGGCGGTGGGACTGGAAGATTTACGCTGCATTATTGAGGTTAAGAAACATCAGGAAATTAAGATTTACTGCGTCTTCTCAGAAGCGGAGACCTAAGACTGCAAAAGACATTACTGAAACAGTTTAACTAACAGTTAGGTAAATCACATATGGATTCATTATACTTAGCGATGCAGAACATTCATGTAATTGGGCACTAGCCTAAGAGATTTTGGGGTATTAGTACTTTACTTTGTGTTCCAGTATAGCACCAGATCAGAGACCTCTTGCGTTTATTTAGAGAGCCGAGTCTATAAAGACAGTGGTGCCTACTTATTAAGTCCTGGATGCCAGCATTATGGTGTCCAAAATCGTTATTTTGGCAAACGTACAAAAACTGTGACTTTTCAGACATTTACTCCGCATTTTCCAAAAAGTGGTTGAGGTCCAGCTTTAGAAGATAGGACTGTGTGTAGGTGTCTAAGTGAACCCTTACCTGTTTTTCGCACTTATTACTAATAATTATAAACAAACGCAATCTGTCTAAACTAATAACAGACACACAGTTGACCTGAAGAGGGCTATGGAGACAAGGCATCCCAGAAATATTGATAAACTTAAACACATCTGTGAAGACAAATGGTCCAGAATTCTTCCTCAACATTATGCAAATCTTATTTGCAGCTACCGGAAACATTTCAAGGGGATCTACAGATTCTTACATTCAAGTATTACGTTTTCTTGCTACACTATGGATGTTTACAGTAGAATTGTTTGTGTGTTATTAGTTAGATTGTGTTTCTCTATAATTGTGACTTAACCCTTTCCAATCCACTGTCTGACATCTAAAGACATTATGATTTAAGGCTGTACAGCGCCGATGTTGGAAGACGTCCGTTGGGGTTCTGCTACTGTATATTGCCAGCCTCTCTGTTGTCGGAGCCTATCCAACGTGTCACCTCATGCAGTACTGGCTTTAGCCAGCAGATAGGGCCGTTTTATAATGGCAGAAAAAGAGTAAGCCCCCTAGGAAAACCAGGATACAAATTGGATTGGAAAGGGTTAAGCCTCATGTCCACGGCACGCACGGAATCCAGCCCTGCCCGCGGCCGTTGAGCCCTGTTTACCGGCATTTTCCAGGCAGCGGCGTTTTCACGGATCCCTCCACTTTCGGGTTTGCTGTACTGCGCATGGTCATCACGGCTCGCTGTCGGACATTCGTAGTACAGTTTTGGTTTTTTAAGTCTCCTGCTTTCCCACAAATCCACGGCACGTCAGCTACGGGTGTGCCGTAGATCGGACGGCTTCCATTGATTTCAATAGAAGCCGTCCGTGCGGGAACTGCACAATAATGGTCCGCAAATCAAATCTGCATGTTTTAATTTGCGGACGCCCGTACATCTCTATAGGCAGCTTGGTTTGCGGATCTCCTGCGTGGGTGTCCCGTGCGGATTCCGCATCAAATTTTCTTGTGGACATTTGACAACAGTCAAACCACATTTTATTAGTAATAAATGCAGAAATCTAAGAAATTCTAAAGGGGTCACTTACTTTTTTTGTAACTGTAAACTATTATTGCTCTTTAATATAAGCTTGGTTTCCGAGATCTCAGGTCTATTGAATTGTAGAGTACATTATAAACTGCACGAAACTCTTAAATCTGCACTTAAACCACTTTATACTAGTGACTTGTGAAGAGTCAAGTGGGCGTTTCCGCTCTACGGTCTGGTGTCCAACCCCTTCCCTCCAGTTTTGGAAAAAAAAAACAAAAAAAAAACAGACAGGTACATGTGTGGGAAGATCATCAGGTCATGTAAGGTGGCAATTTAGTGGTGGTAAAACAACCTGACCGGCTTTCTTTAAATAGTCCATATTCTGCAATCTTATTCTATCTGTTTCCCACAATTCTATTTCCTGTTGCCGAATTCAGTTTTAGATGTGCTCACATTGACTTGTGTAGAGAAAAGCTGGTCCTCTAACTCTAGGTTGCCATGGCCTATTGCCTGTCAAGCCATCCCTATGTTGCCATATAATTTAATACTATGGTATTACATTACTCTGCATGAGTGATAAACGATAGTAAGTTCAAGTCCCCTAAGGGGACTAAAAAAGAAAAATGTAAAAATAAGTAAAATAAACTTTTATTAATTAAAAAAAAATAAATAAAAGGAAGTAAAAGTTAATCATAAAAAAAAACGTTTCCTACATTTATATTAAAAAAATCAACAAAATAAAAATCTACAACATTACACTAACACATCATCTGTCCCGCACAGTGAACATCGTCAGAAAAAAATACACAACACCAGATTTGTGCATTTTTTGTGGCACTCCATCTCCAAGAAAAAAATTGATAAAAAGCGATTAAAATTTGTATGTACTCCAAAATATAATAGAAACTACAGGACATCCTGCAAAATACGAGCCCTCACATAACTATGTAGACGGCAGAAAAGTTTTTAAAAAGTTACTTCGATGAGAAGATGGCAAAAATGCATTTTTTTTCCATTTCACTCCACTTCGAAAGTTTTTTTTAAAGTTGAGCAGTACATAATTTGATACATTAAATACTATCATTGAAAAATACAACTCAGACAGCTGTGCCAATTTATAAATAAATGAGTTAGGGAAGGAGAAACCAGAAATTAAAAAAAAGGGTACTTCTTAAAGGGTTAAAACTAGTATAGTCCAACCTGTGGCCTGCTGTACAATTCCCTGCATGCTCTTACAGCTTGCAGTTGCCTAGGCATCCTCAGAATTGGGATTCCTCAACATCTGGGCTGGACTATACTAGCCTGCAGCTTTCTGGGCATGCTGAGAATTGTAGTCCATCAATAGCTGGAGATCCACTGGTGGGAGACCACATTACTCAGGAAACCAATGGAGCTGCTGTTAATGTGACTTTAAAATAGAGGGATCTATTAATGACCCAAAAGCACAGTCTCACTGCGGGACATTAGCTGTAAATAGTGTCATCATGGAACTTCTTGACTTTCCGGGCCAGCTGGTTAAACATTCAGTTTCCCAGAGTGCCCCAGAAACAATTGCTTTATCTGATATCCTCCTATTTTCTGTATACAGCCTACGGTTCTCAATGATTGTTGATTGCAGTTCTACTATAAAGACATTTAAAGGGTTGGTAGTAAAACCCGAAGTTTGGTAATAACACCCTGTGGGTAGCTGAAATCTTGTAAGAAACGCAATATTATGAATAAGGACATATACAGCCAAAGGGGATTCATTTTACAAAGACATCCCCTGTCCATACACCCTATTATAAGATATGGACATCATAGAAGGGGGGCGCTGTACTTAGGACGCCTCAATGGACGAGAAAAAGCTGCTATGTAAGAGTGGTGCCCACTCCTTTGGACCTACTATGTCCATGCATTACATGGTTGACCAGCATTTAATGCTACATCTCCCTGCAGGGAAACTATATGCCCTGTGCTGTCAGAGATCCGTCCTACGAAGGCTGTATTCATGAGATGACCTCTTAGAGCAGTTAGCTAACCCTAAACTTTTATCACCTATCCACAGGATAGGTGATACATTTTTGATTACAAGCGGTCCAACATCTGGGACCCCCAGAGCTGATTGGAGTATTGGTGCACATGCATGAGCACCGTTGCATTCACCCTCTATGATGATAGAGAAGGAATGCAGTTCCATATAAGTGAATTGGATGGTGGTCACGCATGCCACACCTTCGCTGCAATCACTAGGGGTACTGAGGGATTTAAAGGGGTTGTCTCGAGGAAGCAGTGAAATTTTTTTTTGCCCAGTCCCCCTTATTAAGCATACATTACTAATCACCCATGTAAATGACTTTTCTAGCCGGTTTCTACTTACAGTTCCAGCGTTTCAGCAACTTATAAAAAGTTTCCCCAAGATGGCCGCCGGCTCTTTTCCCGTCGCTTGCTGTAGCCCGACGTGCGCGCTCCCGAGACGCTACCAGCTGTGTCTCCCTGACAACCAGACGCCCCGCACCCGCCGACCGGACCCCGGGATTGAACGCGGCCGACCAGTCACCCACCGCCAGGCAGCAGGTAACCGGCGCTAGGCCCCGGCTCCCCCGCGCTAGGCCCCGGCTCCCCCGCGCTAGGCCCCGGCTCCACAGCGGTAGGCCCCGGCGGCCCAGCGGTAGGCCCCGGGGCCCAGCGGTAGGCTCCGGGGCCCAGCGGTAGGCTCCGAGGCCACAGCGGTAGGCCCCGGGACCCAGCGCTAGGCTCTGGGGCCACAGCGCTAGGCTCCGGGGCCACAGCGGTAGGCCCCGGGGCCCAGCGGTAGGCTCCGGGGCCACAGCGGTAGGCTCTGGGGCCTAGCGGTAGGCTGCGGGGCCACAGCGGTAGGCTCCGGGGCCACAGCGGTAAGCTCTGGGGCCACAGCGGTAGGCCCCGGGGCCACAGCGGTAGGCTCCGGGGCCACAGCGGCAGTCTGTCACGCGTCACTCCCGTCAGTCTGTCACCCATCACTTACCTGGGCGGCTCTGCTGGGTAGCTGGGCGGCTCTGCACCTTCCTCTAAGAGAGGATGGTAGCAGAATGGCCGCTCCAGCGCGCTCCCGAGAAGATACAGCTCGTCTGCGCATGCGCAGAAGAGCTGTAGCGGCGAGCACACTGAAGCGGCTCGTGCTCAGAGCAGAAGACCGGACTGCGCAAGCGCGTCTAAAAAAGCAAGCCGCCAGCGAATTTAGACGGAACCATGGAGACAAGGACGCTAGCAACGGAGCAGGTAAGTAAATAACTTCTGTATGGCCGCCTGCAGACGAGCGGGTCGGATCCGGCAGCGAGAATTCTCGCCGCGCGATCCGACCCGAGCGCCTGCAGGGACGAGCGCGTACTCACCCGCGCCTGGCGGCCCCGGCTCTTTCATGTGCCGGCTGCCGCGCACCCGGCACATGCGCAGACCGGAGCCGGCGGCCGGGTGAGTGCGTGCCCCGCAGAAAATTAGAACATGCTGCGGTTTGTTTGCCGCGCGAGATTTTGCGCGGCCAAACCGCGGCCGTCTGCATAGGAGTGCGTATTTTAATGCACTCCTATGCAAACTTTCAGCGGCGGAAATCCCGCGGGAAATCCCGCGGCGGGATTTCCGCTCGTGTGCAGGCGGCCTATGGCTCATAATTAATGCACGATGTATATTACAAAGTGCATTAATATGGCCATACAGAAGTGTATAACCCCACTTGATTTCGCGAGACAACCCCTTTAATTCTTGTGATCCCTGGTAATACCAGCAACTATACACTTATCACCTATCCTGTATTTGGTGGCATAACCCCTTTTAGGTTTTTACAAAATTGTCCAGTTTTACATGTTTCAGGGTGTAAGTCTACTTTTCTGCTTTCGCACAACAATTATCACTCACTTTTGGATGAATTTTGAGCGATAATCGTTGCGTGTAAATGGGCCTTAAGATTAACAAAATAATCATATAAACATGATACCTTTTAATGACTAACAAAATGATGATAACTGTTGAAGCTTTTCGGGGCTACTTGGACCTCTTCATCAGGCTGATGTAACAAAATATATCTTACACTACCTGATGAAGAGATCCAAGTATCCCCTAAAGTTTGAACTGTTATCATTACTCCCTCCTGTTATAAACTCTCTCCTTCTTTGGCATCACAAACCTGTTCTTTTCCCGGATCTCCTTGTACCTCACTGACCGAACATTTAGTGTCTCCCATTCACACACCACATCCTCACCCTCTCTCTATTGGTGTACCCCAAGGCTCCGTACTAGGACCCATCCACACCCATGATCTAGGACAGCCCATACAAACCTATGGCTTTCAGTACCACCTTTTCGTTGACATCACTCAAATCTACCTTTTTGGACCCAATGTTACCTCTCTTCTATCTAGAATCCCAGAGTGTCTATCGGCAATATCCTCTTTCTTCTTTTCTCGCTTCCTAAAACTTAACATGGAAAAAAACAGAACTCATCCCCTATCCCGGCGTTATTATCAGTCACACTCAATGGCTCCACACTTTTACCAGTTCCAGAAATCTGTTATTTTGGTATTATATTTGACTCTGTCCTCTCCTGCAAACCGCACATACAAGCCCTCACCACCTCACGCTGAAAAAATCTTCCAAATACAATGTTTCCTCAATCCCGAGTCACGAAAAATGCTAGTGTGTGCCCTCAACATGTCCCGTCTAGACTACTGCAACATTCTCCCATCCAATGCCCTTGCACCTCTCCAATCCTTTCTCAACTTTGCTTCTTGGCTTATTCACCTGTTTCCGCATTACTCTCTTGTCTCTCCTCGCTGCCTGTTACCCAGAGAATCCGGTTCAAGTTATTATCAATGACATACAAGGCTATCAACAACATGTCTCCCCATACATCTCTGATTTAATCCCCCAATACCTCCCCATTCGGAACCTCCAGTCTTTGCAAGACCTCCTCCACTGCTGTCCCCTTGTTTGCTCCTCACATAATCGTCCCCAGGATTTCTCTCTTGCTTCACCTATACTCTGGAACTTGCTACCTCAACCCATCAGGATCTCTACCACCTGGGAAAGCATCAAAGGGAACCTGGAAACCTAGTTCTTCAGACAAGCCTACAATCTACAGTAACCCTGCGGCCACCACAACATGAGCACCTTCTAGCCCACCTCTTGTCTCCTTCCTGTTCCCCTGTACTCTGTAAGCTCTGGCGGGAAGGGTTCTCTCTCCCTCTTAACTAGTTTTTTTAGTTATTTACCTAATTAGTTATTAGTTTACTAATTTGTTATTACCTACTTTATATATGTAATGTGGCGATATATATAGTAGTATTTGCTGCTTATATGTGGTTTAAGGCCTCCTGCACACGGGCGGGACAAACCCCACATGTTGGATTCCCACAGCAGAGTTCGTCCTGGTGCCCGGCCAGTGACCCCTGCGTACCTGTCCGGCGGCTCTGCACAGCTCTGCGGATGTGCCCTACGGCACTCTGTCACCCATGCGCATTAGCCACTGGCGCTCTGGAGTGACGCGTATCCCGCGATACTTCTGCAGTGCTCACTGTGGAAGTGCCGCGGGACGGCCGGCTTTCATTGACTGCAATAGAAGCCGTCTGTGCGTAACTCGCACAAAATCACAGCATGCTGCGATTTATTCTCCGCGAACGGAAAATCGCAATCTATTTAAGCTCCTGGAGATGAAATGGCGTTTTTCCATTGAATACTGTGAGCTGTATTTGCTGCGGAGTCTGGAGGCTGATGCCCGCTTCGGGCTCCGCAATGCAAATACGCCCGTGTGCAGGTGGCCTAACCCATTCTTCAGCTGTACAGCGCCTTGGAATTTATGGCGCTTTAAAAATAAATAAGATTATTTTATTTCCCTTAGGCCGCCTGCAGACGGGTGGGTCGGATCTGGCGGCGAGGATTCTCGCTGCGGGACCTGACCCGAGCGCCTGCAGGGACAAGCGCGTACTCACCCGCGCCCGCCGGCTCCGGCTGTTTGATGTGCTGGCTTGCCGTGCAGCCGGTGCATGCGCAGACCGGAGCCGGCGGCGGGTGAGTGACATTTCTGTGCGGTTTGTTTGCCGCGCGATATTTCGTTTGTTAACGCAATCCTATGCAGGCTTCCAGCGGCGGAAATTCCGCTCGTGTGCAGGCGGCCTTGCTGACAGCAATAATTGTTCTACCGGCTAACACGGTACCAACATGTCTCTTTTTCATCTCCCGCACCCAACACTCTATGGCAATAGGATGCTGTCGGCAAACGCTTCTGTGATGTGAGGGGAAGTTGTGGTTTAGATTGACAGGCGCAAGACTTTCAATAGCCTGGAAATGATAAAAGGGGTATTTATAGCATGTAAGAAGTGAATGTTTCCATCGCAGTAGATTACCATCGAGCCTCCATTTCATCATGAGGATGTTTTTTTTCTTTTTTGAACAAGTTCCGCGCTCACAGACCCTCCACTTCTAGCAGAAAAGACCTTTTTGGATTTTTTGCACCCAAGTGAAAATACTTATTTTATACTTAAGAAAGGACAAGACCTAGAGTTCAGCGCCTCTTATCACCTGGACAGTTCTAGATACTTAACCAGTGTATCCTCCATTGGGAGAATTAACCCTTTCCAATCCACTGTCTGAAGACATTATGATTTAAGGCTGTACAGCTCCGATGTTGGAAGGAGTCCGTCGGGGTTCTCTTACTGTATATTGCCAGCCTCTCTGCTGTCGGAGCCTATCCAACGTGTCACCTCATGCAGTACTGGCTTAAGCCAGCAGATAGCGCCATTGTATAATGGCAGAAATAGTAAGCCCCCTAGGAAAACCAGGATACAAATTGGATTGGAAAGGGTTAAGGGGATCACAGAGATCAACAGAAGGCATTTCTACTTGGAGGTGACTGTGAAGCCAATCATTTACCACTAGGGGGTATTTCCTATTGGATGATCACAAATAACCTATTAGATCTTACAGATGATACATCCTGTGTGTAAAATTATAACAAAGATCACAATGCAATTAACCCTTTAAGGACATGGTTTATTTTGGCTTGAGGATATGGCATATTTTTAAGGTTTCACTTCACTTCATTCCAACAGCCAGAACTTTTTAAAAATTGTTTATTTAGGTTTTGTTTTTTGTTTTTAAATTGATTACAGTTTGAGTATATATTTTTAAACAGATCGCTCCTACTAGAAAACCATTTTTAGATTGCAGCCGCCCACTAATTAAGTGGTTTTCTGGGCAAATCAGGATAAGTCATTAATAGCTAATCACCAGGGACTTGCCACTCTGGATCCCCAGCAATCAGCTGATCCTTCTGCCCACTGTCATTGTAGCGGGCCAGACAACATCATTGGGGTTGGAGGTGGAAGCGTTATAGAGAGCTTCTCTCCCATTGAAATCAATGGGAGCGCTGCCTCCTATGACGCTTCAGCCTCCAACCCCGATGACGACTTTTGGCCCCACCACACTGACAGCAGGCCGGGTGATCAGTGGTAGGTTCTTGGCGATTAACTATTGATGACCGATTTTGAGAATAGGTCATCAAAAGGATTTTCCAAGAAAACCCCTTTAACTAATAAACACAAGTCCAGCCTCGCAATCAGCTATTACCTCCAAGAGAAAGTGCAGGTAATGTACTATTAAATAATGATCAGTCAGATGAATGGGTGGCCATGTAATACACAGTTACGTTGGTTCTCTTCTGTTCCATCCATATGGCCAGTGATAATAAAAGATTGAACATTTAAATCACTGAGAGCGTTTTTTTTTTATGACAGTCACTAATGGGCTTCTGATGCATGAGCATGTTTACAGCGACAGCTGGACTCCTCCTCTATTTAGCTCCAATCTCAGCTGTTGAACCACCTGGATGCTGCGGTCGAAAGTGGTTTACAGAGGGAGGACCTCCCCGCACGATGCATCAATACGTTGCTATGACTTCCAGATGCCTGACAGTGACCTCCAGTTCTGTCATCTGTGGTAGCCCATTAGACCCTGCCAAATGTAGGGTTTAATAGGTTTGTAAAATACACTGTAAGGCCTTAGTCACACGGGCGTTTTTTCGCGCGATTTGCGGATCGCATGACGGATGCGCATCCGCAAATCGCGTGACCGGGGCCCAAAAATCGCCCGAAAAATCTGCTCCTAGCCGCATTTCATTAGAAACAGACCGGAGCTGTCCAGCGCATTGAACTCAATGGAGCCGGCAATACAGCTGACTCCATTGAAAGCAATGCGCTGCGGGCGAGCGCAGGATGAATTGTCGGGAAGGGCTTAAATATATAAGCCCTTCCCTGCAATTCATCCAGAAATGCGTAAAAAATATATATATATATATATATATATATATATATATATATACTCACCTTGTCCCGGCAGACGGAGTTCAGCGCGGCTGGCCTGCAGTCGGTGTGAAGGGGGTGTGAGTCAGACTGAGCCAATCAGAGACAGGTCACACTCACACCCATTCATGAATTCATGAATGGGTGTGAGTGAGACCTGCCTCTGATTGGCTCAGCGTTGAGTATATATATTTTTTTTATTTTTACATTTTTCTGGATGAATTGCAGGGAAGGGCTTATATATTTAAGCCCTTCCCGACAATTCATCCTGCGCTCGCCGGCAGCCCATTGCTTTCAATGGGCAAACATCTGTTACAGCTGTGGCAGAGAAGAATGATTTGTCTAGTGTATGCTCTCAATGGGGTCGGCGCTGCTGCCGCCGGCCCCATTGAGCGCATATAGAGAAGAACAGGAATCGCAGATCACTGATAGGTGCGATTTCTGTTCTATAATTTATCGGACGAGCGCATAAAAAGCGCTCATGTGTCCGATACCATTGCAAAGCAATGGTTTTTAAAAATCGCCAGACGCATGCGCAAATCACGCGTAAAAACGCCCGTCTGACTAAGGCCTAATACTGCAGTATTGCATTGTATTCTATTAGCAATCAAAGTGAAGGAAGTTCAAGTACCGTAATGGGCTATAAATATAAATGCGTAAAAAGTTTAATAAAAAAAAAGTTTAAAAAGATAAAAATAGGAAATTTTTGAACGCCACCTCCTCTATGAAAAAAAAGAAAAAGAAAACCCACAAAATTGATATTACTGCTATCATAGTGACCCCTTCCCTTCAAAAAAATCTCATTATTTAACCTGCTTGGTGAATGCCATTAAAAAAAACAAAAAAAAACATGGTCAAAATTGCAAATTTTGTTAATGGACCTCCATCGGCAGAAATTTCTGCAACAAATCTGCCATGTGTGAATGTACCATGCAGAAATAAATAAATATGGAAAATTATGTAATATACACTATATGAGAACTGCTCTTTAAATGCCAAGCTGGACCACTACAGTGGGATTGGAGCTGGCAGAAATTGGCTGCATGCCCAAGTGCAACGGCCGTGCAAGAAGCTGATCAGCAGGAGTCATAAGCGTCGCCCCCACCCCCACCCCCCCGCCCCACCATTCTGATGTTGATGGTCTACCTTAGGGATAAGCCAACAATATTATACAACTGGGCAATGCCTTTACTAGTACACAGGCTGATAATTATTATTTTTCACCATTCTTATTCTATGGATTTTACACCGGCAGGTATAGTTAACCCTTATGTGTCCCCAGGTAGATGTTATCCAATATAATACTAAATAAACCCAGGATGTCTCCAGCCTCCGCAGCAACATCAACATTTTCACTGTCTGTTCCTACCACATCACCAGATGGTCTCAATCAGTACATATTTGACCGAGAGCCGTACAGCGGGTGTTCATTGAGTCTTTGGATTATTATCAAGAAGCTGTTATATCAACATACGGCACATTTCCAGTTTCTGGAAGGAAAGATATCATGGAGATAAAGCAATGGTTGGACATGACAGAAAGGACTACCTGGTGGCGTGAGAATATTTTGTTGGACTGGTTCCATTGAAGAAGATCAAAGGGGAAAAAATGACGACACGTTGCCTCGTCGCTCGAGAACTGAAATGAACATGCATGAAAATCTTCACATGAACCTTTGCCAAGGCTTCACAAGTGATACAACATCTGCGAACGTATCCCAATTCCAGAGACTCATAATTCGCTTGTGGTTTTGTGCCTAGTTAAATCACCCTCTGAGAAGATCTCCGAGATTCCCGGTGATATCACAGCTGTCAAGCCTTGGTTAACTTGCCAACTCTATTACCATGTCAATCAAAGACAGACAGTTTGCCGGGTTTCATTGGAGGCTTCTAAATACACCATTTGCTATACTAACGAGGGAGCGAGATACAGATCTCGAAGCCCAGATATATCAAATATCTACACTTCTTGATGTAAGCAAGTGTATATATCTGCGGCATATCTAGAATACATGGTGCCCCTTAGACCACCTGTATACGGATTCTGCATGTAGATTCACACAGCGGATCCCATGCTCGGACCGCGGCTGGCAATCCCGCATACCCGTTTCTTCTGTACTGCGGATGACCGCTGGTGCTCGCCGCCTGTCATGCGCAGTACAGATTGTTCGTTTTTCCCACACAGTCGCTAGGCAATGACGCGGGTAACCAATGCGGATGGGCTACGGGTCGGACGGCTCCCATTGACTCCAATTGAAGCTGTCTGCGCGGAGTCCGCACTAAAATAGAGCATGCTGAGATTTTTTTTGCTCCGCTTGCGGAAATCGCAATTCGTGTCCACGAATGTGAAGGAAAAAGCGAGTTTACATTGCATCCTTTGAACGGTATTTGCTGCAGATCCTACGAGCAGATAACGACCGCAGATTCCGCAGCAGAAATCCATTCGTGTGCGGCCCAATTAACCCCCCCCCCCCATTTTGTTTGCTGTAAACAAGTACTTTTACTTGAGCAGCGACCAAAGGATGGATATTAGTGGCATATAACAGATGTTCTGTATAATGTACAAACTACAAAGTATGCACAAAAATATCAATACTCAAGTGCAAACACTGACGGTTTTTCATCCCTTAACCCTTTGTAATCCAATTTTGGATTCAGGGTTTCCTAGGGGGCTTTCTCATTCTGCCATTATACAATGGTGCCATCTGCTGGTTAGAGCCAGTACTGCAGTATGGGACATGCTGGAGAGGCCCCCGACAACAGAGCGGCCAGTAATCTACAGTAACAATACCCTGCTGGACGTCTTCCGACATCAGAGCTGTACAGCCTTCAATCAGAATGTCTTTAGACGTCAGACAGTGGATTGGAAAGGGTTAAAGGGATTTTCCAATACTGAAAAAAGGCTAAAGGAAAGGCTCCTTAAATGGCTCCCTTATTCCCCACTGCTGTGATCATGTGCCTATCAGGACTCTCAGCATACCTATTTGTTGTCATTTCTTTATTCTCTGCATACCTGTCTGTTTGCCTTAAGTCCTTCCATAGTCTTCAGTCCAGTTTCCAAGTCTGGTACTCTGGGCTAGTCCCCTGGGTCCTCACTGAAATTAAATCTTGCCATGTGCAAGCAGTGGGGTCGCCCTTCTCGGGGCCGGTGCTCCGCTTCCTGGCGGGTTCAGTCGGGGAGGTTCCGTTCTGTTCAGTACTATTATTACCGCCTGTTATTTGCCCGATACTGTGTTCAAAATTTTTAGTCCTCCATATAGACGCTGTCCAGATTGCTCCAGCATCCTGCTCTGTTTAGTGGGGTCCGCAGTTCTGAACAGACATTACAGATATGCCTTATTTAGTTCTTCGGGCACGAAAAACCCTGTTAATGACCCGGTCTGTTTGGGACTTGATGGCAGACTAGACTTTTTGCCTCTATATATTTATTTTCCAATTGCCATGACTCTATGAGGCCTCGTTTAATGCAACAATAATTGTATTTTTGGCGCCGTTTTAGGGTACATCTAAACATCTGTGTGATTTATAGAATTTTTGGGGGGGCGCAGATGCACAGAAAAGGATTATTTTGTTATTGATTTTCCTTTTTTATATATGCCATGTGGGTGCCTAATATGTGTTTATTCAATATATACGCAAGAAAATGTATTTTAATCTACATAATTGTTTTTGTAATTTCTTCGGCAAACTAGTTTTACTTATATTTTTTTAATCCCATTATGAGATTACTATTTAGGATGTTTGTTTTATCTTTAGAATGTATTTGCATAGTTCTGTATGCTAATACAGTATGACCTTTGTCACTATCCACAGGCTGTTGGTAGGGCAATGCTTAGTGTGCTCTAACAGTAGGCTGAGAGCATAGGCAGCCCTGGTGTCCCTTGTAGGTCCCGAGACCGGACTACACAGGGGTTTCCCACTCCACAATCGCATCACCAGAAAACTGGGCGACCCTATTAAAGGGTGGTTTCCCCCTAAACATGCCACTGTTGACCATGGTGATCAAAGAGTTAAATGGCCTCCATGGAAAATTCCTCCAATCCCACTTTTTAACCGTTTCCAATCCACTGTCTGACCTCTGAGGATATTATGATTTAAGGATGTACAGCTCCGATGTTGGAAGGAGTCCGTCAGGGTTCTCTTACTTTATATTGCCAGCCTCTCTGCTGTCGGAGCCTATCCAACATGTCACTTCATGCAGTACTGGCTTTAGCCAGCAGATAGCGCCGTTGTATAACGGCAAAAAGAGTAAGCCCCCTAGGAAAACCAGGATACAAATTGGATTAGAAAGGGTTAAAGTAGGAGTTAGGCTGTCATTCGGCAGCCAAGAACGCACTCCAGGGTAACACAGGAGACACCCATGCAGAAAATAGTTTACAGCTTCATAAAAACACAACATCGTAGAATACAAAGCTGGGGCTAGATGGTGATCTAATACGACTACGACATGACTAGAGATGAGTGAGCATACTCGATAAGGCAAACTACTCCATCGAGTAGTGCCTTATTTGAGGACCTGCCCGCTCGCCTCTAAAGATTCGGGTGCCGGCAGGGGGCGGGGAAGAGCAGGGAGGAACGGAGGGGAGATCTCTCTCTCCCTCTCTCCCCCCCTGCTCACCGCCGCAACTCACCTGTCACCCACGCAGGCAGCCGAATCTTTAGAGACGAGCGGGCAGGTACTCGAATAAGGCACTACTCGATCGGGTAGTTTGCCTTATCGAGTATGCTCGCTCATCTCTAGACATGACAGTCACAGAAAATCCAACTCTGTTGCATTTTGGTCACAAATCACTTGTGACGTTTTCCACCATGGGCATCAATGTAAGTAACGTGTGACTGCAAGTTTCCTGCAATTTGGTGGTGTTTTTAACAGCTCACTCACAGCTCTGAAACAGTCATGTCACAGCAAATTGCAGACAAGTCACGCAAATATCATGCAACACGTGTAGCCCTAGCCTGAGGCATATTTACTGTCATTAAGCAGTTAAATAGTTACCAACAGTTTTGGCTTTACCAGTTGGTGAAGGGCAAACCATAATGCACAAAACTTTTTAAAACTTCCTACAAGAGCTGAAATATGGGTCATATACTTTCCTGAAAACTGGTTTACATTCTTCTCGGGAGCCAGATAGCCATGTGCTTAGATTGATTTCTGTCAATTACTCTGGAGGTTCTCTGGCTATGGAAACATGGGTCAACTGGCCACATTTCACCAATCCATGCCCACTCAACGGTAGCTATTGGGTAACCACAGGTGGACGGCACTTTGGCCGTGTGTGGTGCCAGGCCATTTAAAAACTCAATTTGCAGGTTCCTCTGTTCCGCAATCCATAGTATGTTGTCCATCCCTGGTCTTAGGTAGTTAACAGAGCTCTTTGTGGTGGGAAGAAATGTACATGATGAACGTTCCTGGGTCTATACTATAGGATCTTTCTGAATGTTTATAGATTACAGATTTCTTGACTAATTGATGACAGTTTCCCTGCTCTTTTTTTCCAGACCTTTGTTTCGTGGAAACTCTGATGTGGATCAGCTAGAGAAGATATTTGAGTAAGTTGCAGAACACCAATAATAGGATAATTGGGCCAGGCTAAGAAAAAAATATGTCCGCCTTAATGGCCCCCATTATTACATATTGGTCATACTGAATGGAGTCAATGACTTACAGGGTTGCACTAGAGAAACTTTTATTCTTATGTTTTTTTTAAATTGTATATCCTTTATTCCATTTGATGTACATGATTAGAGTTATGCTCTGTGACGGGTTACTGTGCAGGGAGAGGGAGGAAGGAGGGGGTACGCTGATTACTTACTTACTTTCAGTAGTGTGATGCTGTGTTGTCTGACTCCAGATATTTAATAGCAGCGTATCTTTCATTTCTCATTGACGATAGTGAAATGACTGTTGTCTCTTCTCAGAGGCTGAAAAGTGCTTTCTACAACTGGAAACGTAGATTTTTTTTTAATATAAAGAGGGACTCATTTATCAAAACTATCTAAAAGTGCATCTAACTGTCTTTACTATTGGCAGCAATGTTGCACTACTTGAACTTGTAGTCCCACAGGGCACCTTTGTCACTATTGTAAAGTAGCTTTTAGAGATGAGTGAGCGTACTCATTAAGGAAAGATACTCGAGCGAGTATCGTCCTTTTCGAGTACCTGCCTGCTCGCCCGCAAAGATTCGGGTGCCGGCGTGGGTGAGCGCTGTGTTGTGGGAGTGAGCAGGGGGCGGGAGAGAGAGAGATAGAGATCTCCCTCCCGTTCCCCCCGCTCTTCCCCGCCACTCCCCACCAGCACCCGAATCTTTGCGGGCGAGCAGGCAGGTACTCGGTAAGGACGATACTCGCTGGAGTATCTGTCCTTACCGAGTACGCTCGCTCATCCCTAGTAGCTTTATAGTAAACACTATGGATATAAGGACTTGAACCCGGGAGCTCTTTCTCCCAGAGCTGCAGCTCTCCTTGCTGAGCCATCCAGGCCTTTGGACAAGCTCCCCTGCATACCTTGACCTTGTTTCCAGATCTTACTATCCTGCCCCAGTTCTAACTCCGCATGTTCCTGATAAGGGCTTCCTATAAAAGTCTGGCCCTGACACACCTTCCATGCGTGATTATTCTGCTCCACAGCATTGGTCAAGCGCCACTTCTGCCTGCCCTTCTGCTATTGCAACAAGACCTCCTGATACGACCCCCTGGCTTCCCTTCTGACTACGCTACTCACCTCATCCATCTGTACTGCAAACAGAGACCCTCCCATTGCTGACCCCTGGCTTCCCTTCTGACTACGCTACCCACCTCATCCATCTGTACTGCACACAGAGACCTCCTGTTGCTGACTCCTGGCTTCCCTTTTGACTATGCCACCTGCCTTATCCGTCCGTACTGCAAACTGAGACCTCCCATTGTTAACTTCTGGCTCTTTTCTAACCACTCTCCAGACCTGCGGCTATTACACCTGAGGCTCCAATCCCTGTGCCTTAAGCCACTACATTAGATCTGATTGGAAGAATTTCCATCAGAAGAATGCTTGCAAATGACACAGAATAGTTTTTTACTCTTTCACAGAGTATAGATAGTCTTAATAAACAAGGCCCCTGAGTTATAAAATAAACACAAAAAAATTTATAATAAAACATTTTACATAAAATCATGATTTAACAAATAGATATTGTTGTGATAGATCCCTTTAAAGAGAATGTCTCATGTATGTCATTTTAGTGTCATGCATTAAGATAAATACTGGTACAGATTTGCTATCGAAAATGTGACAGTTTTCTGGCAGATTTTGTGCAAAAAATACTTTTGAACATGCTTTGGACAATATCTATTATGTGCTTTAGACACTCTTCAGACACTTTTATTGTTGTTCCCGACAAAGGAGTGGTCCTTTGTTGCAAAGTAAGCGTGGCTTAAATGCAGTGAGTGCTCTGCTCCAAAAATTGCACCAAAAAATAATGTAATTTTTGTTGTAAAATAAGCACTATAAAGTTAGACTAGACATTCTACATAGATCATTCAGCAGAGGCGCTGTGATAAACTGGCACATTTTCAGACTGCCTAGTCTAGGTTTGCACTGTCTAATTATCACGCAGTATTAGTAAATCTGTCCCCGTGTGTTTATTCTGTTTCTTAAACGTTGTAGCAATTTATTTTATTATTTATAAAATTTCTCTGGAGGCGGCGAAATTGGAGTTAAAGACTTCCTTCTTCTATTATCTATGAAGACAGTATAGCAAGGTCTGCGGTTTTTCTTTATATTCATTTTTATTCTAATATTGCTCTTTTGCAATTAAAGGAAGTGAAAATGAAATAAGGTACTAAATAAGGACTTTAGACATCAATAAGTAATGGAACAACCAAGAAGTCACCCATAGGCAAAGGCACAAGATAAATCAGAAGTAAGTCGTCAATATAACAGATGCACTAACTTTTGATCAGGTTTTTCTGTAAACCAGTGGGGATAATTTTTGCTAAAGAAATTAAGTCAAAATAATGTTAATTAAAAATATAAAACTTTAGTATATAACGTCAGGAACTTCAATGCAATCTATTTTTAATCATAAGGAATTTCTGTACATTATCTGTAATTTCATACAAAACTAATGCAGTATCTGTACCTGGGATTCCTGAGTTTTCTACTTTAAATGAAAATGGTCAAAAAATATAACAGATGCACTTACCTAAACATAGCACAACTTCCTGCTCTCATATGAAACAGTGGTCTGGCCAGGGCCTAAAAAGAAAGGAAAAAAGGGAAGAACGGAAGGAAGTGGGAAAAAAGAGAGGCTGTCCTCTTGCAGAGCTGAGGACCTGGGGAAATAATGCAGGGTTTGTGCTTTATGGCAGCTGCAATGCGTGGAAGTCGATTGACATAGAAGTGTCATATTATTATTATTACAGTCTCCAGGAAGTAATAGAGTATATCAGACATCAGGGAGTGGCAAGCCGAACATTATCCAGGCCTCAAGCAGTACAATAAAGCTGTCATTATCTTGCCATCTTTTAATGATAGAGGATTCTGCACATTCTGTACCAACCTATACGGCAAAGCTGACTGCAGAAAACAGTGTCATCCTATTGTATGTGCTGTAGTGGCTGTACAAAAACTGGGCTATTTCATGATATGTTTATGTGCATAATAACAAAAAGAAAATCTGAAAAATACGCTGCTCAAAAAATTAAAGAAACACTTAAATCACACATCACATAATTAAGACCATGGCATCTTCAGACTTTTTCGCGTCTGTCACATGTTCTTATTGTCTGTATCCACTTTTTGGGGGCTTTTCTTCCTTGTTGGCTCTCCAGCGCTCCTCTTATAACGTTCATTTGCATCAAAGCAGGTGAATCTGATTCACAATGGTTTCTTTTCTAACTGGACAGGTTGATATTCCTGAAGTTGGGGTTATACTTTGATGCTTAAATGTTTCCGGCATTTGTTTGAGACGCCAAAAATGTAAAAAAAATATGGTTTATAATGAAATCTTGATGGAACTTTCTGACATTCCCTTTAAGATGTGTTTTAAAAGTAATTTCCCAACCATTAAACGGTGGCCCGCATATTTCTCCAGAGCATTTACCTCCCCCTAGTGGTGACTTTATGAAAATGTTTTCTCACAAATTATTTTAAAATGATGGAGCTGCAATTATGAATTTACCAAACTTGATTTGCAACAATCTGCATGAAATGTTGATAAATGTGCGCTTAGGTTGGAGTGATAGTATTACACCCCAGGCATTAAGTACAGAATGAATTCTATGCATTGTGTATATATTGTTGACATTGTGGAATGCTGGATTTCCTTATGTTCAGACATGGGAGACCCGCAGTAATAGAGGATGGGTTCTGCTGGTATTTCGTCCTCTGCCTGTATTCCCTCATGGTATCTCTGTGTTTTATCTGCAGTGTGATTGGGCTTCCAGAAGAAGAGTCGTGGCCGAGTGAAGTGGCCGTTCCACAAAGTTCATTTCATGACAGACAGCCACAACGCATAGAAGACATTGTTCTGGACATTGATGAACTAGGCAAAGATTTACTTCTGGTCAGTCAATTCATAAAAAAGTAGTGCTTCTGATGGTGTGAGAATATGGTTATTTGTTACGATGGCTGCAGACGAACATATAACATAACATAGTCACATAGTATGTTAGGCTGAATGAAGGCAATGTCCATGCAGTTCAGCCTATTTCAACCCCCTAGTTGATCCAGAGGAAGGCAAAAACCCCCAAGAGGCATAAGCCAATTAGGCCATTTGGGGTAAAAATCCTTGCCGACTCCATAATGGCAATCAGACTAATCCCTGGATCAACCTGACTGTAAGACCCGGAACTACAAACCCGCTGGTCACCTAATGTCTATATCCTGTAATGTCCTTCCGCTCTAGAAAGACATCAAGGCCCCTTCTTAAATTCCTCTATGGATTTTGCCATCACCACATCCTCAGGCAGAGAGTTCCACATTCTCACTGCTCTTACAGTAAAGAACCCCCTTCTGTGTTGGCGATGAAACCTGCTTTCTTCTAGACGTAGAGGATGCCTCCTTGTTACCGTCGCAGTCCTGGGTATAAACAGATCATGGGAGAGATCCTTGTATCGTCCCCTCATGTATTTATACAAAGTTATTGGGTCGCCCCTTAACCATCTTTTTTCCAGGGTAAATAATCCTAATTTTGATAGCCCCTCCGGGTATTCCAGTCCTCTCATTCCGTTTGCAGTGTTTTGCACCTATTCTTGCATATTGCTTGCACATTTATGCACCTCCTATAGAGTTTTATAGGGTCTTCCGGTGCGCAAATATGCAGGAAAATAGAGCAGGTCCTAATTTTTTGCGCACGCAAGAAATGCATGTGCAAAGAAAGTAAATGAGAACGAACCCATTGAAATGAATGAGTTAAATTCTCTGCATTTTGCACACGCAATTTTTGTGTGCACAAAAAGGCGCGAAAATACATCCGCCTGAGGCCGCCCTAAAGTGTAATTGGGCTTTTCAAAAACTTTTGACACGTCCCACAAACATAATAACAATACTAAAACTGAGCAACAAGCGCGCGTCTCAACTGCATATACTGCGAAACGTCCGCTGTACAACTTGATATCTGTTCCTTATATCGGCAACGGAGGGAATGGAGCCATCAGGATTAAGCAGCCAGAAAATATCCTGCATCTTGAAATGAATCTAAAATTGAGTCATCATACCCATACAACTCAGGGAGCGCACGGTTGTGCCACAGAGGAGTCTCACTGATTATATTAGTGAACTCAAGTCAGTTTTAATTACCATCAGTCCTATTGATTTTAATGGGAGTAAAGCCGTCTATTACACTTCCGACCCAGGCCACCAATGATGATATTCGGCCCTGCTGCACTGACAGCTGGAGGAATAGTTGATTGGTGGGGATCCTAAGCGGTTGACTCTCACCAATCAACTACTGATGACCTACACAGAAGATAGGTCATCAATAGTACAAATCCAGAATACCCCTTTAAAAAATGCACATATTTATAGTTAACCCATATGGTTAGGCTCTTCATCCCAATTATGCAGGATCCACCACCTCAAGTGAAAATCGCTGGCTGCCAGGTACTCGAGCAATTGGACCAGCATAGGGTTTTCTTGATGGTACAACTCCTGCAGATAATGGCGATTACTTTTTCTAGTGTCCAGTTGCTTTTGAGAATACTTTAATCTTGAGCAAACAATTCTAAGTGGTCTTATCAAGTCCATAGCGTGGAGCTTGTAGATTGGATCATTGACGTTTGCAGCCAGTCCTGTCCATCATAGGCCAACTGTGAATGGGAGTTCACACGGTAGGCAAACCAGCTCTCAATATAGGGAAAGCTTCCTAACTCTATTGGAAGCCCTTATGAAAAGCTGAGATGACATGTAAGTTACGCCCCATTCAGACAGCCATAAAGTGACTGAATTGTAGGATTTGTATTACAACCAGCTTGACTACAGGGCAAATGACCCAAACTAAGAGCATCAGAGACTCCTATGATGCGGTTAGCTCAAGTCCTAAGACCTGTGGTCATGTCAGGACTGACGGCCTTAACCCTTTCCAATCCACTGTCTGACCTCTGAAGACATTATGTTTTAAAGCTGTACAGCTCTGATGTTGGAAGACGTCCGTCGGGGTTCTCTTACTGTATATTGCCAGCCTCTCTGCTGTCAGAGCCTATCCAACGTGTCACCTCATGCAGTACTGGCTTTAGCCAGCATATAGGGCCATTGTATAATGGCAGAAAAAGAGTAAGCCCCCTAGGAAAACCAGGATACAAATTGGATTGGAAGGGGTTAATAGGGATGCTAAAATCAAGTCACATTATGGCCACCTGAATTGGGTCTTATGGATAGAAGCTAATCCTCACATCATGTAACAACTGCATTCTGATGCCTGTGACATTGTACAGGTCCTGGTGGCTAAGGTCTTCTCTGTATTCTGTTTTTTTTGCAGAAATGCTTGAGATTCATTCCGGAAAAGCGCATAACAGCGTTCGCCGCCCTGTCACATCCTTACTTTGACGATTTACAGACAAGCAAAGACAGCTTGGATCATCACAGGGTGTGCGGGCCAAGGGAGGCAGATGAGACGATGGCCGAAGCCAAGAGTCCTTGAGTCATGCTCATACAAATGGACAACATAACGTTGCCGGGGGGCTCATTGGAAGCCATTGACATGCAGCAATCAATTCGCTAAGGGACTCTGTTTACTTAATTGAAATCAATGCAAGCCCAGTACAGCTTTACCAGTTAATGTTTTGAATTGTGTTCCTTTTTGTATTGTCTGTTGCTGGATTGTTGCCAGTGTAAAGCTGCTGAGCAATGATGCTGCCTTTAATTTAACCTTGAGGCTGTCTGTCTGGTATAGGTTAATCCAGTCACTGCCACCCCATGATGGACTTTCATTTTACCAGCTGCTAAACATAGATTTTTTTAAATGCTTTTTTATTAAAACCTACCCCGTACCTACAGAAGGGGGCAGCCATTTAGCGGGCCGAATGTATATTTGCCATTGGTATTACCAGTAAGGCACCTGATCCTAGGTGATGCCAGTGAAAAGTAATATCTCAGGTGGAACTGCCAGTGAAGGGGACCTCTCAACACATTTAGAAGTTCTCACAAAATTCCAATATAGTTATCTTTTAAATTTGCTGCTAATTCCCTATTGGCTGCAGTGGTGACACGTTCTACTGTTGACCGGCAACACAGAAATGAGGCATAATTTAAAAGGTAAGTATATAGGGATTTTTGGGGATCAACATAGAAATGTATTATTTTATGGGTTATTAAAAACTAGTTTCCCGCTCACCAAGTGGGATAGTGAAAAGTGTAGAAAGCTGAGATATGGCGAGCTATTTGGCGGAGTCCTTAAAGTGACACTCTGGTCCTGGACAAGCAAGGATGGCTGTTTTTTTTTCTGGGTCTTACTGGTGGTCTATACTTAGTATAAATCATCAATATCAGATCAGGGTGGGTTTGACTCTTACACCCCATTTACACTGACAGATGATCGCTCAAACGATAGTTTGAGTGACAGTTTTGAGCGATCATCTTTGCATACTCTATAGTAGCTAAGTAGCTGCAATAGAGCTATGCAGGCGGAGCGGGACACCACCGCTATTTCTCGATGAGCAATACAACTGTTTAGCATAAGCAAACAGCTGTAGTGATCTCCAGGCTTACTGCCCGTGCCCCGCTGTGAATTAACAGTGGGACACAGGCAGAGAGAATCTTATCAGCACAGCTGATCACTCAATTCAAGAAAGTATCACGTGATTACACATTCCCGCCCACCGCATCATCCGGCGCGTCACGTGCTGTACTGTGCATGCGCGGCGGCTCGCCACAGCAGATCCGGAGAGGTGAGTATGGGGTCTTTGGGGGGGGGGGGAGGCGTGACGGACTCTGCTGCGATAGTCTGCTGGCGGAGACCGTCTTGACTGTGGGCATGAGGCCTTAGCTGTAGAGATGAGCGAGTAGTGCCTTAGCTGAGTATCTCCCCGCTCGTCTCTTCAGGGGCCGGCGGGGAGAGCTAGGAGGAACGGAGGGGGGATCTCTCTCTCCCTCTCTCCCCCCCCCCCCCCCCCCCCCCCCGCTCCCTGCCGCAACTCACCTGTCACCCGCGCCGGTCCCCAAATCTTTACTCGAGCGAGTAGTGCCTTAGCCGAGTATCTCCCCGCTCATCTCTAATGTGCCTTAGCGAGTATACTCGCTCATCTTTACTTACCTCCCCCATGTGACATTTTGTCGCCTTATTAACAATACCCAGGCTTTGGTTATTGGTGATTTTCATTATTTGACTAACATATATTCCTTCCACATCGTGGGCAGGAACTCTGCACAGCAATAATGACTCCAATGCATAAGAACCCACCAAACAGCTCCTCATATTCCAGCTTTCTGGACTCCGACAGGAAATTAACTCCAGCGAAACCTAGACTTCCCGGTCTTGAATGGCATTGGACTTTCGTACTCGTTGCGCCCACAATATGGCTGCCCTTATAGTGAGCATTGATCTGTACACATTAATTGTTAGCTGTAACTGTAAATGTTCAGGGTAAATGTATTAGTGACATTTGAGAACCTGGCCAGTCTTCAGAATATGGTACACAGGGCATGAAGTGTTTCCAGCGGTCAGAAGTTGGAACACTTGGTACAAGGCAGTTTTTAGCAAACGTTCATTTTTGGTGCATTTCTTTTTTTTTTTTGTATTTTATGTATTACTCCGATCCGTAAAGAGTTTTATAGAACATATATCTGACGGGAGGCACCGTGCATTTCTCTATTTAGTTTGTTTCTATTTTTTTAAGGCTGAATGAGAAGTGTATTGAAATGAGCAATAAATAAAGATATTTAACCAATTTGCAATCGGTACAAATGGAGGGCAGATGTCCTTCTACGTGACTTACTGCGCTGCTCTTCACAATGCCCATGGTAAAGGAGGACAAAGACAAGACAAGCTCCTCACTACACAAGTCCCATCGCGGAGACACCAACCCTTGGAGAGAGCGGGTAACGCACAGAGCTATAGGCAACGGTCTTTGTCTGGTGCTGTGTCATGCTGCCCATAGAAGTCTATGAAGAGGAGGAGGGAGCTGCTGGAGGAAGACTGAGTTACACAGAGACATGGCTGCAGCTTCTAGCAAGTGTTTTCTCTTACCTTACTGCTGAATTCAAATATACATGGCTCATACTGTTGTATAATGTTGATTGCTGGTCAAAAAATCAGTGGAGATCATCCAGCGTTTGCAGTGGAGATCTGCAGCATATTCAGGCACCCTTTCACGTTTCAACTTATTACTAAAGTGTTGCCTCTGTTGACATTTATTTCATACTACACAAAAAAATGCGAGGCACCTTACAGAGTATCTGCATTTCACATATTGCCTGTAGCTTATAGACCAATCAGCTATAACATCAAAAACCACCTGCATAATATTATGTAGGGCCCCTTATGCCTTTGAGGTACACACTTCACAAGACCTCTGAAGTCATCCTGTGGTACCTGGCACGGAGACGTAAGCAGCAGATCCTTTAATCCCTTTAGGCCTTAGTCACACGGGCGTTTTTTCACGCGATTTGCGGATCGCATGACGGATGCGCATCCGCAAATCGCGTGACCGCTGCGCGCAAGTCGCCCGCAAATCGCCCGAAAATCTGCTCCTAGCCGCGTTTCATTAGAAACAGGCCGGAGCTGTCCAGCGCATTGCATTCGAATGGAGACGGCAATAGAGCCGGCTCCATTTAAAGCAATGCGCTGCGGGCGAGCCCGGGATGAATTGTCGGTAATGGCTTAAATATATAAGCCCTTCCCTGCAATTCATCCTAAAATGTGTAAAAATAAAAAATATATATATACTCACCTTCTCCCGGCAGCCGGAGCTCCGCGCGGCCGTCCTGCAGTGGGTGTGAAGGGGGTGTGAGTCAGACCTGCCCCCTGATTGGCTCAGCGCTGAGTCAATCAGAGGCATGCCTCACTCACACCCATTCATGAATTCATGAATGGATGTGAGTCAGACCTGCCCCTGATTGGCTCAGCGCTGAGAGGCAGCAGTCACTCACCCATTCATGAATTCATGAATGGGTGTGTGAGTGTTTTCAGCCTCTGATTGGTCAGGGCTGTGACCAATCAGAGGCAGATCATTCAGCAGGCGGGGATTTTAAAGCCCCGCCGGCTGAATAGTGCCGAGAAGCAGTTCAGGAGAACTGACAGCGGCCGCGGCTGGACTCCGGCTGCAGCGGAAAGGTGAGTATACAATTTTTTTTTATTTTAACACATTTTAGGATGAATTGCAGGGAAGGGCTTATATATTTAAGCCTTTCCCGACAATTTACCCCGCGCACGCCAGCAGCCCATTGCTTTCAATGGAGCGGCTGTATTGCCGGCTCCATTGAATTCAATGGGCAAACATCGTTCTTCTCTACCACAGCTGTTACAGCTGTGGCAGAGAAGAATTATTTGTCTTCTATATGTTCTCAATGGGGTCGGCGCTGCTGCCGCCGGCCCCATTGAGCGCATATAGAGAAGAGAACAGGAATCGCAGATCGCAGATAGGTGCGATCTGCGATTTCTGTTCTATAATTTATCGGACGAGCGCATAAAAAGCGCTTATGTGTCCGATACCATTGCAAAGCAATGGTTTTATAAAATCGCCGGACGCATGCGCAAATCACGGCTAAAAACGCCCGTCTGACTAAGGCCTTAGGGCGCTGCCCTTTCTTTCCCTCTCCACTTTAAAAAAATCCTAACTTTTATTTCTCCATCAGCGTAGATGTTTGAGGGCTTGTTTTTTGCAGGACAAGTTGTTTTTTTAATGGAACTCTTTCATGTACTGTATAATGTAAAAAAAAAAAAAATAAGTGGTGTAAAATGGGAAAAAAAAGTGTCACAATATTTCACCAGTTTTGGAGGAATAGTCTTGTTTCTGCAGTGTACACAGAGCCGCAAAGTGAGAAAGTAACATAGTATGTAAGGTCGAAAAAAGACGTGTCCATTCAGTTCAGCCTATTACCGCCCCACAATTTTGATCCAGAGGAAGGTAAAAAAAACAAAACAATGAGGTAAACACGATTTTCCCCGATTTCTCCAATGTGACAATCAGAATAATCAACAACCCTTAAGTTGTTAATGATTATAACATAATGTTGTATCACTACTCATACAGTCAAGAACCCCCTTCTACGTCGGTGTAGAAACCTTTCCTCTAGATGTAGAGGGCGCCCCCTTGTTACAGCCACAGCCCTGGGTATAACTAGATGATGGGAGAGATCTCTGTATTGTCCCCTGATATATTTATACATAGTTATTAGGTCGCCCCTCAGCAGTCTTTTATTCTAAACTAAATAATCCCAATTCTCATACCCTCTCTGTGTATTGTAGTCCGCCCATTCTATTTATTACTTTAATTGCCCCCTTTGTACCCGCTTAAGCTCTGATATGTCCTTCTTGAGTACCGGTACCCAAAACTGTCCACAGTATTCCATGTGTGGTCTGACTAATGACTTGTAAAGAGGAAGAACAGTGTTATCATCATGTGCCCCTAGACCTCTTTAGAAGCACCACATGATCCTATTTGCCTTGGCAGCAGCTGACTGACACTGGTTGCTCCAGTTAAGCTTACAGTTAACTAATATCCTCAAGTCCTTTTCCATGACACTGTTTCCCAGTGGTTTCCCCTTTAGTGTGTAATGGTGCCATGTATTTCCTCTGCCCATGTGCAGAACTTTACATTTATAGGTGTTAAATCTTATTTGTCACTTTTCTGCCCCCAATGTATTCAGATCCTCTTGCAACCACCTTGCGTCTTGTGTTAATTTCTTTACATCGTTTTGTATCATTTGCTACTTTTTACTGCACAATCCTTCTACCAGGTCATTAATAAATATATTAAAAAGAATAGGGCCCAAATCCGACCCCTGTGGTACCCCACTAGTAACACGTGAGCCCTTTAAAAGTTTAATAAAATCTTTAAAACAAACTAAAAGTTCAAAAACTCCCCTTTTCTCATAAAAATATAAACATTGTTAAAGCGGTGTTGGAAAATGCCCAAACTATTACAATATTGCCTTATCTCGCACAGCTGCAATGCTATAAAAAAGGTACTTGTTGGTTATCTGTCACCACTTTTTTGATATATACCATTTGAGGAAATTTTGCAGGCTATTGCTGAGTTTTCACTACCTGAATAATATATTTGTTTTGGAGAAATAAAAGTTTAAGGCCTCCCTCACACATACCGCTCTTTACAGTGTTTAGCTCTGCGCTTTTCGCTAATCGCTGTCAGAGCCTTGCAGACAGCGGCTCGAACGTGGCGCTTTTCAGTGCCGCGATTTTCGAGCGGTGTCTGTCCTATTTTTGAGCATTTAGCGCTGAAAGTGAGATGCGGCAAAGCGGTGTGATTGAATCGCAGCAATTTCCGCAATGCACGTGGTCACCCAATATGGAGAAAAATAGTCAAAATGTTATCTGTAATCTAAAATGGTAGCAATACAATACTACAGCTCCGCTGCAAACAATAGTCTGATCAATGGAAAAATTTTAAAACAAGTGTTGGCTTGCACATAATGTTGTCACTATCCTCAGGACTATCCGTGAAGACCTAACTCATTGGTCTAAGAGCTCATACACTTGGTTCGGATGCTGTGCGATCTATAAAATGAACGTCTTACCGCATCTCTTATACCTCTTTCAAACCCCAGGTCACTTCTTCAACAACCATTTCCAAATTCATCTGGGCTTGGAGGCCTGCTCGGCTGGCGCGATCCATTCTTTGTCTTCCAAAGTCCCAAGGGGGTGTGGGCCTACCTGGCATGCAACATTATTAGCAAGCTTCAATATTACAGAGAGTCTTAGATTGGTATAGACATGACTCTGTACAACAGTGGGTTTCTATCGAACACGCCTTCGCCCAGACCCCTCTTCATCTGCTTCCCTGGGTGCCCTCACCCATTCAGTCTATATTAAAAACACATCCAACAATAGGGCCAACGCTTGCTCTGAGCAAGAGACTGCTCAACAAGGAGACCATATCACCCTCCCCCTTGACTGCCTTTCCAGTTCTAGGAAATTCCCAACTCCCCACGGGACTATCTAAAGGTCCATTCCAATCCTGGCACCTCGCTAGTAGATCCCGATCGGAACACTTCCTATCTGGCTCAAACTGGATGTCCAGGGTGCGCCTGATTGAGATATTAGATCCTGTCCCCCTGGGCTCTTGGAGAACCATCCGGTTAGCACATTTCTTAAATTCCCTCCCACCAGCAAGAGGCTTTTGTAGACCTCCTACAGTATTTGAAAAAAAAAATGTGTATGGGACAGGGTTCCCTCCAATGATCCTTATCAATAATACACTCCCTGCTGACCTCGTAACCTCAGGGCTTCAAACTTCCCTATCTGAGCAAGTGGGAACGGGAGCTTGACTGTACCTTCCCCACGGCTTAGGTGGACAGAATACTCGAGTTTACACACAAATATTCTATCGCAAGTAAATATCATGAAGCAAACTTCTTTTGGGATGGTACCTGGTCCCCCACAAATTACACAATATATATCCTTCCTCATCCCAGATGTACTGGTGCTGTGGATCTGAAGTAGGTACCCTACTGCATATCTTCTGGGATTGCCCACCAATATGCAATCACTGGAAAAAGGGTACATTATACCATTGGGAAGATCCTCAAGGTGCAAATGCCAGAGTCACCGGCTCTGTATCTCTTCAACCTCTCTGATCTATCTTTATGTAAATACTGCATATCTCTACTTAGACACCTCATTAATGTGGTGCAGGCTGGCATCCCTGCTCTCTAGAGGTCCCAGTCACCTTCATCCATCGCCCAGTGGGTTCGGAGAGTGGAAGAGATTCAGTGGATGGAGGAACTCACAGCAGCTCTACAAGAAAACCACAACCCCCTGGGTTAGCTTTCAGGGCAACCCGGAGTTCTGCGCAATCAGGGACTCCGATTAGGGTAGCTTTGGCCCTCTTCCCGTCACCTGTTTCCCCCCTTTCTGTCCCTCCTCATGCGTGTCTCTTTCTCTCCCCTTCTTGTCACATTTCCTAAATTCAGTCTCCTGAAACTGTACCCCCCTCTTCTTTCTAGTTACCACTTTCCTACAAATGCTCTTATCGTTTAAATGGTTCATTTTGGTTGACATGAACTTATTTGTCCGCTTATGCATGCGCAGAATATACGGGAACCCTTGGGGCAGGGAGGCCAGCAACACTGAGTGATATACCACTTCCTCCATAAGATCAAAGTTTGCTATTGTCTATAAGCAACACGTGTACTTTATTGATATCTTCGCAAAAGGGATTGCCCTTGTCTTACATTTTGAAAAAAGTTTAAATAAAGAATTTACCCCCCCCCCCCCAAAAAAAAAACAGGTGTTGGGAAGTGGGTGGTGGACATGTGCCTCTGTCCACATCAGTGTTTTCTTTTCTATTCTAAGGCTCTTGCCCACGGCCATGACGGGCTTCGCAAATGGAATACCGCTGCGGAGCCCATCACAGCGCTCCCCCAAAGACCCCATACTCACCTCCGGATCCGCTACGCAGCTCCCGCATGACACGCCGGCAGTGTCATATGACGCGGCTGTCGGGGCTTGTATTCACGCTATACTTCCGCTGTGCTACAGTGGAAGTATAGCGTGACAGATGGCTTCCACTGACTACAATGGAAACCATCCGCTCGTATTCCCGCGGCAAATAGGACATAACGCTGGTTATTTCTCGCTGCGGAATTCTGCAGTGTAAACATTGAGCTATTAGGTTCAATAGAACCTAATAGCCGCGGTGAAACAGAAATCCGGCAGTGGGCATTAGCCCTAAGAGCAGAGAAAGTGAAAAAACGACATCCAATGAAATCGATTTCAATGGGTCTTTTTTCTTATCTGTTTGGCCTGGTTTCAGACTTTTTAATGTTAAAATAAGAATTTTGTTTCAATCCAAAATGTAGGGAACTGAATAGAATGAAGCCTCCCTTTTTATGTGTTTTTTTTTTTAACACTATTGTCCAAGGCAGATGGTCACAAATGAAAACTATTCCAATTGAACCTGTGTTTATGCTTCTCTTTAACGGAACCATTTCATAGAACTAGAGCTGCATTTCAACAAAGGGAGCGTTCACACAGCGTTATTGTACCCGCTGTGTAATGGCGCTTTTACATGGGCCGACAGTCGTTTAAATGACTGCACGAGAGCCGATGCCACCGCTAAGGTTGTTAGCGCTCGGGCCGAGCGTTTACACTGAAAGACGTATCGCTGGGTTGCGGACTTCTTGCTAAGCACCTCTCTTTCTATGTGAAGCGGAAAGCGTTTACACGTAATTAGAAGACAGTGATAGTTTTTTCGCTGACTGAAAAATCAGCAATAATGACAAGTGAACGGATAATGAGCGTTTTTTGCACTTATATGTAACAACTATCACTTAAAATTCATTCATTTGAATTAATTTTGAGCGATAATCGTTATGTATAAATGGGCCATTACGCCACTCGGGGGTTCTGCTGAAAACTATCCCCGAACGGCCACAAAATGAGCCACTCACCTCTCTGGTGTCCCTTCTACAAGATTTCTGTTTTATTCGGAATACATAATATCGTAGTTGACTGCGCTATTCTATACTCCAAATAAAGAGGAGACAATCAGAAATCCTATAAAACCGACACCAAAGATGTGTCCGTTTCACAACAGAAGTTCAGATTCCGCCACAGCGCTGTCTTCAGCAGCCATCACAGGACGCCCGCGCAGTCACACAGCGCGTACAATAACGCTGTATCAGGTAACTTACCCGGATTCTGCGCATGCGACCGCCGGCAAAACACTGGACACATGCACAGAAGTCAGGGAGCCCAGGAAATTTAAAATCTCCTTGCTCCCAGCGACCAACGGTCGCCGAGAGCCTGGAGCAGTGACGGGTGGCCTCGTTGAGCGGTCGCCGGTCACCTAATAAAAAAGTAGCGCTCTAACATAGGTCGGTCTCACATGACCGGATAGGAATTAGATTCCGCATGCGTCTGATCCGCGGTAATACGCAGATCAATCGCATTGGATTACACAATTCCGCTCACATTAGTGGGTCGGAATTGCGTAATCCACTCGCAGAAAACAGAACGCAGCAGGTTCTATTTTACTGCGGATATCCGCAACATAGAGCCCATTGTGCTCCATGGTCGCGGATATACCCGCTGCCCATACGCAACTACGTTGTATATGGGCTGCGGGTACCCGTGTCATCGCTAAGCGACAGTGCGGGAAATACAAACAAAAAAAAAGGTGTACTGTGCATGACCGCCTGTGTGAGTAGGCAGTTATGCGCAGTACATTACGCGGCCGTACGCAGGGTCACAGCCGGGCTCACAGATGGGATCCGCTGTGGGCCTCCGCAAGCGGATTCCACATATGGCCGTGTGAGCCCGGCGTTATTCAGACCGCTACCTGTAATACGTAATTTACAAGAATCCCCGGGAACGCTCGCCTTCATGCAGTTCCAGGAGCAGCTTGTTGAGCGCCTTCTGTGTGAGACCGCCGCACCTCATCAAGCTTACGGAGACTCACAGAGCGCCACTTTTTACACCCCATACCTGCCACTGAGGTCAAGAAATGACCCCCAAAAAGCATGAGAGGAGGGGGGGATACACTGTTTTATTGCCCCATGTACCCATCCCAACCAGCCTCCGTAATTACCCCTGTCTTCGGAAATACTACACAGTTCACATTATTACTTTTATCTAAGATTTGGGAACGCCGAAAAGGGCGTGGAGGGGGGGGGGGGGATTTTAGGGAGTCAATTTTTATTCCGTACAAATAAGCAATGGGCCTGGGATTTATTCAGTTGTGCCCTAAAATCCAACGGATGTTCCCTCCTTTATAGGCCTTGCCATGCGTCCTGTAAGTAGATGAGGGCCACAATGGGTAAGTTTCTGAACACAGGACGAATGGGGGTATCCATTTAGGGGTGAACGTCTTCATTCCTATGTACACTGTGCAAAAAAACTGTTTTTAAATTTAAAAAATTGCCCAAAAAATTGAAAATCATAACTTTTTCCTTCTGTTTTGCTTACATTCATTCAAACACTGTGGGGTCATAATACGGAGTACACCCCTAGATGAATTCGTTAAGGGGTCTAGTTTCAAAATGGGGTCATTTGAGGGGGTTCTTTATAGTTTTGGCCGCTCAATGGCTCAATAAGTGGGCAATGGGGCCTGGAATTTATTCAGTTGTACCCTGAAATCCAACGGGTATTCCTTTCATTGTAGGCCTAGCCATGTGTCCTGTAAGTCTATTAGGGCCACAATGGGTATGTGTCTGAACACGGGACAAACAAGGGTATCCATTTTGGAGTGAAAGTCTTCATTTATATGTGTGCTGTACAAAATAAACTGTTTTTAAATTGACGCAATAGCCCAAAAAATGAAAATCGTAATTTTTTCCTACTGCTTTGCTTAGATCTATTCAAAAATTGTAGGGTTAAAATACACAGTACATCCCTAGATAAATTCGTTAAGGAGTCTAGTTTTCAAAATGGGGTCATTTGTGGGGGTTCTCTATGGTTTTGGGTGCTCAAGAACTCTACAAGTGGGCAATGGGGCCTAAAAGGACTTCAAGCAAAATCTGTGTTCTGAAAGCCACCGATTACTCCTTTCATTTTGGGCCCCGTTGTGCATGCGGACATCAGATTAGGGCCATAATGGGTATATTTCTGAAAACAGCACAAACAGGGGTATCTATTTTGGGGTGCAAGTCTTCCTTCATATGTGTGCTGTACAAAAAAGCTGTTTTTAAAATGACAGAATTGCCAAAAAAACAAAAATCCTAATTTTTTCCTTTTGCTTTGCTTGAATTTATTCAAACACTGTGGGGTCAAAATACATAGTACACTCCTAGATAAATTCGTTAAGGAGTCTAGTTTTAAAAATGGGGTCATTTGTGGAGGGTTCTATATGGTTTGGGGCGCTCAAGAACTCTACAAGTGGGCAATGGGGCCAAAAAGGACTTCAAGCAAAATTTATGTTCTGAAAGCCACTGACTACTCCTTTCATTTTGGACCCCGTTGTGCATCCAGACATAAGATTAGGGCCACAATGGGTATGTCTTTGAACACGGGACAAACAGTGGTATCCAGTTTTGGGTGCAAGTCTTCATTCATATGTGTGCTGTACAAAAAAAGCTGTTTTTAAAATGACAGAATTGTCGAAAAAACAAAAAATCACAATTTTTTCCTTTTGCTTGGCTTGAATTCATTAAAAAAATTTTGGGGTCAAAATATGCAGTACACCCCTAGATAAATTCGTTAAGGGGTCTAGTTTTCAAAATGGGGTCATTTGGTTTTGGCCACTCAAGAGCTCTACAAATGTGCTATGGGGCCTAAAACGCCTTCAAGCAAAATTTATGTTCTGAAAGATGCTGACTACTCCTTTCATGTTGGGCCCCTTTGTGGACTCAGATATAATATTAGGGCCACAATGGGTATATTTCTGAACACGGGAGAAACAGGGGTATCCATTTTGGGGTGTAAATCCTCATTTTCATGTAAACTATAGGAAAAAAAATATGTCTTTAAAATGACAGATTTGCAAAAATATGAAATTTTACTTTTTCTCCTCTAAATTGAATTAATTCCTGAAAAAAAACTGTGGGGTCAAGATACTCATGACACCCCTCAGTGAATACACTAAGGGGTGTAGTTTTTAAAATGGGGTCATTTGTGGGGGTATCTATTATTCTGACACTCATGAGCCTTTCCAATCTTGGCTTGGTGTAGGAAAACAAAGTGTTCCTCAAAATGCTAAAAAGTAATGTTAAATTTGTACGTCTCCTAAATGGTTAAAAAAAACACAAAAGTTTTTCCAATGTGCGCCCAAAATAAAGTAAACGGGTGGAAATATAAATTTTAGCAAAAATTTCTATATTATGTTTGCACATGTTTAAGATATTGCAGTTGGAAATGTGAAAAAATGACGATTTTTTTCAAAATGTTCCCAATTTTGGCGCTTTTAATAAATAAACAAATTCTATCGGTCTTTTTTTTCCGCCTAAATGAAGTACAGCATGTGGCGAAAAAACAATGTCAGAATCGCTTGGATATGCAAAACATTTCTGGTGTTTTTCCATGTTAAAGTGACACATGTCAGATTTGCCAAATTTGGCCTGGTCATTAAGGCGCAAACAGGCTTGGTCACTAAGGGGTTAAATAAACTGATCAATTCCTCCTCCCCTCCCCCCATTGATTTCAATGGATTTTTGAAAAAACTGAATGCTTTCAGATCTTTGTTTGTTTTTTTTTAGCACAGCAGAAATCAACAGACTGCAGAGCTATTTTGGATCTTTCACAGCAGCAAATTATTTCCATAACACGCAGCGGATTTTGCCATGCGCACGTTAAATGCGGATTGCTTGTTGTATTCTGTCATTTTCAATTCTGCATCAAAATCCACAGAGATGGCAAATTCTACTGGGCGTTGTGGGAACAATCCGCCCCTGTAAAAAGCTGATTAAAAAAAAAGCCAAAAAATACAGGAGTGCAAAAAAAAAAAAAGGGAAAAATGTCAGGAAAGAGTTAACCACTTATCAAGGGGAATCTGCTGGAGTCACCCATGTATATAACGTGGACCTGCCTATACAAGCCACAGCTAGGGCTGCACACACAAAACCCTGTCTAACACTAAAACCACGTGTGATAGAAACACTTCCGGCGCGTAAAAACGACGTCATCAACCAAGACCTCAGTGGCTGGTGGAGATGACGTCATGGCAGCCGAGAGCAGTGAAGCGGGTTTCAGCAGCGGGCTCGGTCTGTGATGGGTTGCTGGACAAGAGCGGCAGTGTGGCAGGATGTCTTCGTGTTCCCCTCAGTCCGCCTGGTATTGTATATATACACGGTGACTTCCGTGCTCTGCACTGCAGGTTGTTATCTGTGCTGTTTTTAAATAAAGTTTATCTTGAAGCCTAATCATTTGTTTCCACCTAGTGCGGCATGTGTAACCATGGTAACCACATGACTGCCTGATCCTTGTCACCAAGCAAATACATTGACTGTTTGAATAAAACTTTATTTAAAAAAAGACAAAGTGCAAAAGGCAATTTTGTAGTGAAATTATCATCCTGACTGTTTGTCAGGTTTGAGGTTATTCTGCTGCGCTGTTAGCTGAGGGTCCGTTTACACCAAATGACTTATCTTCGGACACACGAACGACGTCAAAGTTCACTCGGGCAACCTGCTTATATAGGCAGATACAACGTTGGCGCGTTCAGACGAGAAATCGGTCAGTCTTTCACATTCGCTCTATGAACGACTGAATGATCGGTATTTAAACTGAACGATTAGCGACCGCGCCAACGATTATTTATATGCCACATAACATTAATGAAGTATATATGACCAATTTATCATTTTCCCTCGGTTGAACGTTTTGGTTTTTTTTTTTAAAACCATAATCGTTTCATGTAAAAGGGCCTTAAGCCACGGGCCAGTGCGTTCTCACTGGAGACACAACATGGCCTTTTTAGGACGGGCGAACTGGATTCTGCAGTGGATTCTGGTTGTGAGCCGCCGGTGACCCTGGGCACCTGAATCTTCTGTAATGCAGATGACCG
Organism: Eleutherodactylus coqui; assembly: GCF_035609145.1. Classification (NCBI taxonomy): domain Eukaryota; kingdom Metazoa; phylum Chordata; class Amphibia; order Anura; family Eleutherodactylidae; genus Eleutherodactylus; species Eleutherodactylus coqui. Next base: position 94,508,226 of record NC_089848.1, on the reverse strand, counting down.
CAGTACAGTCCACCCCCCTCCCCCCCCTAATGTTTGTATTTTTTTGCGCCGTCACTGAACGAGTACAAACAGCCCATACGCAATGGTAATTATTAGAGATGAGCGAGCATACTCGCTAAGACAAATTACTCGAGCGAGTGGTGCCTTATGCGAGTACCTGCCCGCTCGTCTCTAAAGATTCGGGTGCCGGTGGGGGAGAGCGGCGAGTTGCGGGAGTGAGCAGGGGGGAGAGAGTGAGGGGGAGATCTCTGTCTCTCCCCCAACCCCCCACCCCGTTCCTCCCCGCCGGCACCCGAATCTTTTGAGACAAGGGGGCAGGTACTCGCAAAAGGCACTACTCGCTCGAGTAATTTCCTTAGTGAGTATGCTCGCACATCTCTAGTAATTATGTTTGGGATGCGGGTCTGACGGTCTCCATTGACTGCAATGGCGGCCATCCGCAGCAAATTGGAACATGCTGCAATTTTTCTTCTGCAATACACGATTGTTATCCTCGAGTTTGAACGACAAAGCGGAAGTTCATGCTTTTCCATGCCTGCACTTTGCCACGGATCCTCCACGCAGACGCAGATTTTTTTTAAAGCAGAGTGTTGCCCAGCCTTAGCCAGAGCAAACCATCTGGAAGGCCGAATAGTCTTGTGATTTGGTTTTTCTTGCTTTTTTTTTAAATGTTTCAACTTTGAAACCCGCAGAGCGAATAACCACATTGCAAAAAAATGTGAAAATTCTGCACTTTTATGTCCCTTTCCACAGCTGATTATTTTCTACAGCTTGAAGCTACATCCGCACGGGCTACAAAATCATCGCTACAAAACACATGTATGTGAAGCTCATAGAGGTGGCTCCGCCCCTTGTCCACAACCAGCAATGGGAGGAGGCAGGACGGGCGGCTCATAGCTCTGCCCCCTCCCATTGCAATTAGCCGAAGGGGCGGGATAGAAGGAGTTTAGCAGTCATGCTGCTAAACTCCCTCCCACCTCCCTTCTCCGGCCGCTGTCATTGGCTCCCGTAGGTGCCCATGCAGCGGCCCACGTATTCCAGCCCAAAAGATAGTTCCAGGACTATCTTTTGGGCCCAACGTAAAAGCGCCCAGCGCTTTATTGGCCTAGCCAGGCATGTTTACGTCGCGGGAAGACGGCCATGTGATCTGATTAATAATATATTTATAGCGCCAACTTATTCCACAGCGCTTATGCATTGGAATCCAATGCATCGGATGGTAGCCTATATCAGCCGGCTGTGAAAACAGAGGCCGATATTACGCTTGTGGGAAAGAGGCCTAAGGTGTAGGGGGGTCTCAAGCGAACAGATTCTAATGGCGGAATCTGCGATTGCCATCCACACGGTGGATCCATGGCAAAATGCAGGCATTGAACGGCATGACTTTTCAATTTTTCAGTCACACTCTGATACGAATTGCGTATTCTGCGAGCGGAAGAAAAATTGCAGCATGCTCTAATTTGCCGGTGACTCCACGCAGACTGCCTCCATTGAGATCAATAGAGGGGTCTGACCCCTCTAACATTGCATATGAGCTGTGGATACCCACTTCATCGCTTAGCAACAGCACAGGAAATACAAACAATGGAAAAGGAAACCTGTACTATCCATGACAGACGGCGAGCCACCGTGATCATCCGCAATACAAAGAAACTGCTGCAGGCCTCCCAAATGCAGAATCCGGCTCGTTCGTGTGAGCCCGGCCTAAACAAGATGTTAAAAATCTTGGTTTTATGCCTGTTTCACACGCGCTACAAAATCATCGCTACAAACTGTATGTGAAGCTCATGGATTCTAATGGGTTCTTTCAGACTACAAAACATCGCCGATGTGAAAGAACCCACTGGAAACCATGAGCTTCACCCACGCGTTTTGTAGCCATGATTTTGTAGTCCGTACGGATGCAGCTTCAGGCTGCATTCCCACAAACGTATATCGGCTCGGTTTTCACGCCGAGCCGATATATGTCGTCCTCATGTGCAGGGGGGGGGGGGGATGGAAGAGCCAGGAGCAGGAACTGAGCTCCTGCCCCCTCTGCCTCCTCTCCGCCCCTCTGCACTATTTGCAATGGGGAGAGGCGGGGTGGGGCGGGGCTAATTCTCGAAACTTAGCCCTGCCCCCATCCCGCCTCCTTTCATTGCAAACAGTGCAGAGGGCGGAGAGGGGGCGGGAGCTCAGTTCCTGCTCCTGGCTCTTCTATCCTCCCCCCTTCCCCTCTGCAGATGGGGACGACATATATCGGCTCAGCGTGAAAACTGAGCCGATATACGTTCGTGTGAATGCAGCCTCAAGCTGTAGAAAATAATCAGCTGTGGAAAGAAACATACATTTTTGGCAATGTGTTTATTCGCTATGTGGTTTTCAAAGTTAAAGCATGTTTTTAAAAAAGAATCCGATGCATCAGATCACAGCGTATATCGGCCGACCGTGAAAACGGTGGGCCGATATACGCTCGTGTGAAAGAGGCCTTAGGTTTATGTAAGCCAAATCCACTGATTAGGCAGGATTGGCTGGCCTTAACAACTTGTCTAATTAATTTGGTCTTAGAGAAGATCAGCCTCCACCAGAGGCGTTTGCAGCGTTCTCCCTGCTCCCCATTAAGAACACATGCACACTCAGCTGAGCACGTGTGTGTGATATATATATATATATATATATATATATATATATATATAGGGAGGGCCTTGGGGATAGATAAGTCAACAGCTATCTAAAGCATATGGCCAGATTTAGGCTCTTTTTAGATGAGCTGATTCTAGTTTGCACAAGCGGGTGACGTCACTGCTAGCTTGTTCAGACAGGCAGATAAATCGTTCTGTATTTTCCAGTCTTCCATATTAGTGAATGTGAAAGACTGAACGAGCGCTGCTTAAGCATAACGAGTGAACAACCCAATGATTATTTTTTTGTCTATATAAAATGAACGCCGAGCGAAAAATGAACAATTCTTGTTCGGTAATCATCTCGTATTTAGAGTGAATGATTATCATTCACTTTCGCTCGTTTTGAATGATTTTATGAATAATCGTTTTGTCTAAAAAGCACCCTTACTTTGCCTGAAGATTAAGCCGTCTATGCCTCTCCAAGACCAACCTTTGATGGCTCCCCTTTCTTTCGTCCAGCCAGTCATCTTCCTGTGCTTCATGACGTCCATAGTAAGGCTGCCTGTCCATGGGTGTAGCGATGATCTCCGCCGCCAGCTGACAGGCTCAGAGCGAAGAACAATCTGTCAGATGGGCTCACCGCGGAGAATTGCGGCATGCCGCCCGCAAGCAGAGAATTGCTATGATTCTCCGCTCATGGACAGCGTTCACTGTGTTCCCCGCGGCCGGATTATCGCCGCAGGAACGCAATGAAAATACGCCCGTGGACAGGCAGCCTAAAGGTGTCTGCAAAAATGAAGAAGCCGAATGGCCAGGTTCCCCAGGGACAAGCATGGCACATTGATTTGACTTTCTTTGAAATGTGAGAACGTCTGGTGGTCAAAGAGGCATCAAAAGTTTGTTCTTCTGTAACGAATAAGCTCCTTTTTCTCCAGACCCTTACAGTACAACGCGCGGCCTCTTAATCGTATTGGCAATGCATTCATGTGTTACAACATCATCAGGTGTTGCCATTTTACTGCTATTATAGTTTCCTGCATTTTGTCCATTTGTTTTCTGTGAAGGTGAGAAGAACCAGACGCAGAATAACACAGACACCTGAGCGTCATCTGTTATGTTACGTCTTCATAAATGTGACGCCTGGGAAGACGTCTACAGCCCGAGTGTAAGGAGGCAGTACATTTGTTCAGGTAATCTTTATTTATATAGCGGCAACATATTCCGCAGCGCTTGCAAGACAGAGGGAACAGAGACAAAACCACGGTTACATGTAGTTATCAAGTGATGGAAACGGTAGGGGTGAAGGTCCTGCTCCAACGAGCTTACATACTACAAGTAATGGGGTGATACAGAAGGTAAAGGGGCTGGCGGTGTGCACGGTATGGTGGGGTGGAGAGGGAGGGGTGCTATACACATAAACAATGGTCAAGTTTAGCTGTATAGTGGCTGAATTAGTATGACTATAAGGGGCGGTTGATTGCAGCTGGCAGGGGTTGCAATCAGTAGGACAGGGAGCATGTTATCAGGCGGAGCACGGAGGGGTTTGGTTTAGGAGAGAGAGGGTATGCCTCCCTGAAGAGGTGAGTTTTTAGAGCATGCCTGAAGTTTTGTGTGTCAGGGATTGCCCAGATAGTTTGGGGTAGCGCGTTCCATGGAACTGGCTCAGCCCTGCAAAAGTTTTGAAGGTGGGAATAAGAGATTCGAGTTAAAGGGGTGCTTAATCTAATTTCATTAGCAGAGGGCACGGGCTGGGTGGTGGATTGAGATGAGGGATGCAATGTATTTAACGGGCAGCCAGTGCAGTGACTGGCACAGGGCAGAGGCGTCCGAGTAGCGGCTGGACAGGAAGATGAGCCTGGCTGCTGCATGCAGGATGAATTGTAGGGGGCAGAGTCTGGTGCGGGGGAGGCCAATCAGAAGTGAGTTGCAATAATCGAGCCGGGAGTGGATGAGGGCAATGGTGAGCGGTTTTAGCGTGTCCATAGTGAGAAAGGGGGGGATTCTTGAGGTGCAGCTGACATGTTCAAGCCACAGATTGGATGTAGGGGGTAAAAGAGATCAGTCGAATATAACCACAAGACAGCGGGTGTGCTGTCCGGGAGTTATGGTGGTGCCACACACTGAGATGGAGATGTCAGGATGAGGTTGGTTAGTAGAGGACAGGAACTCCAGTAGTTCAGTTTTAGGCAGAGAGAGGACATAGTGTTAGAGAATAAGAGGTGTATAACTGGGTGTAGCCAGCATACAGATGGTACTGAAAGCCAAATCTTCTGATGGTCTATCCAATGGGGGCTGTAGATGGAGAAGAGGAGGGGGCCGAGGAGCGATCCCTAGGGGATCTCAACAGCAAGGGTAAGAGGAGGAGAGGTAGAGCCAGCAAGGGAGACACTGGAAGCGCGGTCAGATAGGTAGGGGGAGAACCAGGAGAGAGCAGTGTCCTTTAGGCCGATGGAGCGAAGCATACGGAGGAGTTTATGGTAAACAGTGTTGAATGCTGCGGAGAGATCAAGAAGGATCAAGTAGGGAGTAGTCACCCCTCGATTTAGCCATCAGCAGGTCGTTTGATGCTTTAATCAGGGTGGTTTCTGTTGAGTGCAGAGTGAAAGCCTGACTGTAGGGGGTTAAGAAGAGTTTTCTGAGAGATAGCTTAGAAGGCGGGAGTAAACCAGGCGCTCTAATAGTTTAAAGATGACGGGAAGGTTTGAGATGGGTCGGTAGTTGGCAGCATCAGTCGAGTCAAGGGTCGGTTTCTTTAGCAGTGGGGATATGATAGCATGTTTAAATGAAGAGGAGATGATGACTGAGGTCAGAGAGAGGTTGAATATAGTGATGAGATTGGAGATGACCACTGGGGAGAGGGATCAGAGGAGGCGTGACGGAAAAGGGTCGCTAGTGCAGGTGGTGGGGTGAGCTGAAGAAAGCAATCTGGACTTCTTCCTCTGTCGTTGGCCTGAGTACAGAGACAAGAGCTAGATGTAGTACTGAAGAGACTAGGGTCGGGGCTAGTCTGGGATTGGGAGGTTATTTCCTACTGGATGTCATTGATTTTCTTCTTGAAGTAAGCAGTCGGATATGAATTCTAAGGGAATTGTCACGTCCACCCAGGACGTACTGTATCTGTAACCTGCAGATCTCGCACAAAAAAACAAACTGTGTCAAAACAATTATAAACTAAATCACTGGAACTCTTTCCTTATCGAAATAACCTCAGGGATGGGGACCTGCCTAAACGCAGGCAATTCGCCCTGACGAGGACGTATCTGTCCTCGGCCCTTTAGTTAGCCCTACATGGGATAGGGGAATAACATAAGAAACACAATAGAAAAGAAACACAAACTTCGCTTTGAGATGCAGCAAGCCAATGATAGAACCAGGACCAAGCTCTGACTGAAACCACAGTCAGAGCTAGACTGAAGATTCCACAGTGATTCAATCCAGCATCAGCCAAACTAAATAGCCCTGATAACTACCCACAGGTGCTGCTAATCACATCTCACCTAATACTACACCCACCAGAGCCAGAATATGGAGAACTACCTGCAAAACCTGCACCAAACTATCAGCATGGCAGCAATCCCAGTACCGCCACAACAGGAAATATAGCAAGAATTGTTTTCTTGTACTTAGTTTTTTTTTTCGGGACTGATTACTTGCTGTTCATGATTGGATGCACAGTTGATGCAATATTTTTGTGCATCCTTTTCTTGTGGATTTTTGCTAATACTAAGGCTGGGTCCAGATGGGGCTGATTTCCAGATCTCAGTCCAACCGATTATCTGTGGGATGTGCTGAAAAAAACTGGTCTGATGCATGGCGGCCACATCTACAATCTTTCAGAAGTTAACCCCTTAGTGACAAGCCTATTTTTTTGCTTTAAGGACCAAGCAGTTGTCATCATCACATTGCAAGAACCATAACTTGTTGACATAGCAATTTTTTTTGGATGGGGAACAGTTTTTTGTTTTTTTTAATGGCACCGGTGTGGGGTACATATAAAAGTATACAACACATTATTAGGTGTCTTTTTTGGGGGGCGGGGACCCTCTTAGAAATTCCGCAATTTTTCGGTTTTGTTTTTACAGCATTTACGATTTGCTAAAAATAACATAAAACTTTTTCTATCTGGATCTGCACAATTACTTCAATACCAAGTTTTTATATCAATTTATTTTTTTTACTACTTTACATAATAAAAGCACATTTTTAAAGAAAAACAATTTAATCTGCATCACCGGATTTTAAGAACGATAGCATTTTTATTTTTCTGGCAACAAAGCTATATGAAGGCTTGTTTTTTGAGGGAAGATTTGTAGTTTTTATTGGTACCATTCTTAGTTACATGTGACTGTTGGATTGCATTTTTTTGGGAGGCGAACAAAAGAAAAATAGCAATTCTGGCATTCGTTTTTAAAATTTATCTTTACGGTTCAGCGTGTGCAGTAAATGACAAAATATTTTCAATGTTTTCAATGGGTCCTTACGAATGCGGTAATACCTAATTATATGCTGTTTTTTATTTTAATTTTTTTTAGAAAGGGTTTTGTGGGAAAAAAATGTATATTTTTGTAAACTATATATTTTTTCTTTAACTTAAAGGGGTTGTCCCGAGAAAGCAAGTGGGGGTAAGCACTTCTGTATGGCCCTATTAATGCACTTTGTAATATACATCGTGCATTAATTATGAGCCATACAGAAGTTATTCACTTACCTGTTCCGTTGCTAGCGTTCTCGTCTCCATGGTGCCGTCTAATTGCAGCGTCTAATCTCCCGATTAGACGCGCTTGCGCAGAAGGGTCTTCTCCCTTCTCTTGGTCTCGGCACGAGCGGTGTTCTGGCTCCGCCCCATCACGTGTGCCGATTCCAGCCAATCAGGAGGCTGGAATCGGCAATGGACCGCACAGAGCCCACGGTGCACCATGGGAGAAGACCCGCGGTGCATCGTGGGTGAAGATCCCGGCGGCCATCTTGGTAAGGTAAGTAAGAAGTCGCCGCAGAGCGGGGATTCGGGTAAGTACTAAACTTTTTTTTTTTTTAACCCATCCCTTGTGTTTGTCTCGCGCCGAACGGGGGGCCTATTGAAAAGAAAAAAAAAAGCCGTTTCGGCGCGGGACAACCCCTTTAAACTTTGACACTGTTTTTGAAGTCCCTCAAGGAGACTTGAAGATACGATAGTTCGATCACTAGGATAGTACACTGCATTACTTATATAGTGCATACTAGTAAGCCTATAAAAGCAGCCTGTTAGACTGTGCTGGAGGCAAGGCCTGATGGATTGAGTTACATGACAGACACGTAGACCTTCGTCACTTCTAATTGTTATGGGAACCCATTGGTACCTTGCAGTCACATCAAAAATGCTCAGTACTGCTGTACAATGTCCTCCATGCTGCTGCTATTCCTGAGTGTGTTACAGAGAAGAGGAGATTCCACACCCCTATCTGTGCATTATATTGGAGCCATCAAGTGGCATGTTTTATGGGCGGTTTGGGAGGCTACCTGAAGCTCCTGGTGGGCCCATTGCCGCCCCAACTAACCTAGTATCTTAACAGGTTGTTCACTTAGAAGCACAGTAACGCTGCCTCTGTGGCAATCTGAGGTTGCCCGCTGCCACACTCATTCCAATTATATGAACCATAGCGCAGTTTTGAACACCACTGAAATTAATTTGAAACACAGTCATCAATATGTCATTAACGTGTAGATTTCCAGTTTTATTTCAAGAGATTTAACAGAAATCTTGTATTAATGAGGACTTCTCGGGTCAGCGGAGCCGGCTGCATAGCTCTACATCTGTGGCCCTGCTATTGCAGCTTTCTTTTTGTTTCTATTTTCACCTGTTCCACTGTAGGGAGTCCTGTTAGATTCAGCCACCGGTGCTCTGGATCTGTCAAGTGGGCGGTCTCCTCAGCTCAGTCAGTCAAATCTGACATCATTCCATTGACAGTGAGTGGAGGAAAATGCCTACTTGACAGATTCAATGTGTCCGGAGCCTAATGCTATGGGAGTCATTACTGCACAATGGGGGAGAGTAAAAAGCAAAGGAAAAGTTGCTATTGGGTCAGAGGGGCCACGGATGGAAAGCTATGCAGCTGGCCATGCTGACCCAAGGGCATAATCGATCCTCTTTAACCACGCATGAATTACATGCATTTCCTTATTTAGTAATGTACAAGTTTGATTTGGCCGTTACTTAAGTTTCTTCTATCTCTTAAATAGATGTGGTGGTGACAAATGTATATGTGAGACCCAAGATAGATAGATAGGGTCCCACATGTACATTGTACACCACAACATTATTTTCTGTTTCAGATTGCAGACATGCCCAAGTCATTGTCTCTGGCTGCTCAAATCACACCAGAAACAAAGACGAGAACCTTTCAAGTGGAATCGCGTTACTTTCGTTTCCTAACGATTTGTTGAGAATGAAGTGTTGGCTCACCCAGATTGGTCAGGACTTTTGAGACATCAAGAGTTTTGCAAAGAGAGTTTTGGAAGGGAAGACGGACGTTTTCTGTATTTGCCCGGAGCACTTCTCGCCAGATTCATACAGACAAACAAAAAAACTTCTAAAGGGCAATGCCATGCCATGTCACTCCAACAAGAACCCTCAACCACCTGAAAGGAAATCTGACCTCTGTAACACAACCTTTAATGCTCAATTTATGAAAGCTAGCTCTCTACAGTATGTAGTCATGGAGGATGTCGGTACACTTACTGTTCTCACGATGGACACAAGCAGTACAACCAACCCTTTCTGCAGAGTACAACATGCACATGTAGGTATAAGTCCCATGTGGGCAGAAAAAGTGTAGTATTCAGGAAATGGTTTCAAGTTAGCACATATGACTCTGGGTCCTAGCTTTGTGTCTGACTTGCAAAAACCCACATGAAAAAAGACCCTTGTTATATATGTTTTGCAATATATATATATAATATATATTTCCCGATTATTTACTCTCATCCCCCCTTTCTTCAGCTTAGAGCACACCAGGGAAAGGTTCAGGACCAGGGTTGCCCTTTTCAGGGCTGATACTCTTAATAGCTGGTATGAAACACCTTGGTGACTATATGGTCCTATATTTTTCCTTTTTCAATTGCATTCTTGAAATATTAAGTTTTAAAGATCTCCTATGCTAAGGGTCTTTTTTCCCTTATGGGTTTTTGTACTTCACATTGCTATTCATCATTGCATCTAAGCATTGGGTTCTCTTCCATGATAAATATGTACCTGACTTGGCAGCTGGTAATATTTCCATGGAAATTGAAGCAGTAGAAAATACAGGCTATGTCACTGTACCTCCAGGGGCTCTGTTTCACGTACAGGATCCCCCTGAGGTTCAGCATGTTAGATTAATATAATTTTGGAATATTTCTGCTCCACTGTAGCAACAGCATGATCAGTGAAAACCATAGGATTCACATATAATCATTACTGATGTTGATCGTGCCTCTAGCACAGGTGAACTGAAAGCTCCCTACATTATGATAATGTAAATTGGGGTGCCCAGAACTGGACACAGTATTCCACATGGGGTCTGACTAAGTAAGAGTAGACGGGGATAATTACCTCACATAATCTAGACTCTATGCTTCTCTTAATACATCCCAGAATTGTGTTTGCCTTTTTTGCTGCATCACACTGTTGACTCATGTTCAGTCTATGATCTATTAGTATACCCAAGTCTTTTTCACATGTGCTGCTGCTTAGCCCAATTCCTCCCATTCTGTATGTGCTTTTTTTTTCATTTTTCTTGCCCAGAGAAATGCATTCTGTTAGTCGCTACCCACCGTTCAAGTTTGTCTATATCTTTTTGAATCCTTTCTCTCTTCTCCAGTGTTAGCCATCATTGAGAAAAACACATTTAAAGTCAAGTTCAATCTTTATGGAGCTTGTGTTATATGTGCGTAGTCTTTATAAATTTACTTTGGAGGTCATTCTTCTGAATATCATCAGTAATAAGTTACTTGCTTGTGACGCTTCTCTCATTTGTTCTCCCAGGTACAGGGATCCCCTCGGGATCAGCAGTTCTCAGTAGGACTATTGCCTGTTCTCGGAATGACTTCCATGGATAATGACAGCATTTACATGACTGACAGGATTTTACGCCTCACCTTGGAGATCATGTTCCTCCTAACTGGAGAGGTGAGCAATATTTGGAGTGAAGCAATCACACTGAAACTGTCTTTATTTCTTACAATTGGGTTTCCTAACCTGTGATCCTATGGGGCTGAGCTGTGATTAAAGTCACAGACCAATATTGGGGAGCACTAGTGTATGGAAAATGATAGGGAATCTTTCACGTACATTGACGGCAGCTAGCCTGCACTGTTAGTGCACCGCGGCTTACTGACACTATTATGGGGCACCTTTGTTCCTGACTTTGGTGTGATGATAGTTACTAACAGTAAGATTGGTTGACCCTGCAATGGAGACACTTTGGTTGCTTCCATTGTTGCTGCCTGCCGTCGTGGTCACTAGTACATAACATACCACCCTGTCCTCTATCAGTGTGACTGTTGAACATTCATCAAAGTTGCACGTTGCTCACAAGGTTATAAAGTTTGGGGCCCCTACTTTGTCAGGTAATCTCCTCCAGCACATTTGCGTCCGTTACACTTGTCTCTCTTGATTCACAGGATTACACAATAGTGAAGAAGACATATGTTGATCATATAACATCCGTCCACAGCCCCACTAGGTCAGGAGGAAGGGGTGCAGCCAAGGAAGCCGACACCATACCAACCACTGGCTTTGTGAATCAAGAGAGGAACAAGGAGATTCTGCAGCTCGCCAACCAGATTGTGGAGTTGCTGACGGGAGAGGTGGGCATTACAGACCGCAAGATGCCGTTCCTCTTAAAAACATGAGTTTTTGCCTAACTGTTTCCTTTGGTAAACGGGCACAAATAATTTAGGATAAGACAGCCGTTTCCTTATATATTGTAACTATCTGACCTTAATAACTTTATGTGCAAAAGCCTTAGGTGCAGTGTCTGAACATGCTTGGATCACCTTGCAGATACTCTGTGACAGCGCAGTTGTCAAGTACTAGAACTACCCCTGTTTCCCCCAAAATAAGACAGGGTCTTATATTTTTGCTCCAAAAGAGTTTACTTTTTTAGATCTATAGCTGCCTGGACACTATTTATATTGACTTTTTTATTAACCGTAACTAGGGCTTAATTTTGAAGTGGGGCTTATACCCTGTTTCTCTGAAAATAAGACGTACCCTGAATATAAGACATAGCATGATTTTCCAGAATTTTTGAGGATGCAAAATGATTTTTCAGGCTTTTTGAGGATGCTTGAAATATAAGCCTTACTCCAAAATTAGGCCCTGCTAACAGTTAATTAAAAAAGTCAATTTAAATAGTGTCCAGGCAGCTATACATGTAAAAAAGTTAAACCTTTTTGAACAAAAATTAATATAAGATACTGTCTTATTTTCGGGGAAACACTGTAGTTTAAGCATCCTCAAATATCATTCTGCATCCTCAAAAACCCATTAAAACCATGCTAGGGCTTATTTTCAGGGGAACAGGGTATAGGTGTATATCTGTCTCAGCCAATAAGCCCTCCGTTTTGCATACTGGTCAATGATTACAGTTGTTGTTATATATCTGTATCCTTGTACATTTTAGGTGCCTGTGAGGTGTCAGGATGTTGCTGTCTATTTCTCTATAGAAGAATGGGATTACATAGGTAAACAAAATCTGTACAAGAACATCATCATGGATGATCACCAGCTCTCAGCACAGGGTGAGGAAACGTTTCCTATATGCAAAAAAGTTTAATTACTGTCCATCCTTCATAAGCATTCAGACAGAGTTTACAGAAGGTTGTCCCGGGCAAAGTGCTATCTGCCCGAGGATGTATATATACGTCCTGGGTGAGAAGAGGTTGCTACGAAATGATGTATATTTATATCATGGATAGCCTGAGCCCACACCATCTTCAGTGGGAGGTGACAGTGACTAACAGCCGGCCTTCGGCTGCAACAGCGAGGATTGGTGAAAACACCGATCCGTGCTGTTAACCACTTACATGCTGCGTTCAATGTTGATTGCGGCATTAAAGGGTCAACAGCGAGAGAGCTTCGTCTGTGACATCATCAGCCCTCCGACATGAAACACTGGAGGGCTGATGAGTTGCCATGGCAACCAGATGGCAGTCAATGGTGTCTGAGTCTGCCATAGATATTCTACTGCAGTACTTCTATATACTATAATGTATAATCATTATTTCTTCCTGAGAGCTCTTGGGATTTGAAGTTCACGTCCCCTACAGGGACTTGGAAAAAAATATTCAGTGGGAGTTGTGCCTGTAATACCAACCCGGGCCGATTCGCTATGGTCAGCATTATTGCTTTCTGCGCTGACCACAGTGACAGCAGGCGCTGGAATCAACTACTCAGCCTGTCTGTCATAGGAAAAATGTTAAATAGTCCTGGAATACCAATTTAAGAAAAAGGGGGGGAAAAAAGCCCCCCATAGGTATCCATAGCCTTTGATGAGAAATAGGAGGTTGCATTATATAATGAAGTGTTTGTAGATTGCACGCTCAAAATAAAGCAAACTTAGTCTAGAACTTAAATACATTTTATTCTCCAACAGGCGAACCACCAGTTTTGACTCCCAAGTATGTAATAGAAGAGGACTTGATAGAAGAGCCTTTGAATGACTTGAATACCACAACTATAAAGTCTCCAAGCAGTGGTAACTACGGTTCATGCGACTTGTAGTGGATGCAGAACTAGCATTAGAAGAGTTTGTATAAAGGTCTTATTAATATACTATCATTCGGACACTTCAACCAGTTTTACTGTTTACAGAAAAACGAAACTTAGAAATTGCGCACACAAAATCTCCCAGCACGTCCTCTCTTAGGCCTCATGTCCACTAGGAAATTCGGACCAGCGCGGATTCTCCATACAGAATCCCACAGCGGGTCCCTCCTTTCCCGCAAACATAAGGCCCGAAAATACGATTACTTACCTGTCTGGACGCTACGGATCTGCTCTCCGTTGCGGTCGGATCTTCTTTCTTTGGCCCCGGCGGATGTGCTCGGCACACCGGCAGCGTCCCGCGCGCATGTGCCATGCACACCTTTTTTTTTTTTCTTAAACTCCTGCTCTCCCACGGCAGAGCAGAAATTTAGCTGCGGGTGTGCCGCGGATCCGGACAGCTTCCATAGGCTTCAATAGAAGCCTGCGGGAACCGTCCATGCGGGAAACCCGCAGGAAAAGGACATCCGCAGGTATTCACTTACCTGCAGGTGTCCAATGCATCCCTATGAGTGCGGATCACACGTGCGGTACACCCGCGCGAATTTGGTAAATCAATCTTCTTTGTGGACATGAGGCCTAAATCTCCTCTTTTTGATCATTAGGGTGAAGACCCACTTGCGTTTTTCTTAACGCGATTGTCAATGGGACTTTCTAATGTTAAAAACGCATTGCACAAAAATCGCAAAGCAAAAACTTGCGATGTGTTTTTAACATTAGAAAGTCCCATTGACAATTGCGTAAAACAAATGCAGGGATATCGCAAGAAAAACGCAAGTGAGCAGGAGCCCTTACAAAAGAGAAATCTATAAAGAAATCTGTGTGTGCCCCAGCCATGTCACCTTCATCCTCCTCTTCACTGTCTGTTGGGCTGTAAGACATCTCAAACTGCAGCAGTGGCCTACAGTCAATGTATGTCTGTGATTGGTTCATCAAGCGCTGGCTCTGATTAGCTGAGCTGCAGCACTCGAGAGCCAATCACAGCAAGCGCTTCCTGGGGGCGGGGATTTTGAATCTTCAATCCAGGAAGCACTGAGGAAAAACTTCAAGGAAGTCTTCCAAAGCTTCAGGGGAGACGCGCAGGGAGCTGACAGCGCCTGTTAGGTGATGTATTATTTTTTTTTTTTTTTTTTTACTGCAGCTAGGGCTTATTTTAGGCAACAAAGTAAGATTTCCTGAAAGCCTTGCAGAATAAGTTGGCACTATACAAATAACAAGTGACACACACACAGGCTACAAAACAGCAAATCGTGGTAATATTTAGCAACCAGCGATTGTTTTTTTTCCCCTTGCAATGTCGCAGGCTACAAAACATTGCTAATGTGTAGAACTCATAGGAAAGCATGAGCTTCATATACATGCGATTTGTAGCACTGTCGCATTGTGAATGATGAATGAAGCACCAGTCGAACATGTGTGGTCAGCTCTCCATTCATGGCAAGGAGGCTGATGGAAATGCCAGGGCGCTTGCTGCTCAGCTATCTGGCGTTGCATTGAAAATGGGGCACCAGACCCACTGCTGGGGGTGCACTAAACCCACAGTGAGGACTGAGGACATGGGACCTTCGTTCTTGGGATTAGTGGGGGTTTCAGCGATGAGACCCCCAGTGATCAGCAAGTTGTTCTCCATCTAACTTAAATATTTTATCTTTGACAGGTGAACGACCATTTTTTACTTCAGCACATCAAATTAAAGTAAAAATAGAAGATGACATCATAGAAGATCTTTTAGATACCACAACTATAAAGTCTCCGACCACCAGTGAGCCGGTTTCATTCGACCTTAGTAAACCAGGAATGTCTGCAGACTGCATGGAGCGCCACGACTTTGTCGGCACAGCACGAAAGCCATTGTCTTACCCAGAGTGCGGTAAATGTTTTAGGTTTTGACCAAGATTCATTTACATTTTTTGTATCCTGGGTGTGGGAAGTTTTTTATATTGAAATTGCAACTTGCTCAACACAAGAGAATTCACACTAGAAAGGAGCAACATTTGGTCTGCAGTAAATTTATTGCATACAAATCTAAACTGGCGATTCGAGATCCAATACAAGCGAGGGACCATTCACTGGTCATTAGAGGGTTTGTATTGGTTACCAAACAACTTTCCTACTGTAGCTCGAACTGTCTTAAAATAACAAAAAGAGCAGTACTTGCCATCCTCTGCTGCGGGGATCCAGCATCGCTGTCCCGCCTTTCTGATGATGTCGTCACAGGAAGTCACCTGACTTGCTGGAGCATCTGAATAGCCACTTGTTCTGGCAACAGTGTTCAAATCCTGGGCACCATTATGCCAGGCCTTCTGAACAGTTACCCTAAAGCTCAAGGGTGTCCAACTCTTTTTCACTGAGGGCCACATCAGCCTTAGGGTGTCTCGCGATATTGCTGCAGATTTTTTAACGCGAATGTCAATAGAAGTTTTGACATTAGAAAGTCTTATAGGTATTCAGGTTAAAAAAAATGCAGCGATATCGCGATTGCAAGTGTGAAGGCACCCTTACGGTTGTCTTCAAAGTGCCGATTATAAGACTGTATAGTAATAGTGGACTCGTACAGAGCTGCAGCTACTTTAACGTTCCTATTTTGACAAGTGGGTCACAAAGAAATCCCATCTTCACACTGGGAACATTCTCCAGTTTACACAGATCCATATAGAGTACACACAATGAGGCCTATTTACGTATAAGCGTCCAAAGGTTGCACGTGCCAAAACTGCACCTTTTGGGGCTTGTATACTGTACACGTTTAAAAAAAGAAAAAAATTAAAAAAAGTGGCTGGGGTTCATGTTTAGGGGTGTGGCCACACGCAGCTGGTCTTTTTTTATATCCATGCCTGAAACTGGTGTAAATAATATCAAACCTACTCCAAACCCTAGACCCTGGGGTAGGTCTTCATCTGGTACACAAGTGCCACCGGAGACTTGCATTTCTTAATACATTTGTCGCTCATAGCCAAGTGCTGGGCTTACTTCGACTAGGATTTCACACGCCAGTCAAAATACATTGGGCAAATTAGGATGCACCATTTGACTAGCATATGTGACGTCGTGTTATCGTATGGAAGGTTTTTGATCTGCGGCAGGCTGTCTACTAAATATGTTGTTCTCAACAGGTGAACAACCAGTTTTGATCGTCAAGCATGAATTAGAGGATGACTTCATAGAAGACCCTTTAAATGATTCAAATAGCACAACTATAAAGTCTCCGACCAGCAGTGACCATTTTTCTTCTGACCTCAGTAAATGGGAACCAATGATGGCAGACAACGTGGATCACGACGACTGTAGTGGCCCAGCGCAGGAGCCCTTGTCTTGTTCAGAGTGCGGTAAAAGTTTTAGGTTTCGATCAAGACTCATTGCTCATGCGCGTATTCACACAGGGGAAAAGCCTTTCTCGTGCCCCGAGTGCGGGAAGTGCTTTGTACGGAAATCACAACTTGTTCAACACACAAAAATTCACACCGGAGAGGAACAGTGTTCATTCTGTGGGAAGTGTTTTACACAGAAATCCAAACTCATCCAGCATGAGAGAACTCACACGGGAGAGCGGCCATTTTCTTGTCATCGGTGTGGCCTGTGTTTTGCACAGGAAGCAACACTTACGAAGCACGAGCGCATTCACACGGGGGAGAAACCGTTCTCTTGTTCAGAGTGTGGGAAACGCTTTATGCTAAAATCTTATCTCCGTTGTCATCAGAGAATTCATACCGGAGAAAAGCCGTTTTCATGTTCTTACTGTAACAAGGACTTTACGCAGAAATCGCATCTTTCTGAACATACTAAAATTCACACAGGTGCAAAACTTTTCTCTTGTTTGGAGTGTGATAAAAACTTTACACAGAAATCTGGACTCCTTTTACACCAGCGCCTCCACACAGGCGAGAAACCTTTTTCATGCTCCGAGTGCGGTAAAAGTTTTATAAAGAAAGCGCAACTCGTTCAACACAAGAGAATTCACACGGGAGAGGAGCAGTGCTTGGTTTGTGGGAAATGTTTTACACACAAGTCTAAATTAATGGATCATCAGAGATCCCACACGGGGGAGCGGCCATTCACTTGCCATCAATGCGGGAAAAGCTTTGCACTCAAAACAACATTAACAAGACACCAGCGGCTTCACACGGGGGCGAAGCTCCTCTGCTGTTCAGAGTGTGGCAAATGTTTTATGCAAAAATCAGATCTCTGTCGTCATCAACGGACTCATACGGGGCAGGAACCACTTTAATGGTCCAGTTGGGACAAGGGCTTTACTCTGCAGTCGCCTCTCACTCAACATATTACAGTTCACACTGGGAACATTCTTCACTAGAGATGAGCGAGCGTACTCGCTAAAGGCAAATTACTCGAGCGAGTAGTGCCTTATTAGAGTACCTGCCCACTCGTCTCTAAAGATTCGGGTGGCGGCGGGGGAGAGCTGTGAGTTGCGGGAGTGAGCAGGGAGGAGCGGGGGGGGGGGGAGAGAGAGTGTGAGAGCTCCCCCTTGTTCCTCTCCACTCTCCCCCGCAGCTCCCCGAATCTTTAGAGACGAGCGGGCAGGTACTCCCATAAGGCACTACTCGCTCGAGTAGTTTGCCTTAGCGAGTATGCTCGCTCATCTCTATTCTTCACTCATCCTCAGTTTACTAAACTCTACACTGAGAGCGCACACAGATGACCTTACCGCAATCCATTTGCCCCATTAAGACGTACCATTTCACTAACCTCAGTAATATTGTATGGAAGGCTTTCATCTGCAGCTGGTTCTGTCTATTTAAAAGGAAAAGTCACTTTATTCTTAATAAAATATTTAAAATGGTTTAGAGGGGTTATACAACTTTTTAAAGTTAATTGGTGGGGTTCTGCTGCTCAGGTTCGCTACCGATCAGCTAATTGAATGGGGCCTCCGCAGCTTCTTCATTGTCTACATGCGAGTGCGATTGTGCTGGTATCCCAGAATTCCATATTTATAGTGGCCGATTGAGTGCTACAGGCTCGTCCCACTGAAGTGAAGGTCTATGGTCAGTATGAGACATCACCCTCCTTTACTTTCTGGAATTTAGGGCGCATTCAGACGACCGTATATCGGCCGCGTATTCACGCCGGCCAATATACGGCGTCTCTCTTTGCAGGGGGAGGAGGCTGGAAGAGCTGGGAGCAGTGCTCTGAGCTCCCGCCCCCCTCTCTGCCTCCTCTCCACCCCCTCTGCACTATTTGCAGTGAGAAGGCGGGATGGGGGCAGGGCTAAGTTCCAGGACCTAGCTCCACCCCTGTCCCACCTCTCCTCATTGAACTTGATTGTAGCAATTCTTCATTCATGCGACCATAAAACCGCATACGGTTGTGTAAAAGAGGCCTTACCGGAAATGTGTGCAGTGTATATCTTGTGTCTACAACTGATGCGATTATGAAACGGATGATGAACTAATCTCACACAATTTTTTGTTTTTTTTTAAACTACATCATAAAATCAGATTAAATTGGACTTTAGCATAAACGTTTAATCCATATAAATTAATAGGATTCATCTAAAGATCTATTATCCATTTTGAGTCCATCAACACATTACAAAGAAAAAAAGTCCTGCAGCTGTTTAATTAGCAGTAGAGTTGAGCGAACGTACTCTGCCAAGCTTGATGCTCATGCGAGTATTGGTGTACTCGATGGTGCTCGTTACTCGACCCTGCCCCAGAGAGACTCCCATTGTAGCCAGTGGGGTTTGTTACTGGAGTAAAGCTCTCGAATTTTACGAAAAGCTCGACTCAAATAACGCGGACCCGAGCATTTGGGCGCTCGCTCATCTCTATTTAGCAGACATCGAATGAAGATCTCGACTGAAAATGTAATGGAAAATATAAAATCAACATTGCAGGTGCATATAATTTAGTATATCCCACACGGGTGGGGGGTGGATACTGAACTCGTAGATAGCTTGGCAGTAGCAGCAGAGAATGGAGGGAAAACAACTGCTATTTTCATAGGTTCCGAGGCATCTTCTGGTGCTTAATACCTGGGTCTTATACTTGGGGCGGGGTATGTGTTTAGCTATGTCTGACTGCCCCAAAGCCAGTTTATAAAGTGGTAGCCTGCACGTGTGACCCTAGGCCTACTAGCCCACTAACTTTCACTTAAAAATTGAAAAAAAAACCCTCCCAAAAATGTAACTTTTTTTCTGCAAGTTTTTTTTTTTTTTTAAATGTATGTCTCATGTAACGTTTAACCTTAAAGTGACATAACTCATTTTAGCCTTAAGATGCATTCACACGAGTGAGAGTGAGTCGGGAGGTGGACACTGAGTAAAGAAAGAGTCCTTCCTACCAGCTATACTCCCCCTGCAGGCACTGAGCTAAACCAGTTTGTACGTAAACACTAAGAGAGGACATTACTAAGCCCCGCGACAGATCTCTGCCGCCCGGGAGCAGGAGCCGCCGGCGAATCTCTGCCGGTCATCCCTATCTAATAAATAGGCTGACCATGGAGAATCGGGGCAATTCGCAGCATGCTGCGAATTGCCCGCCACGAGCAGAGAATTGCAATGATGGGAAGCGTTGGTTGGCGTGATTCGCCGGCGGTTTACCGCCGCCGAATACACTGCCGTGGACAGGGGGCCGAAAGGTGATCGAAGCAGACCATAATAATAAATAAAACTGTGCACTGGAAAAAAAACACAGCACGTTCTGAGTAACAAAATAGTAAAGTAACAAAAATCTTGTTTTTTAGTCCATGTCATTGGGGAACACAGCAAAACCTCGGGATGTTCTAGATCAGTATCCGCTGCTGCCATAAATTTGTGTTGGGTTCCACTTTAGAGACTTACAGTACTGCTGTCACTCTGATAGAAGAAAGTAATGAGGCAGACGATGGTTGCCATTACTGTCATACTCACCCGTGTGTGTGTTATTCATTCCTCGTCTGAAAGGAGGAATACAGGACTGAGACCGCCTATCATACCAGTAAAGTCATGTCCAATGTGGAGACTCACAGTACAATTACTCCTCCCATGGTCTCGTTCACATGGGCATATGCGTACAATGCTCCCATAGCATTGTACACATTATAGCTAGAGATGAGCGAACGTACTCGGTAAGGCCGATTTCGTAATCGAGCACCGCGATTTTCGAGTACTTCACTACTTGGGTGAAAAGTACTCGGGGGCGCTGTGGGGCGGGGCGGAGTGGGGGGGGTAGCAGCGCGGAACAGGTGGAAGCTCTCTCTCCCTCTCCCCCCCCCCCCCCCCCCACTCCCCTCTGTAACCCCCCGCTCACCCACAGCGCCCCCGAGTACTTTTCACCCGAGTAGTGAAGTACTCGAAAATCGCGGTGCTTGATTGCGAAATCGGCCTTACCGAGTACGTTCGCTCATCTCTAATTATAGCCCATATGCTCTGCTGGCAGAGACTGGTATGGGCTGCATATACCCAGGAATAATATGGACATGTGCGCTGTGATTTTTTTAAAATCTATATAGTGGACCAGTGGGGTCAGATAGCCTATCTGGTCTGATGCTGCAGTGGGGGATGCGTGCTCTAGCTGCCATTTCTATGCTCATAGGCCTAAGTAGGGCCCTGCGAACTCCACCCTAGATCCAGCCCAGACAGGTCCTGTCCACCTTTTTGGGGGGTTGGAGAAGCACTGGAAGTGCCGCCTACATCTATGTAGGCTGGAGAAGCTTAGGCCTAAATCTAGGGCCTGCCCAGGAAGAGAGGAGTGTAACCGGGTGAGACTGCAGAAGGTGTGGGAGAAGGTGCTGTTCTTTGCGGTAGGCTGCAAAATTTTGAACAGCTTGGCAGCCGGATCGCACTTACAGGCTACAGCTGTGGAGCAAAAGGAGACCCAAGGGACTGGAAAGCTCTGGGAAAAGGTTGGGTGGCCAGAAAAGTGCAGCAGGCACCAAGAAAATAGGTCTGGTGGAGGGGGAAAACCGTAAGTGAATCACGTACCCCAAAGAGGTTAAAAGGGAAGAGCCAGACCACCTACAATGGTGAGATGCCCAAAGTATAAAGGAGGGAACCCCACGGAAGGAAGGGTTACCAGGAAGGGGGTGAAGGTGTAAGTGTGGGTGTGTTTGGGGAAAAACCGGCACCATACTTGCCTAACGCACATAGCTTGCCTTTATTCTCTTTCCTTCGGCTCTGCTGGGGCACCAGCAGGGTCACTGCTTCAGCGACTGTCACTTAGTGGTGAAAGATCGCTGGATGTGGGGGAGCAGGCAGGAATCTCAGGTGACCCCCATCATTGGAGGGAAACAGAGTGGTTAGTGCTGTCCTGTTGTCTTCTTGGAGGAGGAAGTAATGGCGCTTGTACATGAGACGATTATCGTCCAGATTGCTGCAGGAGCCTGAACAATAATAGTCCCGTGTAAACACATGCAGCGACTGAACGGCTGTCCGTTCAGTGTAAACAGCAGTCGTTTACTTTTGACAGACTGTCTGCTGACTGTGAAAGAAGGTCAGTGGGGAAAAATACTCCACGGCCGCACCGCTGCTAACGATGTCAGCGATAGTCGCTCCCGCCTAATAGCACTAGAGCGAGTATCACTGGGACCAGCTGTCGGGCATCGTAAAAGGACCATAAGTGTGTCTGATACAGCACAGTTCTCCCTCCACACTTAGGGACAATCAAAGACGTTAGATCAACCACGCTTCCCAGCTAGAGGGGAAGGACAGAAGACCTGCGGAGCAGGAGGTCTGCCTCCTACGGATGCTAAGCTAAAACAGATTGAACTCAATTCCTGTGAGAGGGGTATAGCTAGTGGGGGGGGACTGAGTCTTTCTTCACTCATAGTCCGCCTCCTAATAGCAGTACTCTCTACCCAAGATTATGCTGTGTCCTCCAATGACACAGAAGAGAAATGCCTAGATTTTCTGTTTTGTTTAACAGATTTTACTATACTAAATAAATAACATAATATTTTATAGTACAGGTTGTTACAGATGTGGTGACACCAGTTTACCAATTGTGTGGGGTTTTTTTATATTTAAAGCCTAGTTTAAGGTAGAAAACTTGTTTTAAATTATTTTTCTATAAAAATGTTTAGATGCCACTGTCACTAATGACTGTTGAATCGGCAGGGTTAAACAATGTAGAATAGTGATTAGCTGAGCAAGTGCTCATCTTCTTACTAAAAAAAAAAAGACCCATCTGTGACAATCAGAGAGCAAATATGATCTATGATAAAAGGACAGAAGGGGGGCAGACTCCATGGTACTCTTCGCTAGGCGCCTATATCTATATTACTCTGCAAATCCACACCATTCGGAAAATGATTAGTTGTTTGGATTTACTCATTCCCGGTGATTGGTTATTTGGTTTGGCTGATTCACGGTCATTGGTTGTTTAGGTTGGCTCGTGTAGAAGTGCGGAGTAAAAGGCTAATATGCTCTCTGCCACAGTGGAAGAGGCAGGAGGATCACAGATCTTCTCTGCTGGATACTTGTTAACTACCCCCTCCTTTGCTCTGCTCTGCATGCCTACTGAAACAACAGCTGTAAATTCAGTATTCCTGACCCAACTTCAAAACGGCTGTAGCTCGGGTTCTATCAGGGCTACAGGAAAGTTGTAAAAAGCTTTCCAAGCATTGATAGTATTGGAGCTCCAGCTATTGGAAGCTGAGCGAGCTGTATTTATTCATTCATTCTACAGGAAAGGACATTACTGATTTAGACAAAGCTCGTCCTAAACAGTAGGGGGGGGGGGATGGAGGGCGCTCAGGAGGTCTGGTCAGGGCCCAACGATCATATACTTATCTCCTATTGTGTAGTGCCGCTACTCTCTATATAGTCATCAGATGCAGACAGGTGATATACAAATGTTACATAGAAATTTTCCATTGATGTGTATTATATAATGATCTGCTGTAACGGGGGAGTAAAGATAAGATTTTAAAAATCAAATATCCAGGACAAGTTCCAACATGACTTTGCTACAGTTTGTATGTAGCAAATCATTAAAAATGTCCCATGATGAAAGGTAAACAAAAAGGCTGATATGTGGCACTGATTTCAGACCATGATCTTGTTACGGAATGAGTCGTTGCTTCCCATCCGGACACACAGCATCAATTCACCTGATTCACTGTTGCTTGTCACTATGAGAGTTAATTCTAAAAATCCTGTCCTTCACACTACTGCGTCACTCTGGCTTCACTGCTGAGTTGCTGGTCCAATGTACCAGACGCTACAGTGATACTGGTGCTATCACTGTATCCAAGCAGAGATTCTGCAGCCACTTATGGCTTCCGCTGTAATTTAGAGAAACTGGAAAGTTCTTTGT
Source organism: Eleutherodactylus coqui (assembly GCF_035609145.1). Taxonomy (NCBI): domain Eukaryota; kingdom Metazoa; phylum Chordata; class Amphibia; order Anura; family Eleutherodactylidae; genus Eleutherodactylus; species Eleutherodactylus coqui. Next base: position 94,484,593 of record NC_089848.1, on the reverse strand, counting down.
TTAATTTCCCAGCCCTCCCCCCCCAAGCGTTGCACATCTTCCCATATTACATGATTGAGTCCGCACTTATCAGTGCCACCGTATGTTCGTCATGGAGGGGTCCAGCCACAATTATAAATGATTGGGGATAGCATCTTTGATATTAATTGCAGGGGTGGGGCCCACATGCGTCCAGATATACCCTCTCTCAGGCCGGGTAGGTAGCGTGGGGAATGGCGATGATCTGGACTTGAAGTATTCGGATGGGGCATGGCACACAAATTCCAAATAGTCCATTTTTCGAGGAAGATCTTCATCTGGACCTTGAGTAATTAAAAGGAACAAACGGATCAGTCTCAGATTAGAGGACAGCGGCTCCGGCCCGCCATCCCAAGCAAATATTGTCACAAAAATTAAGCATTTCTTAAATCCTATGAATTAAATGTATAACTCAGGACCTCCAGATGATAACAGGAGGAGAGAAGTGTGCTCACACTGAAGAAAGCAGTGACCTGTCCTCTCGTGGGAATATATTAACCCCTTAATGACGCGGCCACTTTTTTTTTTTCCCCATTTTCTTTTTTTTCTCCCACTTTAAAAAAAATCGTAGCTCCTTTATTTATCCATCGCCGTCGCTGTATGAGGGCTTGTTTTTTGCTGAACGAGTTGTTGTTTTCAATGCTGCTATTTAATGTACCATATAATGTACTGAAAAACTTTTAAATTCTAAGTGGAGTAAAATTAAAAAAAGACATTCCGCCATCTTTCAGTACGTCTCGTTTCTACGGCGCACAAACTGCAACAAATACGACATAACTTTATTCTATGGGTCAGTATGATTACTACGATACCAAGCTTGTATAGTTTTTTTTTTACAGGACTATTTTTTTTTTTTTTTTCAAAGACTTAATTTTTTTCAATTATTTTCTGCCGTCATCTTCTGCTCGCAATAACATTATTTTTCCATCTAAGTAGTTGAGCGAGGGCTCATTTTTTCCTGTAGTTTCCGTTAGTACCAATTCAGAATACATATGACTTTTTGATTGCTTTTTATTGCGTTTTTCCGGAAGACGTTCACCGTGCGGGGTAAATAATGCGCTACTTTGATAGATCGGAATTTTGTGGAAGCTGCGATACCAAATATGCATTTTTATTTTACGATCTTGGTTTTTTGAATTATAGATATGGCAAAAGGGGGGTGATTTTTTTTTTTTTTTTTGTGTGTAAAAAAAAAAAATTTAAAGTTATTGATTTTTTTTAAACTTCACTTTTAAAGTCCCCCTGGAGGACTCCAACATGTGATACTTTGATCGCTTCTGCAGTATGACATAATGCTATAGCATTACGTCATACTGCTTTTTGACAGGAAGCCTATCAAGCCACCCCACGGAGATGGCTTGATAGGCAGTCTCCTAAGGAAGCCCTGGGGCCTTTCAGAAGGCCCCCAGCTGCCATGACACCTGCACGGCTCCCCTGATTTCACAGTGGGGGGGCCTGTATGGGACCCCCGAACATCTTTCGGGGATTTAATGCCCGTCAGAGTGGACAGCAGCATTTAAAGGGTTAATAGCCGATTGCAGCTATTGCCCGGGGGTGTCAGCTGTAATAAACAGCTGACGCCTGCGCTGTATGAAGAGAGGTCACCCCGCGACCTCTCTTTATACATACCCCGACGCTCCAGGATGTAAATGTATGTCATATAGCGGGAAGGGGTTAAGAAACGTCATATAGAAAAAAACGACCTATCCCAGATTCCAAAATAAGACTATTAGAATATGTAAAAGAGAAAAAAAAAAAAAAGTCACAGGGTTTTAGGGCACTTTACTACTGAAAACATTGAATGAGCAGCATAAAACCTCTGCGAACTGTTGTAAATGTTCTCGAAGTTAATGCTTTTTATTTTTTTTCTTTATTATATACAATAATTCACGGAGGTTTTATGCGGCTTCTTTAGTTTTCAGTGCCAAAAACTGAATGCAGCATGTGCAAAAAATATAGCATCACATCTCTGTGTGTAATAGAGATTTTACGGTAAGTTCTTACAAAATCTAGTTTTCTCGTCTTGTTCATTGGGGGACACAGCTCTGACCGTGGGTATAGCTTCTGCCACTAGGAGGCGACACCAAGCATAAAAAGGGTTAACTCCTCCCACAAGCAGCATGCTAGCTCAGTTTGTATGCAAGCAGTAGGAGCAGCTAGGATACAACCAATGGAAGATAATAAATAACCATATTCACGACTGTAACTTATTTGATACCGTGTGCGACGGCACCGAGGACCCTCCAGACAAGAGGAGTATACGTTACAGTCCTATTACCAGACTGGGTGGGTGCTGTGTCCCCCAATGTACGAGAAACAGATTTTACGGTAAGTTCTTACAAAATCTAGATTTCTCTGTTATCATTGGTGGACACAGCAAAGACCTTGGGACGTTCTAGAGCAGTACCCAAGGGGGCGGGAAAATATAAGAAGCCGCGTGTGTAAGGAAGCAATCTGTCCTTCAACTGCGACCGGCTAGGGACAAAGAGCTTCCAACGAGGCACTCGCCGTCCGAGTAATACGAGCCGTAATATGGCCCGAGAATATAACCTCGCTGGCACTGTAACCCTGTATTTCCGCAAAGCAGAGCCATTGCAAGGAGTCCACCTTGGAAACGCAAGAATTCAGTCTGAGTTGCCAGGATTACCAGCCGCGCGCCAGCGTGACTGAAAAATGCTACCTGCGCGAGGTATCCTTACGTAGCCAGGCTGAGCCAACTTGCCCTGTAGCGTTCCTCGGGACTATCGAGGAAGGTGCCCACCAATACTTCACTGAAGTGGGTCCTGATACCGGCGGCAAAACATACAGCAGGTAGATAATGGCCGTCTCCTGTACCATCATACAAAATAGGCATCCAAAGCAGAGCTGTGGGGCCATCAGCGCCGAAACGTCAGAGTTGTGGGCCTTCTGCCAGTCGACTTAGTTGTAAGTCAGCTCCCATATACGTCCAGGTAGTCAACCTCACCTTCACAGTCCCTCCGTGAGGAAGGAAGCAGGTCGATTCCAGAAGCCAATGACAAGCACTTGTTGGGATCTGCAACCGTGCCATGCTGGAGTTCCGTGTTGACCAAGGCTGGAAGGCCTGCAGTATGACCTTGATGCTGTGTAACTCAACAACCTCAGTCCATGATGTCGGCTGTCTGATTAGCTGTAAAGCGAAGGGGCATGTCTGAGGAAATCCTTCAGCCCCGTGATCCTGCAACAATGCCCACAGCGTCCAGTTTGCATGGCCCCAGGCTTCCGAGGACATCTGTCCTTTGGAATGGTGACTAACTGGGTAATCAACTGGGGCGAGCCCTGTACGGGGATTCAATGTGACCTTGAAAACCCACTAGGCACAAAAGAGTTGGCCGCGAAAGGCGGCAAGGGTACACTGGTACGGGACTCTCACTGGTCCCCTTCAGGAAACATCCGCAGTAGTGGAGGGACGAACCCTAAAAATTGCAGACGGTACAAGTATGGACTGTCTTACGCTCTCCTGCAAGCAATAATGCCGGGAAAACAAGGCAGGAGGATCGCATGGGCAGCGATGATTTCAGAGACTCCCTGTGCAATACCCCTTCCGGTAAGGAAGGTACCACAGGTGTCAGCAAGCCCAGAGTAATGCTGACAAGAGTTTGCACACTGTTGTCAGTATATATAGTGCTGTGGCGAGAGCGCACTTGGCGTGTGGCTCTGGACGCCCCGTCCGCGTGTCCTCTTGGACTCAGACACTGCGGTACGGCTGGCTGCAGGGAAGTGCAGAAGGGGCATCAAGGAAGCTACCGACAGGCAAGGTTCAACCCGACCCGGGGCAGACGATAGGAGCCATGAGTCCAGGGGCTTCCGTATGAGCACTCCTTGGGTATGGAAGGTGCTACAGAACTCAGCACGCCCGGAATAATGCTGACAATCAGTTTTGGACGCTGCTGTCAGTAAGGCGAGATATCCTTTGCTGGATGTATCTCGTACTGCAGCGAGAGCGCACTTGGTATGTGGCTTTGGCCGGCCCAGTCCACGTGCCGATATGCGAGGCTCATTCACTCTGGAGCAGATATGGGCAGCGATGATTCCAGAGACTCCTTGTGCAGTACTATGGAAGGTAGCAGATGTCTCAGCAAGTCTGGAGTATGCTGACAAGAGTCCGTACATCTCGTACAATAGCGAGAACGCACCTAATATGTGGCTCTGGCCGGCCCGTCCGCGTGTTATTACAGGGGACTGCCGGAGGCGCAATTGTAGTATGGAAGGGGCCCAGCAACCCCAGCTTCACTGAGTAAATTGCGTATGGAGTGGTTAGCATAACCATGATGCTGCCTGCCGGCGAGCGGGTTACACAGTAGCAATATACACCAGCCTATGGCAATCGAACTCAACCAAACGGCCGTGAGCTACGCAATTTGTTCAGCGGCAATGACAAGGACACACTCCTGGAGGCCATGCACTCCAAGCTGGCCGGCGGTGAAACACACAGTTATACGCCAGCCCATCCTGACCTGCGGCAACACACACAGGACGCGTGCGCCCAACACTGCTGTAGAGGACGATGCTGACCGCACAGCTTCTAAAAACCGCGGCTGGGTAGCGGGTAAGACGTACCCGTGTGCTGGGCTAAAATGGATGCATCGCGGCATCAGATCCCTAGCAGGGAGCACTGGGAGGCGTAGGCGCGTGGCGCCATGTGTAGAGGGGGCCGCACGGCGCCCTGTTTGTATGGGTGGGGGGGGGAGCTGCGACACGGAGGGGATGAGGAAGAACGACGTCACGTGACCGCTCGGCGGTAACTTCAATGTCCGCGCGCCAACATGTGGAGCCGGAGGCTGCCCGACCAGCGGCGCAGGACAGATGGCCGCGCGCTAGACAGGCAAGGCGAGCTGCCCCCCTGCATGGCCGCCATAAGGCTCACGTCAGCCGCCGGCAGAGAAACACATTGCTGGCGGCATACCGGCCGTGATCTGAACAACCACGGGCTGTGCTACAAGCCGCCGTCAGCACGTCAAAAACCTGCCGGGTGCTCTACAAGCAGACGCCAGCCGGCCATAAGCCACGGGTGGCAAGCATAGGCCAGGGGCTTCACTATAAGCCGCGGGCTGCAATCATAAGCCACGGTCCGTACAACTGCCGACAGCACGGCCATAGCCACGGGTTGCCTACTAGCCGCCAGAACAATGCCAGAAGCCGCGGGCTTCACAATAAGCTGCGGGCGGCAAGCATAAGTCGCAGATGGTGCTGGAAGCCTCTGACGGCACAGCCATAACCCCCAGGCGACACTACAAGCCGCGGACGGCACTAGAAGCCGCTGCCGCAGGCACAATAGGCGACACAATAAACCGCGAGTGGCCAAGGTCCCGCACACCGCAGTCAGCCACTGGTGGCCCAAAGCAAAACTCAGACGGCCCAACATTGACCACCGGTACACGCAATGCAAAAACACATGGGGACATTACGGTCCACATGGCGACGGACTAACAAAATAAAACCACATACTTACCTCCTGCCTGAGATAGGGTGGCTTCCCGGCTCCAGCAGAGCTTCTCCCCACCATCGCCTGCCTTTGGTGGGGCAGGGGATGCTGGACCATGAGAAAGGGGGGCTCTATGGCTGGCGAGTCACACTCAGTTTGGTGGCCAAGTGTGCCTCCTTGCCTTCTGAGGGACCCGGCAGACAACAGAGCGTTGAGTGCACCTCTGTTCGCCATCCTCGGTGGGTTAACAGGGAGAGTCCTGCCTCCCCGTTATTCCCTGCTCTTTCGGAGAAAAAATAAAAAATGCAAAAGAAAAAAAGATTAGTCTCTGTAGGAGAGACGGTCCTGCCTCCTGGACACTAAGCAAAAAACTGAGCTAGCAAGATGCTTGCAGGAGGTGTGGGGGGTATAGCTAGTGGTAGGAGTTAACACTTTTTATGCTTAGTGTCGCCTCCTAGTGGCAGAAGCTATACCCAAGGTCAGAGCTGTGTCCCCCAATGATACAGACGAGAAATATGCACACACGCACACACACACACTTTCTACGTGTGGCCCTTTCTTCCAACACTTACCTATGATGTAAGTCGATGGATCAAAGTGATCCTTTGGGCTGCAGGCTGTAGGGATGAGCCACGTCAAGGCTGCGCTCTTCTCACAATACTGGTCCTGAACAAATCCCCTGATCTGGGCATAATATGTTTTACCGTCATCGTCATCAATGACTGAAACTACATCACCAATCTGATAATACAGACCCTGCAACAAGGAGCAAAGCCAAGTAAAAACATAGAAAAAGATCACGCAGCCCATCCAGTCTGCCCTTATATTCATTTCTTTCTAGTTTTCTCTTAGGACAGATCTAGGCTTATCCCGGGAGGCTTGACTTCATTTACTGTTGATTTTCCAACCACATCTGCTGGACGATTGTTCTCAGCATCTACTACTTTCAGGAAAAATGTAACCAACCAACCAACCCCCCCCCCACGCACACACACACACACCTTTGCCGCGAAGGATTTGCCGTCCCATATGGACGAGATTTCTGGGAAATCTCATCCACATGGCAGACTTATCCCGGGATTAGCGGCCACAGGCAGATTTGCCGCAACAAAATTCCGGACAGAATTTCCATGGCAAATCCTCCCTGTGTGAACCCGGCCTAACCTTGTGTGTTATACTTTACAAACCCTACAATATAAACAACGTGTTGAATGTGGACGTACCTTGTGGAAAATGGAATCGGAGGTTACTATGGTGGATACGGCTTCTGGAGCTTTAATCGGCTACAGCAGTAAAAAAAAAAAAAAAAATTGAATCAAACAAAAATAATGACTATTTGGAAGTAACTTTTTTGTTCTGTTTTGTAAATGGACTCTGCTACTAATGAACGTCTCGTCGTCAAACACACTACATATATACATAGATGCATCCGAATTCCTTGCCAATTAATTTTAGAATACAGGCGGATGCAAAAGTCAGGGGGACCCAGAATATCTTACCAACGAAAAGAGATACAAAATGGGAAATTTTATAGAACATTTGCGTGGGAAGAAACGTTTTGGCACTCTGGTGATGCCAGTCAGATATTTTGATGTGAAACATCCCGAATTCAGTACAAGAATCTTCATTGAAAAGCGGGTCGTGGGATACATGATTTAAGGGTAGAATTTCATCAGAAGTTAATAGGCGGAGTCATTTTTACAACAGTTGCTACCACTTTTCAATTATCAATAATGTCATGCTGAGTATTAATAAAGTTGTCATATTGAGTTTTGTGGTGTAGAAAACACTAATCACCTGTCTGTTCAGGTACCGGAAGAGGTCATTAACAGAGATGAGCGAGCGTACTCGCTAAGGCAAACTACCTGAGCGAGTAGTGCCTTATGCGAGTACCTACCCGCTCGTCTCTAAAGATTTGGGTGCCGGCGGGGAGGAACGGGGGTGGGAGATCTCTCTCTTACTCCCCCCCCTCCCCACTCCCCCCTGCTCACTCCCGCAACTCACTGCTCTCCCCCGCCGCCACCCGAATCTTTAGAGACGAGCGGGCAGGTACTCGCATAAGGCACTACTCGCTCGAGTATTTTGCTTTAGCGAGTATGCTCGCTCATCTCTAGTCATTAACAATCCAGGACAGAAGTGGGATCATCCTGATGGTAGCAGAAGCTCACGTGAGGTGGCCGAGGCTTTCAATCAAGAACACCCAGTAAGCCGGCCAGTGAGCGCAGCAACTGTCAGGAAACTGATTCAGAAGTTCAGGAAACTGGTAGCGCCCAGGACAAAGCGAGAACTGATCGTCCGAGCATGGTTTACAAAACATGAATCTTGTTCACATGTTTGTAAAATGCCCACTGGCGGAATTGGAGGCGTCTTTTAGGGTCATCTTCACACAACTTCTGTTGCAGCTGCAGACTGTACGGGGGCCACTTGTGTGTCTTGTGGATCCTTAGCACAGTTGGTTGACTCACAGCATGCTGCACTGCCCGTCTCCTGGTGAAACACTACTCGGACAACTAGTTCTCGGTTTGTCCTGGTCACCGCTGGTTTCCCTGCACTTCTGGCCGTCTTAGTGGTTGTTCCTGATTGAAAGCCTTGGCCACCTCCCGTGAATTTCTGTTACCAACCATCCAGATGATCTCAACTCTGTCCTGGATTGTAAACGGCGTCTTCCAGTACCTGAAAAGACAGGTGATTATTAATACTCACCATGACATCATTCATAACCCCAAAATAGTTTCAGGTATTGAAAAAATAACTTCATCTATCCATTTAGGATTAAAGTCTACCTTCAATCAATCTTCCCAATGAAGTTCTACAAAGTTTGCTACTTGTACCTCTTTTTATCTTTAGAAGATATTCTGGGTGGCCCTGACTTTTGAAGCACCCCGTACATCTTTACAGCAGCTACGGCTCTAATATTCTGGAACAGAGCTCCAAATCGTCTGCATGTACACAGTGAAAACAACCCTCTGGTCCTGGACAAACAAAGATGGCAGCACTGCTTCTCTAACTACCTGATGCATAATGCACATTCGTATGGATCAGTAGTTTGAGACACTACATTGTGCTTTAAATGGCCAATGCTGCCCATGTGAGCAGCACTGGCCAATCAGAGCAGAGTATAGTGTCTTAGAGTACTGATGCAAACTGATTGGCCAGGATCGGAGGGTTGCTTTAAAGGACAGCATTCTCATGCCCTTTCAGAAGGCATCCATTGGGGCCATCAGCTGATCACACCACATCCTGCTCTTAGCGCCCCAGGCAAGCAGCCGATTTTGCTGGGGAAGCTGCAGCCATACCGGCATTTTTCCTGCAATGGCTGCTATAGGGGAGCTGGAGTCCGGAGCACGGGAGCTGCTCATACAGAGTGTGACTCATCGGGTATACGGACTGGGGTTGTCTTCATGTACTTACGTTTTTCAGTTTAAATATATGTCGTCTCCCTTTTCCCTTAGTTGACACCTTCTTTTCCACAGCCGGAGCAGACTTGTATTTGGTGTTCCTCAGTCTGGCTGATCGTCTGTGGATTTCCTGCTTGGACTGGAGTTACATAAACAAGAGACAAAGAACAAGTTTTACTTTACAGCAGAGAAAAGAGGACGGCGCCATCCCGACGACCCCATGTGACCGATAGGAGGGAGCTGCTATAAACACGTCTTCATTAAATCACAACTACTGCGCTAATCCGACATAAAGTCTCATTATTAGGACAGTGACCCCCCCCCCAAATTACTCAGCACCACAGAATTCCAGCGCCCTTATTGTCAGCCACAAGCTAGGGACCTGTCATGGGCCGACTGCAAAAAGACAGTCACTACGTACGCATATATATGAATGAGTACGTGTGAGTGCCAATAGCCTTTTCCGAGGATGCCGGATTATCAGAAGTTTACGGTAAAGGGTGCAATTTTGTCTGCAATGAGAGGAGACTTGTCCTAGTGAAAAGTACCCCTTTAACCAGCCGCCCCTTCTCCGAATCCCCATGCTAGCCAAGAATCAGTACATCTATATGTGATGTTATACCAGAACCGCAAGTAATCCTCTATCCACAGGATAGGAGGTAACTTGCTGATTGATAGGGGTCTCACCACTGAGAACCCCACCAATCCCGAGAACGGGGAGTCACTTTATCTCCGTCATCCTCACTGCAGGCTTACTGCACCCCCCGGCAGTGAGAAGGAGACTGAATGAACTGCTGATCTTACAAGCGCTCCGTTCGTTTTCCATGCAAGCTTGGAGATAGCCGAGCCGCAAGCACTAAGGTATTTCCATCAACGCCGCTGAAAGGAATGGAGCGCTGACCACGCATGTTCAACCAGCACTCTATTCATTCTGAAGTCACTGCGGGAGGAGATGCAACCCCGCAACGACAGGCAGAGGGGATCATGGGTCACTGATTCTTGAGATTGGCAGGGGTCTCAGCCCTCGCCTATCAGCAAATTATTTCATGGATAGAAGATAACTTGTAATTCTTGTACAATCCCTTCCAAGAGGCTGTACAGCATTAGAAGAACCCTTCTGCTTTCTTCCAAAACCGTGCCACACCTGTCAACAGGTTGTATGTGGTACTGCAGCTCAATCCCATTGACTTCAAAAAGGAGCCGACTGCAGCACCAGACAACCACAAAGACGGGAGTTGTAATGTTTATGGGAAAAAGCAGCCATCCATACTAATAATATAAACGCCAAAGTAACTGTCTGTCTGTTACCTTTTCACGGCTGAACCGCTGAAGTGATTCTGATGACATTTGCCAGGGAGATGGCTCGCATCTTGAGGAAGGACATAGGCTACCTTTTATCCCGAAAATTTATAGAGTTCTCTAGTGAGCGCGACAAGACAGATTTATTTGGTGATGCACGGGCACAACTCGGCGGCGAGGTGGAGGGGAAGGAGGTGCACATCACAAGCTATGCATACAAAAACGGGCAGACACATGAGGAAAGACGTCATTGCCGCATGTATGCAATAAATTAAGCTAGCAGGGATACCCGGGATTAAAACTTGAACCAAAGACACATTAACATGGATTGAGATGTTAAAGAAAATCTGTGTTGCCCATAGCAACCAATCACAGCGCAGCTTTTATTTTGCCTCAGCTGTGTAAGAAATGGTTTCGTTTTGGTCTTTCCTATTCATTTTTTGGTCTTTTAGTATGCCGCGCATTCCGATAATACCGACAGATTTTCCTTTTCAATTCAAAAGGCTGCAATTCCCTCTAGGAAAAAAAAAAACACATTTGCGATGACGATCAATAAGGCTCAAGGGCAAACACTTTAGGTAGCAGGTGTACATTTAGAAAAAATATGTTTTTCTCATAGGCAGCTGTCTGTGGCGGCTCACGTGTTTACAGCCCACAAAACCTTTATATCCTAGCAAAAGATGACAAGACCAAAACCGTCGTGTACAGAACTGTGCTGACAGCAGATTACAGTTACATTCCTCTCCCCGTTTCACTTTTTTATGTTTCAATATACAGCAAAACACAGATGAGATTAAAAAAATATATACAAATTCCACACGGACGAAGTCGCGGGTAACAAGCTAGTGTTTTTATAAGTCTTGAAGTGCCCAAATATTACCACCTTATACCAAAGATGAGAATACTCATCCCTTACCTGTTTACTGCTGCCTCCATTACTCTGCTGGGCAGTTGAAGTACTAGCAAAAGTTGTCGCCGTGTAGGTGCTGCTTGCCGCGGTGCTGCCAGTGTTATTAGCACCCCCGGTGCTACCTTTCCCAGTACAGCTGTTGCAGAGTATCTCCCCCTGGCTTCCTTTCTTCCACATAGACGAGGAGGTGGTTTTGCACACACTGCATGTCGGCTTCACTCCAAGAGGCATCTGAAGTTGGTTAAAAGCAAGCAAAAGCTAGTATAATGAGCTAAAAACAAGTCTGTGCAGCTCTGAGAGGCAGCCTGTTGTACAGCAGCAAGCGCTCCTTATCTGCACTCCTCACAACTGCCGCATAATCTATAATGTGGCCCCACCCCCTTGACATATTGTGCTGGCGGCTGTAGTCCAGTGACGAGTACACATGTAGAGCTCTTGCCGCTGAACAGGAGGCCGCCTCCCAGTGCTGCACAGACTTGTTTTTGGCTCATCAGAATAATCCATGGGGGCGTCAGCACATGAAATAATCAAGACAAGGGGGACGATATACTGTAAAGTTGGGACAACTATCATCCACAGTCACTGGAAATACTCCTACAGGGAGTCGGTGAAAGAAAACAATTGCCCGTTCACACCGGACGATGGCTAATCAACCAGCGACTACGTTTTTTAGGCAAGTCAAAACGAAGCATCTAGTAGGTAAGTTGTCATTCGTCGCCCGGTTGGTGACCATATTTACTTGGGATGGCCATCGCCTGCAGCTCTATCCAGCGATTGTGTGGACGATGGTTGTCCTGTGTGAAGCCACATCGAGCTGTAACAACCGCAGCAATGTGATAACACCAGGACAGCGGGGATCAGCACTATTATCCATACAGGGCTATATGGCATACTCGACAGCAGCTCTGATCCCTATAATACAACGAATCCCCGGAGGTCCTGGGTGATGGAACTGTGTTTACTATCCCAGGAGGGACACGAGAGACAGTTATAGGAAGGGCGTCACTAACCTTTAACGAACTGTCAATGTTCCTTCATCTATAGATCTCCTGCAAGGCAAAACCAAGAAATGTTAAAGGAGTCATCTCACAACAAGAACCCCCTCGCAGGTGCCCTGTATTCTATTCCAGAGCTGCACTCACTATTCTGCTTGTTGGTACTGGCAGGAGTCAGCAAGATTGATGACCCCAACAGCTCTGCCGAGTTGCTGTACTTCAGGGGAACGGGTACGTTTTTCGTTCATTGGATGACTGTTGTAGCTGGTAGAATGCAAAAGCATCAGTACGCTCTAGGCAGAAACTGCGCTGGCAGGGAATGCTGGGAGATTTCAGCTTTGAAGCCTAAATAATAAAGAGTACAAGATGAAAGTCAGGATCAGTACAGGATAAAGAATGTAATGTATGTACACAGTGACTCCACCAGCAGAATAGTGAGTGCAGCTCTGGAGTATAAAACAGGATGTAACTCAGAATCAGTACAGGATAAGTAATGTAATGTATGTACACAGTGACTCCACCAGCAGAATAGTGAGTGCAGCTCTGGAGTATAATACAGGATGTAACTCAGGATCAGTACAGGATAAGTAATGTAATGTATGTACACAGTGACTCCACCAGCAGAATAGTGAGTGTAGCTCTGGAGTATAATACAGGATGTAACTGAGGGTCAGTACGGGATAAGTAATGTAATGTATGTACACAGTGACTCCACCAGCAGAATAGTGAGTGCAGCTCTGGAGTATAATACAGGATGTAACTCAGGATCAGTACAGGATAAGTAACGTAATGTATGTATGTACATAGTGACTCCACCAGCAGAATAGTGAGTGCAGCTCTGGAGGATAATACAGGATGTAACTCAGGATCAGTACAGGATAAGTAACGTAATGTATGTACACAGTGACTCTACCAGCAAAATAGTGAGTGCAGCTCTGGAGTATAATACATGGTGTAACTCAGGATCAGTACAGGATAAGTAATGTATGTACACAGTGACTCCACCAGCAGAATAGTGAGTGCAGCTCTAGAATAGAATACAAGATGTAATGCAGGATATCCACAGGATAAGTAATGTAATGTATGTACACAGGGACTCCACCAGCAGAATAGTGAGTGCAGCTCTGGAGTATAATCTGGGATGTAACTCAGGGTCAGTACGGGCTAAGCAATGTAATGTATGTACGCAGTGACTCTACCAGCAGAATAGTGAGTGCAGCTCTGGAGGATAATACAGGATGTAACTCAGGATCAGTACAGGATAAGTAATGTAATGTATGTACGCAGTGACTCAACCAGCAGAATAGTGAGTGCAGCTCTGGAGGATAATACAGGATGTAACTCAGGATCAGTACAGGATAAGTAATGCAATGTATGTCCACAGTGACTCCATCAGCAGAATAGTGAGTGCAGCTCTGGAGTATAATACAGGATATAACTCAGGATCAGTACAGGATAAGTAATGTAATGTATGATAAGTAATGTATGTCCACAGTGACTCCACCAGCAGAATAGTGAGTGCAGCTCTGGAGTATAATACAGGATGTAACGCAGGATCAGTACAGATAAGTAATGTGATGTATCTACACAGTGACTCCACCAGCAGAATAGTGAGTGCAGCTCTGGAGTATAATACAGGATGTAACGCAGGATCAGTACAGATAAGTAATGTGATGTATCTACACAGTGACTCCACCAGCAGAATAGTGAGTGCAGCTCTGGAGTATAATACAAGATGTAACTCAGGATCAGTACAGGATAAGTAATGTAATGTATGTCCACAGTGACTCCATCAGCAGAATAGTGAGTGCAGCTCTGCAGTATAATACAGGATGTAACTCAGGATCAATACAGGATAAGTAATGTATGTACACAGTGACTCCACCAGCAGAATAGTGAGTACAGCTCTGGAGTATAATACAGGATGTAACTCAGGATCAGTACAGGATAAGTAATGTAATGTATGCACACAGTGACTCCACTACTTATAATACAAAGTTAAGTCCCTGTTGAGTGGCGCCGCCATGTGGCGACTCCAGACTTCCTGCTATATAACCCAATCCCAGTATAATAAGCCACTCTTGTGACGGAGCAGGAATGAAGCCCGCTGTGTCTTACTGACCCTTCATTCACAGATACTACAAACAATCAATCTACAAGTCGTGGTAAGAACTACATGTCGCAGCATGCCCCATCTTTGAAAAAAATGGCAGATGCCTGAGGATGCACAGACCTCGGTAATCCCCGGTGGTCGCTGACGGAACCCCTCAGGTTACGACGATGGAAATCGGAGACGAGACAAAAACGGTAAACATAATACAGCGCCGGCTGTCGGGGCGCGCGGCAACCACTTCCGGGTCACGGGGATACTCGTAAGCTGATTGGCCAGCATCGCGATGACGTAGACTTCGGACAACCAGTAATCGTGTAGGATTAACAAGCCGGAAATAGTTACGTCATTAGTAAGCGACTGGTTGATTTAAAGGGACCACTGCATGCGCTAATATAAAAGGCGAGAGAGAGCTGCGCGATATTCTTGTGCAGTAATAAATATATATATAACGCACGGTGTCCGGCGCCGAATCGTTATGGGGATATTCACCCACCATAAGGGAAGATTTATGAATCTTTCTTTAAAAAAAATTAAAAATCGGTCTTTGTTACCCATAGCAACCAATCACAGGTCAGCTTTTATTTCTCATACTGCTCAGAAAAATGCATGCTGCTTGGTGATTGTTTGCTATGGGCAACAAGGAATGCCGTTTTTCTTTTAGACAGTTTTGATACATCTGCCCCCATATGTATTAATGTATGAATCAGGGTGGATGTGGCAGCTGTGACCGTTGTGTATCTTGTGGCGTCACCGTAAAGCACAATGCTGTCAACAATGTTGGGCAGATGTTGCTAAATTACTGCAAAGTAAAGCGGAGCAGTTGTTCATATCAACCAATCAGCATCCAGCTCTCATTTTACAGAAAAGCGTTTTAAAATGTAAGCCACAATATGATTGGCTGCTATAGGCAACGGCTTTATTTGCCCCCTTGTACTAGTCCTGATAAATCTCCTGAATTGACTAAAACAGACTCCCCGCTTTAACCCCTTAGTGACCAAGCTTTTTTGGGTTTATTTTGTATTTTAGTTTTTTTCCTCCCTCATTTTTAAAAATCGTAACTCCTTTATTTATCCATCGCCGTCGCTGTATGAGGGCTTGTTTTTTGCGGTACGAGTTGTATTTTCAATAGTACTGTTTAATGTAGCTTATAATGTACTGAAAAAATGTAAAACAATTCTAAGTGGAGAAAAATGGGGGGAAAAAAACGACATTCCATCATTTTTCGGTGCGTCTTGTTTCTATGGCGCACAAACTGTAATAAAAATGACCTGATAGCTTTATTCTATGCGTCAGTACGATTACCACGTTACCAAACTTATGTAGTTTTTTTTTCTGTACTATTTAACTTTTTAAAATTATTTTCCATCTCCATCTTCTGCGCACAATAACATTTTTATTTTTCCGTAAACTAGTTGTATGAGGGCTCGTTTTGTGCCGGGCGGCCTGTAGTTTCCGTTGTTCCGTTGTATTTTTGAGTACATACAATTTTTTTGATAGCTTTTTATTACATTTTTTCTTGGAGACAGGGTGACCAAAAAAAAAAAAAAGCGCATTTCTGGTGTTTATTTTTTTTTTTTGGAAGACGTTCACCGTGCAAGGTAAATAATTAGTATAGAAGAGCGAGTATACTCGCTAAAGGCAATTACTCGAGCGAGTATCTCCCCGCTCGAGACGGAAGGTTCGGGTGCCGGCAGCGGGCTGGGAGCTGCGGGGCGGAACGGAGGGGAGATCTCTCTCTCCCTCCCTCCCCCCCCCCACCCCCCGCTGACAGCCGCTACTCACCGCTTCCCCGCGCCAGCACCCGAACCTTCCGTCTCGAGCGGGGGAGATACTCGCTAAAGGCAATGCTCGCTCGAGCAATTGCCTTTAGCGAGTATACTCGCTCATCTCTAATAATTAGCTATTTGATAGATCGGACTTTTATGGATGCAGCAATATCAAATATGTATTTTTGTTTTATTATTTAGATTCTTTTATTGCAAATATGCCAAAAGAGTTGTCTTTTTTTTCCTTTTATTCCTTTCTTCTTTTTAATAATTAGTAAAACTTTATTGTTCTTACTTTTACATTTCCTTTTCGTCCTCCTAAGGGACCACAACTAGCGATGCTTTGATCACTCCTGCAGTATGATGTAAGAAACTGCTGCTCCCCGCGATGTATGGAGGGAGATTGCAGCGCGATCTCCCTCCATACACCTCCTGCAGCTGCAGGATGTTAAAACACTACAGGGCGATCACTAAGGGGTTAAAGAGAAGCTGCCGCCACCTATGAGCACTATAAACTAGGATAGAAGCGCTCATAGGGTGGGTTCAGGAAGTCCAGGGATGCGCTTTGCCTCCCGTTACAGCACCATAACTTAAGGCCCTTTTAAGAAGGAGCGACCATCGCTATTGAATGGAGGTGGTGGGAGCAGTTGTGCACAATGTATAACACGTGACTGCCCGTCACTTCTTCCAGGGTCCGTGCGGTGGGCATCGGCGTTGCAGCACTGAACGGGGAGCTGCCAGGATAGGCAAGTATTCCACGTTTGTTCATTGTAAGCTCGTTTGACTTTTTTTTTCCTCATAAAACCTCTTTAATTGAATAGAATAAAGTTTGGAATTTGTAACCTGCCATCTGCATGCAGGATCATTCTCAAGTACAGAAGTTGTGTTGCGGTTGGAATGTGATCCGTGCGTGCCTGATTGGACAGGTATTTCCTTGGCCTCCTCTCGCTCCAACATAGGTGTAATTCTAGCTTCATGGCATAGCTATGGAATATGCCAAAGATGTTCAAGGGCTGGGATTCCAGCTCTCAAGAGAATGGGGTACAAGAGAGCACGAGTTAGCCATAGGAGGCAGTTGCTACAGCAGGAGTGAGGAGCTGGCCGTGCCGTTTATGGGGTCCATGTCTTACTGTACTTAAGCAGGGCATGTACTGCACCGCCACACTAAAGGCCTCCGTACACATTAGACTCTAGTTATTCAAACCCACCAATTTCAGCAGGACCACGCAACTGTTACATGTATATGAGGTCCTCTCAACTCTCCCCAACAGGCGATGTTGGGGAACAGAAGGATCAGGGATGGTGAATTTCAATGCCTGATGGTTTTGCGCACCCCCCCCAAATAAGTCGGCACCAGAGCTGTCTGACTCACTTGGCCGAACTGGGTGTACATGGGTTCAGCCAACAGCTATTGAAGGTGTCTTTGCCTCCAGTGGAAGGACCATTGTTAGTAGCCACTCATCTCTATGGCTAATGACAAGACCCAAATCACTAAGTAAAACGGTAGGGTAGCACTTAGAGGGGACCCTCGTACCAGAAGTTTCCCACTCCGGATCAGGTACATAATACAATTCAGTTCATTTTTGCTGTCTCTAGTCTCGGAGACTTTGGCCACGACACATGTTGCACCATTCATGTCGTAGATCAGCACAGATCACACACTATGCTACCAAAAGTAATGGGACACCTGAGCGAAAATCACAAGCCGCATTTATTTCTATATGTTAATACTTTAGTGGGGCTCCTTCGGCTTGATTGACATTGGATACGGTCTGTGGCATACATTCTACTAACCTCTGATACACTTCTGCTGTTTTTTTCCCTCCATTCATCCTGCAAGTGTCTGGCGAGTTATCAAAGTAGATGCATTGGCCCATCTACAATGGTGCAAGGAGCGTAGTCATTGGACAGTTGAGCAATAGAAGAACGTTCAAAGGAGTGACAAAGCCAGCTACTCCATCTTCACATCAAATGGCTGTACCTGGATGCCTGGGGAATGCCTTCTGCCTGAGTGTGTTGTGTCAACAGTTAAGTATGGCGGAGGAGGGTGTCAAACTCATGGCCCGCAGGCCGAATATACTTTCAGTTGTTCCACCTGCCGCTTGAGTCATAGGCAGAGGATATGACTATTAGAGAGACTGTAATTTAGCTATAGTCTTGCCAGCCACAGGTGGAAGAAATTCTAGTTAGTCAGGTTTGACACATGCATGGTCTGGGGATGTGACCATCATCTCAGTCTGCTAGTTGGAGTGGCAAAAACAATAAAAACTGAAGGGCCTTAACATCCTAGAAAATGTGCTGCTGACAATATGCAATACTCTGGGAATTGGAACATCAGGTCATTCAATAAGAACAGCGTCCATCTTCTTTGAGAGAACTCCCCAGACGTTTGCAAGATGAATGAAGGGAAATAGCTGACATGTATTAGATGTAGTATAAAGTATCCAATGTCAATATGGGCAAGGGAGCCCAAGTATTAATATATGTAAATAAGGTCGCTTTTACAAGGGCGACAAAATCGTGCGTTTTTTTTTTTTTGGCAATGTGACAGTGCTCCAAATGGCATGTATGTGAAGCCCGGGCTTTCCAGCGGGTTCCTTCACATTAGAGATGTTTTGTAGGCTGCTACATTGCGAGAGAAAAACAAATTGTGGCATGCTCTATACACATGGCTCTATACATCCATGATTTGCGATGTTTTGTAGCCCATGTTTCCCTATGGAGCCTTACTTTGTGTTGCATTGCACGAAATTTCGGGTCTCGTGCGGCGCAATGCAACTTTTACAGTAGGAAGTCCTACTGTTTGCCCCTAAAATAAGACCTGGCTACATTAAAAAAAAGGCAAGCAATACATTACCTAACAGGCACTGTCCACTCTGCCCCCCCTCTCCTTCTGAAGCTCCAGCACACTTGTCTGTTGTCTTCAGCCAGCTCTTCTTGTTGAGAGGGTTCAAAAGTCCCACCTTTAGAAAACGCTGGCTCTGATTGGTTCTTGAGCGACGCGGCTTAGCCAATCAATGCAGGACTCCATAAACAAATCACAGCCATCGCATTGAATGGCTGTGGTTGGCTGAGTCGCGGTGTTCGAGAACCAATCACTGCAGCGCTTGATGAACCAATCAGAGCCAGTGCTTTCTGGAGGCGGGATTTTTTAACCCCCTCACCAGGAAGCGCTGGCTGAAGACTACAGACAAGTGCTTAAGAAGAAGTAGTGCGGCGGAGCGGACAGCACCTGTTAGATAATGTATTGTTTGTTTTTTAAATGTAACCAGGGCTTATTTTCAGGGTATGGCCTATATTTCATCCCCCCTTCCCCACCGAAAATTTCGCCAAATTTGTAGCGCCACAAGAAAACGCATCAATATCGCACAGAAAACAGTTGCCATTTTCTCGCAGCGTTTTACTGCTGTCACCCATTTGAAAGAGGCCTAAATACTACTTTTGATTCTTGCGCAGGTGTCCAATTACTTCTGATGAGAGTGTACTATTTCACCATTAGAAAATTAGGTCTTGCGCTCTAGTAGGACGCAGACCCATAAAACCACTCTAGCGCACCACAGACAGCATTAACTATTTCACTACCGTAGGCTACCAGATATATTCAATATTAACCCCACAATCACTCACTAATGTCTGAACCCACCCTATGTAAATATGTAGAATGTGGACCATGTAGAAGGCAAGGGGACTTTAATGGGGTATGGGCACATTGCCATCTCTGGCATCAGAAAGTTACTAAAGTGGATCCTATTAGAGCGACGGACGTGAATCTGTCCACGTAGGGCTGTAGTGTAAATGCCTTGGCAGACCCCACACTAAGGCACTGGCGCACATTTTCTTATGTGCACGTTAAAACATGGATCAACTGAACGTTGGAATGGCCAACATAGTGGTGGCGTTCAGAGATGCCCTTTACAATGGTTCCTCCCCACGATGCCAATCAAACCTCTGCCACACATCCGACCGCAATGAGACAACTGAATCGCTGCTAAAGTAATAAATGTTTAATCAGTTTTGCATGTTGCATTTTATGAACAGCATTCATTTGGCCGAACATCTACATCGTTATATTCTAATGTATAGAAAATGGGAATGTATCAAGTATACATCATGAAAGTGCAAATAAGTCAAGGTTACAGGAATCTGCATCTTTACATTATAAAATAACGGCTTTACAAAATAGGTCATCAGGTTCACCATCACTGGATCCGAAAAGTGTCGATGAGCGCGGCCGGCAGAAGGGTCCGGATGGAGATACGCACGGTAAATTCTAAGCTGGGATATTTCCTCGTATTTAAGAGGTTTGCTTGCTTTAAAGAGCAGTTCGACCAAAACAAGATGTTCTACGTCTCAAGCGGACTTTTTCTGCTTCGTTTATATGCAAACATTTATTAGCTGGGTCACAGCCAATATGGCCGCTGCAATATAAAAGGACTAACGTTCCTAGGGCGCTGATTGACAAAGATGGCGAATTACAGTAGGCGGGTAACGTTTAGTGCATGTAACTAGCCGGGTCTACAGTTTAACCTCCAGTAAGACGTACTGGGGTCATATTAGCCGTCACCCGGCTGTCCCAGAAACCGATCTAACCAAGATATGGCTCGTCAGACTTAACAGAGCTTTTTGGGACTTCACTATTAATTAACTATCCTCAGGATAGGTCATCAATAATCCATCAACAGTGGTCTGAAGCTCAGGACCTCCCACCACCCCCCAGTGTTTTGCTGATTGAACAGTCTAAAATGCTCAAAAGGTGATCACATGACCTGAGAGTTAATAAGATTGAGCTGCTATACCATACACAGCCACTATACGATGTACAGTGCTGTACCTGGTATGGACTGAAGCGACCGCGGCACAAACCAGTGCACACTGCCATTTCAACCAGCTGATAGTTTAGTCTCACAAAAATCTCTTAAAACGGAAGGAATTTTACTTTTTAGTTTATGAAAACTTTTTGAACCCCTTTTTTCCCTACAGTATTAAGATATGGGAATAAACTGAATTTTTATACGGACGCAGTCATATTGTGAGAACAGCCATTAGGATCTCAGGATACATGCCAATAGCAGTCAGCAGCTACAGTGCAATGATGTGAAGAATATAGGCCACACCTCTTTAAAAAAAAAAAAAAAATTCTGAAGAGTCTTCAGAAGTGTCTTCACATACCCAACCGAATTCATTGCTATGACTGTTCCTTTATTCTACAGCAGAGAATCCGTCACATTGGAGCATCACATTTGGGAAAGGATACCCCCCCGCCCCCCCCCCCCCCCACTATCCTTCCAATTCTGTGATCTAGGACTCAATATCACAAATAAAATCTAAAGATGGACACCGACGGATGGTTGTTCAACACGATCACTGAGGCTCCAAAGTAAAAGTGCAACATTACCCGGGCTTCATTCTTTCCCTATGGAACGTTATGCAATCTTTAAAGTTCCCTTGAAATGTTTTTCACTCATAGGGAAAGTTTGAAGTCAACCATGAGTAGTGAGGCTGCAATTTTACAACAGAGTGCTGTTGACTTCCGAACTAAAATCCTGGTATTCTCCAAGACACACTCATCCCTAAGTGCTCTGCAAGTGACCAAAACCTTACAAGGAGTAAATGAGTGGTCAGTGATTTGCGTACCGAAAAACGGCCAAAAATATGAATCTGCGGACTATGGCCTACTAAGTCCGAAAATACATGGCCGGCATGCCTGGGTGCTGCAGGATGTTAACCCCTCTGTAGTATTTTATAAAATCCTATTCAGACAGTGCAGTCAAATGCGGCATTATTTTAGGGCAAGCCAAGTTTTGTTTTGAGTCACGGTGCGCCATAACCCTCGCTACAGTGCGCCATAACCCTTGCCACAGTTTTTGCCCTTGATATTAATAAAAGTCTAAAGCAAAAAAGGCCAATCTCCTTGTAAAATATTTGTGAGATACACGCGGTCCCCCCACTGCCACGTGTGGCCATCACCTACTGTACATTCAACCACTTCACATGCAAATGTTGGGTTATGCAAACAGCACTCAAAGAGGCTCTTCTGTCCTTCGGAAAGCATCAAGGTCCGCTGCAAACAGGGCAACACGAAGGGCCTAGAAACGGAGCCTGAGTAACGGGGCAAGTAATGATTTTTCAAAGCACGTGCCTCCTACCCCAAACTTTCAAACACATTTTCCTCATTAGCTAAGCTATACCCCCGCAAGGAGATTCGCACTTTAGGCCGGCTTCACTCAGGCATATTTGCGCGCATAAAACGTAGAGTATAGAATCCATTGATTCCAATGGGCTCATTCACATTTCCGTATTGTAGCGCGCATTTGAGTCGCACCCAAAAAAAAAAAAAAATAGAACATGCTCTATCTTTCTGCATATTTGCGCACCAAAGATCCCCATAGAAGTCAATGGAGGGTGCGCAGATGCGGGCAAAGTACGCAAGGAGATACAAGAAAAAATGCGTAATTGCGCTGGAAAAAGAATACTTCTGAAAGTAATTAACCATTTCAATCAGAGTTTGTTCGACGTGCACAAATAAACATGTCCTGCGGGCAGAAAAAGTACAGGAAGATACGCAGATATGTGCGCAAAAATGTAGCGCTGAGGCGCGTGTAGTTGTGCCTACGCCCGTGTGAAGCTGGCCTTACAGTGTACCAGCGGCTGTGTTATTCACCAGGCCGTACAGTACATCCAGGTTTTCATTACATACTAGGAAACAAAGCAAATACAGAAAAGTTACAAATAATCGACACAAATGAATACAGGTTCTATCCGTTTATATGCATTTTTTTTTTCTTTTTTTTTCCTCTTTCTGGAAGCCATAAAACACGTTTCACATCAATGACCAGAAAATAGAATACTTCAAATAGTACTGCCTAATAAAAGGAAAAAAAAGCAAAATAGATATAATTTTATGCAATTCCTATAGAAAAAGGCAAACGGCCTCCGGCTGCTTCCAGGCTGTATGGTCAGGATGACACAGCCGCAGGTTACAGGGGATCTCCTCCAGAATCGGATCAGTAATGCCGGGAGGCTGAGAAGGAGAACAGGAGGACCTGGCCGTCGCCAACCTGAATTTCCCCTTCAGTAAACCCATTTTAAACAAAGTACGGATTTGTTCCTTTAGGGTTATGGACAACTTTGGGGGCAAACATTTTTTTCTTCATTTAAATGCGTTAGTTATTTTAATACTAATTAAAACTTTTGCGGAGTTTGTCTTCTGCAGCTTCTACACGTCGCCGTACACTGACGGATCTCCTATTGAGACGAACGCATTTTCTTTACGGACAGCATAAAACATTGATTTGTATTGGCGTAGTAAAAATAATTGCTGCATATCCTATTTTGGTCTGAGTCAGACTCAAGTCTATGGGATTGTGTAAAAACGCCTTAAGTACACAGTTGCATCCACATTCACTGTGGGGTTTTTTGTATAGGCTACTTGGAGACAGCGGGTGAAAAAAACTTTTTTTTTTTTTTTAAACAGCAGTGGATATGGGTGCAGAAGCATATACACTATATACGCACAGGAGCATGGGAGTGAAAACAGTGCATTTTTCATGGGCCACAATTGCTACACTCATGTGCATGAGGCCTTAGACTGCAGTTTGTACATACAGTTATAAGTAGAAGCTGCAGAAGACAAACAGTACAAAATATTTTACTTAAAAGGGATTGTACCAAGATTCCAAGTTATCATCTAGTCACAAGTTGTTGATGGATGGGGGTCTTACTGCTAAGACCCCCCCCCCCCCAATCTTGAGAACGGGGTCCCGTGTCACTGCGATGTTACTGGACTCCCAGCAGAGAGGAGCCGCCTGAATGGAGCGATGGTTGCATAAGCATCCTAATGCTACATTCACTTTTAAAGGGACCCTGAAGCTAGCTAGAGGCAAGTGCTTGGGTCTTTCCATCCACGGAAATGAATGGTGTGCCGACCGTGTGGGCTAGCCCAGCACTCCGTTCATTCCTACGTCACTGCCGGGGGAGAAGAAACACCCGCAATAACAGGCAAAGGGGGACACGGGACCCACATTCGAGTCCTCCACTGATCAGCAAGTTATCCCTCAAGGGGTTAACTTGGAATCTTGGCACAACCCCTTTACACCCTACTACAAAAATTATTATTGACCCAAATACATGCATTTTAGTGAAAAAAGAAATTTACCCTCAAGGTAAAAAAAGGTATCCATGGTCTTGAAGAACTACAGTCAATCAGGCTTCCCTATTAAACAGTCATATCTAAAGGAATCGTCATTATCAGGGTCTATGACAGCCGTATAGAGGGGACGCCCCACACTTTCGATATCCGATAACTACATTGCTGCAGACACAAAACACGTCCCCAAAATATGACCGCTGATTGCAGGCCGTTCCTCTAACGAGGCCCCACTCCGTCAAGTAGTAATATGGAGACTTGAGGTTTTTAAAGTGGAACCCCTTGAAGATCTAGGCTGAACCGGTATGATACGGGAGGAGAACGGGCAAGAAGATTAGCAGTCATCAAACCACACGTTTCTCTCCTTATTGCCATAGAGCTGAAGATGGAGAATCCCTTTAAGTATTGAGAGAGGATCCTGGTTAGCAGAAGTGCAATAGTTGGTCTTCCCTGTTTCACACAAATTACGGAATTCTGCTTGGATTAAAACTGTGACAAGAAAATAGTCGGAATCCGAACATTTCCCACAACGTATTGAAGAGCCTCGATCACATCTCCACCCACCGGACACAGCATGCGGTTAGTCACCCGTTGTCTCATGGAAGTAGCCGCTTAACAGGATGCGCATTGTAGGTATTCGCTAAATATATGTTCGGTTTCACTACAACAGGAATCAACACATCAAGTATATACAGTCAACATCACAAACAGCAGTCGGGTCTATACAGAACGTTGGATGTGTCACTTATTTCACAATCTATCACGTACCAGAGCTGAATTTGTCATTTACGTGATGAACGATAAACTCAGCACTGCTACATCATTAGCTTAAGACGGTGGTACAAGATAGAAAAAAAAATGGCCGCTACTCTTCCAGAAACCCCGTCATATCTTTTCATGGGTTGTGTCTGGTATTACAGCTTCGCTCCAGTGAAGTGGAGAGGAGCTGCAATACCAGACACAACCTGTGGACAGGCGTGGCACTGTTTTATTTTTGGAAGAGAGCAGCCATGTCTCTTTGTAATCCTGAGTCACCCCCTTAAAATATTGTTTCAGCTCACAATATGGCATCCTACAGTGATTTTAGACGACCGGTTCGCTTTAAAGGAAAGGCCATGAATGGTTTAGCGGAGGTCATAATATAGGTTTATTTCAGACATCACTCCCGTACAATGTGGCAACTAGAACCTGAGGAGGAAAGGCACAGGAACGTCATTGCGAATTTGAAAGGGGATTATGAGACCCGCTCCGTAATAATAAATCCATATCAATTAATAGAAAATACTCATTGTGCAGTCTGTGCCCATAATATCAGCGTGGAATGAGCAGCCTAGTTTTTTAGATGGGATTTCTACAAAAATAGACATTTTTCTTTTACCGTTTTCTTGCTTAAAGCAAAAACACTTGGGGAGACAAAAAGTCTCAAACTACCGGGGTGATTTTTGGCACCGTGAAAACGTACACGTGAGCACCATCAATTTCTAAGATCTCGAATAAAGCCTATATTCAGGCCGTACTAGGGTGGGTCATGGAAAAGTAGGCCGTCTCTGACCCCGGCACCACACTCTTACAAAAGTAGTCTAAAAGAAAAATCTCTTTGTTGCTAGTAGCAACCAATTACAGTGCAGATTTAATTTCTTATACGGCTGAGCTAAAATAAAAGCTGCGCTGTGATTGGTTGCTATGGGCAACAAAGATTACAAATTAAAAAAAAACTATATAAAAAAAAAAGTTTTCATAAGACTCTGGTGCCGGGATCAGAGGCGGGCTACTTTTCCATGGCCCACCCTGTAGAAGGAACATTGCACTACATTCTACACTCATATGTACCATCAAGTGTCCCTTAGAAATGGGTGTTAAAATGGAAGAAGAAGAAAAAAAGACCAAAAAGTGGCCCCTCTATGTCAGAGAGGCGTGTAAGTGCCATTGTTTGGTTCAGAACTATAGGCACCCCAGATCGCTTTGCACTACCTAGATATTTCATCACTGGTCTGAAAGACCTTTTATGTAGAATTTAGGTGCCAAAGGGTCTGATGGCTTCAGTTCTGGAAATCGGAGGTAAAGTAGATATTACTGTATGAGGGATTTCTGATCACCTGAAACAGATTCCCATTGTACAATATACACATTCTAAATACCCTGTATATACCTTTCATTGCACTACGGTATTTAAAGGGGTCGTATGTAATTAGAAAACAAAGTCAGATTTGTTTTTTCAACGCAACCTGCATCACTCCAGTTGGGTGTGCAACTCCATTCCAGTGAATAACTGCAATACCAGGAGTTGCGCTCCTTCTGGAAAAACATTGATGTTTTTTCCAACTCTTTGAAAACCCCTTTAAAAAGAGTCTACCGTAAAAGACCAGCGTTTAACATCATGTCACAGAAGTATAGGCAAAGCTTAAAGGGGTATTCCAGGATATTTTTAACTCTTGCTATTGGTGACTGACAGGTAATCAATAGATGATCGTCGGGTACCCACCGCTCGGAGCCCCACCGATCAGCTGATTCCTGGTGCCAATATCATTATGGTCAGTGGAAGAAGCAGAAGGTGCCGTCCATAGCGCAGCGCCATTGAAGTCAACGAGAGCTGCGCTATAGTCAGCGCTTTCTGCTTCCTCCACTGACCATAGCAAGAGCGGCACCGGAAATCAGTGGGGCTCCAAGTGGCAAGTCCCCTCCCCTCCGATCATTTATTAATGACCCGTCGGCCCTTGATAGAAAAAGTAAAAAAAATGCCCCAGAATACCCCTTTAAAACTTCTGGGCCTCAATGCAAAATGTGTATCAGGACCCCCATCCTACAATGAGCCGTTCATGGTACAGCGCAAATAGAGAAGACCGTAGGCCCCCTTTATGGACCAGATGCATCACCTATAGTTAAAACACTAAGTCTACAGTGTCTCTGCAAAATGTCCTCATCTTACGATGGCCATGTGGGAGGCAGCCATTTTGAGCCCTGAGCCACATTTCATAAAATCATTCATAAAGTCAAGTAAAAAGTGCCCCAGTAATATCAGTGATTCACAATTAAATGGGTTTTACCAGGATAAGTAAAAAAAAAAAATATATAAAAAAAAAAATCAGAGATCTCCATATGGAAAAGTAAGACATTTTTTACATTAATCACATGGCGTAAGATCACATGACCGCAGCAACCTATCGCTGTAAACCACTGTGATATTTCATTCATGGATGAAATGCTACCATACTCTGTGTGACCACATGCTGCTGCGGTCATGCGATAACACCATCGATGACCTGTCCGTATGCACCAAAATCTAAAACACTTTACAAAGCAGGATTTTCAGGCAGTCGTCCAGAAGGTGATAAAATCAGTAATGTTCATGCCATCTGGATGGGAAAAAAATATTAAAAAAGACACCTCTGAAGAGTGCCTGCTTACGCATTTCGAACCCGTCATCCAAGGCCTTAGACAAAATCTAAACTCCGGAGTGGTGAAGCCCAGAATAAGTAATTACATTACAAAGTTTACTTTTTTCAATATGGGAGGAGCTTGAAAAGAGGCAATTTTAGAGATTTCTAAAAAGTTGCCCGGAGCAAAAAAAAATTTAAAAAAATTTAAAAATGTTATCCCTAATTTTTTATTGCCCCAAAGCGAGAATGAAAATAGCCATTGGTTGCTATGGGCAACAATTCCAAATTTTACTTGAGGACGCTAAGTGTAGTCATAAAAATCAGGGCAAAAAAGTGGTGTTGCTTCTAGCAACCAATCACAATGCTTGTTATGTTTCTGAGGCAGCCAATAAAATGAAAGCAGCACTTTGATTGGCTTGCTGTAGATAAGACAATTATATATACTATTTGGACATCTTACAAATCTGCTAATCTAGCTTAGTTGGGCCAAAAACGTACAGGGGTCATCCATGGTTGAGCACGGACCCTCCAGTTAGTACCAATAGCACTCTCTGCTAACCAAAGTGTATTGGCACTTCCTTTATACAAACTATCGACTGATGTACTAAAATGGGAGAAAAGTATATAGAGGAGATTGAGCATTCCTTCAGAAATACTTATTATGGGTGGCAAATAAAGGATGGCAGCTGACAAGTCAACCAGATACCAAATGTTGAGATGGCTAGTTGAAGGCTGTATGTTACCGCTGCCAATATGGCCGACTGAACTGTTCTTTGGTTTCTTATAAATAAAGTTAGTTGAAATGATCACTAGATGAATAAATGTATGAAGGCGCTAGATGTTGCCTTTGTAGCAGGATATATACCGTATCACGAAGTATTGCTTTTTTCAACAAACTTTATAAAAACTCAGAACACTTTCATCAGCAGCTTCATTCAGTCCAAATAGGAGCACTTTCTGATTTCCGTATTCTAGTTCTCTGAACCCAGTTTTCAGGAATATTGGTTTTTATGATCACTTTAGCTTGGTTAAAGAAGTCGCTCTACTTCTCGCTGCAGGAAGCACACAGCTCTGCAGATTGCGCAGCAACTTGGGTTGGTACTGCAGGCCCAGTCCTATTGAAGTCACTGGGACTCAGCTTGCAGCACCAACCTGGGCCACAGCGCAATGTACGGAGCAGTCTGCTTCCTGGAGCAAGACAGCTAGAAATGGGAAAACCTCTCTGAGGTGGACAAGGAGGTTCACTGTGGCATATATGGACCCCGGCCACATGACAAACAAATGAATTTAACCAAACCTTTATGTAATCTCATTGCCAAATCCAAACCAAAAAGGCGATATCAGTTTAAAGGGGAAAACATATGGTGTACTTGTCTACTATTTCTACCCACAATCTGCTGGCACAGATATCTAGAGCTTTTAAAAAAAAAAAAAAAAATATATATATCTTTAAAAAAATTCTTTTATTTTTACCCCAAATTAGTACATCAAAACTTCACAACATTCGCAGATGCCTTCTTCTGGTTTTCTTGCTTCACTTACTAAACCCTTATACAATTTTAAACCAAATCTGCTGCAGAATATATTTTTTTGAAAAAGCGTTTTTTTCTTTTAGTTAAGAATTTTTTCCCCATTTGAATAAACAATGTCAACCAATGTAAAACTGAAAAATGTAACAAAAGAACCAAAAACCTCAACTTCCATAATGTTATAGCTTTCAGTATGAGGGAAAGAACTTGCTGGAGTTATGCCGGGCTCCATCCACCATTTATCTGCCCAGGAGATGCCATCATAGGTGAGTGGTACAGATATTAGGTATTTAAAGGGGATCTATCAGCACCCTTGAGCCCCATAAACTACATGATGGGGCTCAAAAGTTTAGCAAATGGGGAGTCCAGAGAGCTACTTTTTATACTCACCAGGTCCCCCGTTCCAGTGCTGTGCCCCCCAGAAACCAGCAGACGCACACAGCTTGACACTTTTCCCAAGGCCGTTTGCATGCGCCAATTTCTCGGGGAGCACAGCGCTGCAACGGGGAAACTGGTAAGCATAAAAATCAGCCCCTCAGATCCTCATTCTCTCACTTTTGAGCCCCATATATGTAGTTTATGAAGCCCCCTTTAAGATTATATACATCACATATAGATTCCTTGATCAAAGGGTATCCCCCGTCTAAGTAAAGAATACACTGCATTAGTTCACATCTGTAGAGGAGCAAAAATTATTATACCCCAGTTTTTGGAATGCATTGACGGGGACTTAAAAGATTGATGACTTAGCCTGAGTATAGGCCATCAATGGCTGATCAGTGGGGGTCCACCTCCCGGGACCCCAGCCAATCAGCTGTGTACTGGGTTGCGATTTCGGTGTATGAAACGGAAAGTAGACAGCTCTGTCCATTTTGCAGTGACCTGGCCTGGTACTGCAGGCACAACTTGCATTGAAGTGAATGGGAACTCTGCTTGCACAGCTGGTCTCCGAAGCGCCACTGTACAGGGAAGAACTTGGAAAAGATTGTTGACGCCAACTAGTTCTGCGACCGCTTTAATTTGAGGATGAGAACCACTTGCAGGACGCCATCACTTTTAGTAGATCTAACTATGGGGGATTTGTGGTTTTAAGAAAATACGTGGAAACTCCTCTGTGTCACAGTAGGACCTGCATGGAAGCAAGACTCTTATGGATGTTTTTTTTTTCATATTAATTTATAGCCAATGCTTCCTATAAATAAAACCGCATAGGGATAAAAGAAAATATTAGGAAAAATATTCATCCAGGGTTATAGGACAGGTTCTGATCACACGAGGTTTGACAATGCCACTGATATAACGAATGGTTCGTACTGGATGCCATCATTGTACAATTATTTCACCATCTTTTGGACACACAAAACAGAAGACGGGATATCACCGACAACCTTGTGTAGGCTCCAACCACAAATGCAACCTGCACTACATCAAGTCTTGTAGAAAAAAATGCGAGTGAGTGATACGCGTTTCAGCATCGTTGGGGAGGCTTGAGGTACCCCCACTCGTTTTTTTTTTTGCCTAAAAACATAAATTACTTGAAATACAAAAAAAAATGTAATTGTTACCAAACTAAGGCTACATCATGACTGCATTTTATTAGAAGATAAGATTTCACCCTACTTAATTCTTGAAAAAAAAAGGAAGAAAAAAAAAAGGCAATCAAA
The DNA here is from genome assembly GCF_035609145.1 of Eleutherodactylus coqui. Lineage (NCBI taxonomy): Eukaryota > Metazoa > Chordata > Amphibia > Anura > Eleutherodactylidae > Eleutherodactylus > Eleutherodactylus coqui. Next base: position 94,453,935 of record NC_089848.1, on the reverse strand, counting down.
CTCCATTAAATGCGGAAAAGAATGAAGTTCAAATCGGTTTTAAAGACGAATCAAGAAATCCAAAAACCGTTATTCATTTCCTTTCAGTGGTCAGTAACGGCATCTTCATCTGTTCATGACATCAGGATGTAAACTACTATACAGTTTGGTTGGTTGTGTTCATACCAAATGGACTTGTTCAACCCATTCGGTGGAAGGTTCAGGAGTTCTACTTGAGATATCTTCAGAACTGGTCATACTGCTTGTGATGTCATTCGTGTTGTGTTCGTCGCTCTGCGACACTGCTTCGATCTGAGGGGCCGTGTCCTCTGAAGTCATTTCGTCTGTTCGTGTTTCTGGGTCTTCGTGAATTAGTGCATCCTGAAAAAGTGCATGCTCCTCAGCGACATCGGTCACCGGATGTTCGCTGGCACTCCCTGGTGGTAGGTCAACGTCTGTTTCTGAGTTCATAGAGGGAATAAGGGCAATGCTTTGAGGGTTCATGTCGTGAAACCAAGCCATGATGTTTCCTAGAAGGTTTTCACTCATGTTGGGATCTTGACTAGAAGAATCAAGGTCACTACTGGATGTTGGGGCATCAGTGAATGAGTGCGAATGTATGCGGTCTGATGTATATGGGTCGTTACTGGCTCCCAGCCTGACAAGACTCTCCCCGAGTTCTAGCAGTTCTGAACTACTAAGCGCTGACCTTGGGTTCTCCACGCTTATTGGAGAAGGATCCAGCCTGGTGGGCAGAGATGAACCTATGGCTCCTAATGACGACTCATTATTGAGGAACTGTCTCGTTTCCTCATCAACGTTGAGACCAGATTCTTGCAAAGACAACTGAATGGCCAAAAGGATATTGGGGTCGTCATCATCTAGTGAGCTGAGTGCCTGAAAAGTTAAATGACCCAGTGAGTTTCTATAGTACATGGATATGGTCAAAGGACACAAACAGAACGTGTGCAAGTAATCCAGGGAGTGACTGAACTCACCGTGGACGTGCCGTGTCTTCTGCTGCCGCGAACCTCCAGGGTATCTGATAAAATGAAGAAGGATAACAAAACAAAACTTGAAGACATATATGGTTACACTATATACAACTGATACAAATGTATATTGAATTGAATTGCATTAACTGACCCTTCTGTAATGGCCCATCCGGACCTTCACAGATCCTTAGTGTGAAGGGTCCAACAATGCTAGATATAGAGGTTGTACTGGATTTGAAAAACATGACTCCTTTCTTTCAAAACAACGCAATGACCCGTACAATAAAACTGAACACTTTGTATCCTGCATGACAAACACTCTAAAAGGAAAATCGGGAGCCAAAAATTTTTTTCCCCTTATTTCGCCTCCAAAAAAATGCAATATAAATGCTAAAAAAAAAAAAAATCATCATTTTGGTATTGTAGTAATCATACCAACCGGCAGATGTGTCATTTCTACCGCATGATAAACTTTGTAAGAAAAAAAAATAATAATGGCAGAATAGTTTTTTTTTTCACCCGGCCCTCCCAAAAAATTAATAAAAAGTTATACGAGATATTATATGTACCCTAAAATAGTACCAATAAAAACTACCGCTCCTCACGCAAAAAAAACAAGCCCTCATATGGCCACGTCAACAGAAATTTTTTTAAAAAGTTGCATCCTTAGGTCAAAAATAGGATGCGTTACTAGGGGGTTAAGCAATGTAGCGCCATCATAGGCTGATCAGGCTAGAAGTCTGACATTCTTAGACGAAGAGAATTGTGGGTGTGATGGTGTGCCATGGTTTCGGCAACATTGGAGGGTTCTTATGCCGAGTGATAAATGTTGGGAATCCTAGTTTATAACCAACAGGTCTAAAAGCTAGCGTCAGGCTGTACACATAGAGAACACACGCAACTGCTCCGTTTTGCCATTCTGGAGTTTTTAGAAGATCACAGCCCAACCACAATGTCTGACCCCACCCTTACAACACAGTGTTAATCTTTTGTATCAGGTCTGTGGTCCTTTGTAGTTTCTCGTTGCGCAGCCTAGCACTATTCTGTATACAGGTATAGACATACTGTATATCAGGGAGAGCACAGAGCTGCATAATGTACTAAGGAAAAAGCCTTATTAGCATGGATTTGCTTACTTCCCTTCTCTTAGACCTGAAGGTTTTGATTTCAATCCCCGCGTGGTAAGGTAGCCAGCTCAGGGTTGACTCAGCCTTACATCCTTCTGAGGTCGGTAAAATGATTACCCAGTTTGGTGGGGGGTACTAAATAAATTACCTGAAAGCGCTGCAGAATAATTTGGCACTATATAAACAGGTCCCTTTCCGTTTCCGCTTCTTAGGCAAAGGCTTATGGTAACTTTTTGCACATCCATGACTGTAGCATGACCTCAATGCCTCCTTATGGAGGGAAATTGCTGCATTTCAACTGCAGGAAATCCATCATGGTCAGAATTCTAGCAATTGTGGTAACTCAACCATAGGGAAGCATTAAAGGAGATGTCTCGAGGAAGCAGTTAATTTTTTTTTTTGCCCAGTCCCCCCCATTAAACACACATTACTAAGCCCCCCTGTAAATGACATTTCTAGCTGGTTCGTACTTACCGTTCCAGCGTTTCAGCAAGTTATAAAAGTTTCCTCAAGATGGCCGCCGGCTCTTTCCCAGTCGCTCGCTGCAGCCCGACGTGCGCGCTCCCGAGACGCCGCCAGCTGTGTCTCCATGGCAACCGGACGCATCGCAGCCGCCGACCAGACGCCCCGCAGCCGCCGACCAGACAGCAGGTAACCGGCGCTAGCCCCCGGCTCCCCAGCGCTAGCTCCCCCGGCGCAGCGACAGCCCCCCCGGCCTAGCGACAGCCCCCCCCATCGCAGCGACAGCCCCCCCGGCCTAGCGCTAGCTCCCCCGGCGCAGCGACAGCCCCCCCGGCCTAGCGCTAGCTCCCCCGGCCTAGCGCTAGCTCCCCCGGCCTAGCGACAGCCCCCCCCATCGCAGCGACAGCCCCCCCGGCCTAGCGCTAGCTCCCCCGGCGCAGCGACAGCCCCCCCGGCCTAGCGACAGCCCCCCCCATCGCAGCGACAGCCCCCCCGGCCTAGCGCTAGCTCCCCCGGCGCAGCGACAGCCCCCCCGGCCTAGCGACAGCCCCCCCCATCGCAGCGACAGCCCCCCCGGCCTAGCGCTAGCTCCCCCGGCGCAGCGGCAGCCCCCCCGACCCATCACTTACCTGGGAGGCTTCTCGGGGCTGCTGGGCTGGGCTGGGCTGGTCTTCTCCGCTGGGCAGCTCCAGTTTCTGCACCTTCCTCTAACAGAGGATGGTGCAGAATGGCCGCTTCAGCGCGCTCCCGAGCAGTGACAGCTCGTCTGCGCATGCGCAGACGAGCTGTAGCGGGGAGCACACTGAAGCGGCTCGTGCTGAATGGAGAAGACCGGACTGCGCAAGCGCGTCTAAAAAAGCAAGCTGCCAGCGAATTTAGACGGAACCATGGAGACGAGGACGCTAGCAACGGAGCAGGTAAGTGAATAACTTCTGTATGGCTCATATTTAATGCACAATGTACATTACAAAGTGCATTAATATGGCCATACGGAAGTGTATAACCCCACTTGGTTTCGCGAGACCACCCCTTTAAGGTTACACAACAGCTGTGATAAACTGTGATTTTACGGCATCATCATGCCGTCTTAGCCCTATTACTCGCATATTTTGGCCACTCTGCAAATAAACTACCATCCATCAAAAATTACCTAACGTGTTTTCTGTGTGATCGTCTGGATCGGGAGTGTTGCTCCTCATACTGTGCAAGTCGCGCCGACGCTGCCTGTGCCTTCTCCGATACTGAAATTCTGCATATTCCTGCAAAAACATTCAAAGACATTTAGTTAAGTGTAAAATCCAGCTGTCTTCTCTATCACTGTATAGAGAATGATTGGCATCCTCCTCCATCCATTTGTATTAAGCCAAGTTCACATCTGCGCCCTGGCCTCTTGTCGATTTCCATTGTTCGGCTTTATCTTCAGAGCTGAACAACAAAAACATCAGATCTGAGCAGAGTCATATGGGCCCCTATTGACTACAATGGGGTTCGTTCAGCTTTCAACATCAGTTGGACTCCCAGTTGTCAGAAACTTGGGAGATCTCCTTTCTGGCTTTACTTTGAAGATATTGTATGGGCATTACAGTTGTGTAGTTCTAATTCTAGTCATCAGTGGTGGTGTCACTGCTGAAACCCCACCAATATTTTGTTCTACACCTCAGAAGGGTTGTCCACTTTTGACAGTCCCCACCTGGTAGAAGACTCTAAAGAAAAAAGTTGATGGCAAGTGTTTAATTCCTCTATAGTGTCTCCAAAGGATGAGAAAAGTATTACATGTTGTCTGTTGAAATCAGTGAACTGCACGGAAGATTTGGGTCCTCCAGAGAGAGAATGAAAGCTTATGCTAACCGCTCTGTTCTGGCTACTAGATGGGGACCCCTCTATTATCTCCAAATTCTCTAAGAAGCTATATGAATATGGGTTTTTCAAACCAAGCAACCCCTTTAACCCCTTTTATATAATTCATCGCTAAAAAACATTATGTAAAATTGATAAGTAGGAAATAGCAAAAGTGATGATCACAGCAACCACTGACAAACCACTAAGTGATTCCTCCGTCTCCATGTCTACCCAACTAATAGCCATTACTGGCATGTGATGAAGTTATTAGACCAACCCAACTGCAAAACATCCTCTTACCTCTGGGGAAGCGAAGCCTAAGTACTCCCAGTCCCATGTACCTCCAGAGAAACTAAAAACAAACAGAAAGCAATTAGCAGGATAAGAATATACAGCCCCTTAATTGGGGCTTACTGTAACAGATGCAGGATAAAAACACTGTGCAAGTAATGATGCCCAAAACAAGCTACACAAGTTTTTATATCTTCTTTACTGAACTACAAAACTCATATGCGTGGCTGGAGTCAATTTAAAATGACAGTTCTCCATCAGCATCCCACTTATAAGCTATAGCCAGGGGCTGCAGTGGGCATCCATAGAAATTAGCAGGCAATCATAGACTTTATTGGGAGCTCTACAGTGACTTGTGTTCTACAGCGCTGCTGGCATAACAATATTGTTCATGTGGCTCCCTCAATTAATGCTACTAATTTTGGGGAAACCCTAACATTAAACCAGTATTTTTGTACTTACCATAAAATGTATTTCTCGTCTGTATCATTGGAAGACATAGCTTAAGACCCTGGATATAACTACTGCCACTAAGAGGCAGCCACTAAGCAGAAAAATGTTAGCTTGGTGCCTGCAGGAGGGGTATAGCTAGTAGGAGGAGCTAACAGTTTGCATGGAAGTAGTAGGAGCAGCCAGGTAGGATATGAAAAAATTAAGCCAATATAAAAAAAAAACAAGAAAACGCAAAAAACTATTGTAAAACTGTAACTCGGCATAGCACAATGTGCAACCCACGACGAGAATGGTCTAACAAGGAGAAAAATATCTGAAAGTCCTAAGATTAGACTAGATCGGTGCTTTGTCCCACAATGAACGAGACGAGAAAAGAGATTTTACAATAAATAGAAAAATCTTTCTTTCATTAGAGGACACAGCTGAAGACCGTAGGGCGTTCCAGTGCAGTCCCTTGGGATGGAAAAAAGTAGAGAAGGATGTATGTGGTCAGTTTATGGCCATCTTTAAAACTCTTAGTCCAAGGGAGGAGTCTGCAGATGCAAAAGTTTGCACCCAATAAAACGTTGAATAGGTGTGCCACGAGGACCACGCAGCGGCCTTACACACTTGAACAGCGGAAGAGCCATTGCAAGCGCCCATGAGGCACCTGCTGCCCAAGTGGAATGTGTAATAACACAGAAGGGAGACACCCTGTCCTTGGCATGGTAGACCTCTTCTACCGTTGATCGGATCCAGCGAGAGAGGACCACCTTGGAGGGTGTAAGGTCACGTCTTGGTCCATAAAAGACCACAAAGAGTAAGTCATTGTGCCTGAAAAAGGCCATCAGAGAGGTAGGTCTGCAAGGCTCACACTAGATCCAGTTTATGGGGAGTGCGTTCTCTGGGATGAGCTGCAGAAAGACAGGATGAAATTGGCAGAATGAAAATCACCTCGAATGAGGAAACCATCAGCCCCAGCATTTTCATGCAGTGATAAATGGTCACCAGATTCTGGGTTTGCAGGGAATGTACCTGCTTCTGGAGAAGTTTTTGTGGCAGCAGTAGGAGAGGGGCTTTCGCCTTGTCAAAGGAAATCCCCAGAAAATCCTGATGCTGCTACAGGGAAGACTTGGCATAGTTAACAATCCATCTGAACCTGGGCAGTGTCTAGACTGATGTGGAGACATTCCAGGTTGGCTGATGCTGTCGAGATACAGGATGACCCCTTTTAGCTTGGAATGCAGGATAGCCATCACCAACACCATAATCTTTCTCAAGACTTGGGGAGCTGTGGCCAGCCAAATGGAAGAGTCATGAATTGAAAGTGATTTGACTAGTTGGCAAAGTTAGAAAATCGCTGATGCGCTCGACAGATGGGGACATGAAAGTAAGCATCTTTGATGTAGATGGATGATGGGAAATTCTCCAGTTCCATGGAAGCAATGACAGATTTCAGAGACTCCATGCGGAAATGTCGCACTTTGACATACCGATTTCACTTCTTCAGGTCAAGAACTGGCTTGACAATGCCATCCTTCTTGGGTCCCAAAAAGATTGCAACTGAAACCCAAAAAGTGCTGAGAAGGATGAACAATGACACCTTGAGAAGATTGGTTGTCTAGTCCCCAAACCAATGCTTTGGCCTTTAAAGGTGACCTTGGAATGTTGGAGCTGAAAAAGTGATCTAGAGGGAGGGCAGAGAATTCTATGATATAGCCCAAAGAGATGACCTCCCGAACCCAGGCGTCTGAGATGTGAGCGAACCAAGTTTTCCTGAATAGGGAAAGTTATCCGCCCCCCACCCTGGATGGTTTGGGTGGGGGACACCCATCCTGCAGAAAATTTAGCGGAATAGGACTTCGAGGGCCGAGGACGGGGGCGCCAGGAAGGCCTCGGCTTAATTGAGGGCTTTCGCTTCTGTTCCTGTGAGGTTTCTTATTATCCAAGCTCCTGGGGCTGGAAAAGCAAAAAGAGCGAAAATTGGTTGTTTTTTTTCTTCTTCAGAGCTCTTGCACCTCTGGGTCTGTTTTGTGGTAGGTGGGACCTCCGAGACCATCTCATCGAGTATTGCCCCACAAAGTTTAAAGCCAACAAACCAAAAGCCTGCTAAGGATGTTTTGAAGGAGGCATCTGCGTCCCAGGATTTTAGCTACAGGGTAGGGTCCAGCGTGTGGCTACCAAAGCCGCCAATGCGCGAGCATAAAAACTTCCCCGCCTGGTCTACCTGAGGCACAAAGTCTGGTAATTCTTCCAAAGCAGAGCTGGAAAGAATACTCAGAGAAAGAAGGGGGCATCCATAGTTCCAGCAGTATACACATTTGTACTTGCCTGCCTTTAAATAGGGAAGGGAGTGCTCTGTTAAAGGGTGACACTATAGCTGGCGGGTCATATTCAATTTAGGCCTTGATCCTGCCTCCCTGTCTCCCGAGGACCGGGCAGACAACAGAATGGTAAACTCGGTTCTGTTCACCCTTCCTGGTGGAGTAACAGTAAGAGTCCTGCCTCCTTGTATTCCCTCGGTCCAAGGGGTTCTCGAAAACGAACGATAAAACAAGTCTGCCTCCTACAGAAACTAAGCTAAAACTGGTTAGCTTGGTCCCTACAGGAGGGGTCTAGCTAGTAGGAGGAGCTAACACTTCTACTTAGTGTCCGCCTCCTTGTGGCAGTCGCTATACCCACGGTCTTCAGCTGTGTTCCCCAACGATACGGACAAGAAAATTGTTTTCAAAATCCCTTTTCCCCTTAATGAACAAGCTGCTACAGCCCTAAAAAGGACAGACAATTAAGCAATTGCATGCATGTGGTGGTTTTAAGGCCCCATTTTTTTTCTCAGGCTACCGAAATGAGTTTTGCTGCTTTTTTGTGACATTTTTAATACCCTTAATTTTATTTCCTGTGATTTTGCTTTATTAGGGGTAATGAGTGCAAAGTAATTTATTTTTTATTAATTTATAGTTCTTATTTTTTTGAATTAATAAAGTACAGGAATGGTCTTCCCATCTTGTTTGAAACATTTTGATCTACAATTCGTATAGTCTAAGATTACAGAGCTGCTATGGTGACAGTTTAGGTTGGTGTGGATGTTTTTTTATTAAACTTTTTTTTATTTATTTTTACTTATTTTTGTATATTTTTTAACCTATATGTCCCCGGTGACCTCATAAGACTGCTGCAAGACATGCACAATATTTTTTTCTCCTTCTCTCACAGTTTTCCACTGAAATTGCAGCAGCTATCGGGGCTCAAGTTACAGGGACAAACAGTCCCCAACGATGATATTAGAGCTCATCAAGGTTTGCCAAGACTTAGTCGCTCTGCCATGTTGGAGTTGCTAGTAATCAGGTGGTCGCCTGGTCCAATAGAGGAAACGGCGCTGCCACTTCCTCCATAGAACTCACTGAGCACAATGTAGACTGGAAAAGAGAAGGTTTTAAACAACTTCTGTCTCCTCCCCAGGGTCTTTGGCTGTCTGACAGTCGAGCACCTAACCTGCTCCTGCTAGATTGCAGGAGCTATAAACTTGCACCATATAAATATAATGGCATGGGTTTAAAGCCCTGGACCAAGCACCGTATATTCGTAGGGTTAGGTCCGTATCGGGTTATAGGATTTTCACACCAGCAACATTGATTACATACTAAATATATGACCATTCGTTCTGCCGGGAACACACTGATGCAAAATTTAAGGAGCCACAGCACTCCAATCACAACACAATGCCGGGCGGAGGCCTCGCAATAATCCTCTGGAGAGCGGTGTCAAGGAGAGTCCTGTCCTGTCCTGTATTACAAAGACAACCCATCGATGTGAATGGACACTGTTATGCTGAATTTCCCCTCTGTGCCGCAGGAAATCTGAACATTTGTACCAGGTTTCCCAACAGATTACAGCCGATTGCTGGGAATCCCGGCAGAAGGACCATTTAGGATCAGCTTATTGTCAAGAACAAGTGAGGGATTGTCCATAGCGGAGGACTCCTTTAATATGCCATCAAAGCCATTCTTGAGAAAGTCATGATGTGACGGCATAATATATAATCTTTACACAGAAATTAAAACCCAACTTTGGCTTTTATTAACGTTTGAGTTACTATAATATCAGTATTACATGTCACTTTGATTTGACACTACAATGATCTCCGCGGGGGCTTCTATGTATGGGACGCTGAGGCACAGTGTCGCCTGGATATAGCATGGGCTATTTCTGGAAGGCAGTGGCTGCTGAGATGAACTCCTGACTGGCGGAGCTATAAATAGAGCCCCCGAGGTGTAATTAATGTGTGCAATGAAAATCTCAGCGCTCCAGAAGCCGTCATGCAGAATGAGACAATGACTAACCCATTAGCATTACTTACACAGCGCCACACACGCAGCCTCAGTATACTTCTCTCTTTTATTCTAGAAAAAGATATTTTCCTTGCAAAAGGAAATTTTAAATTTTTTTTACCATATCCGCCGATATAGGCTAAAAGAAAAAAAAAAAAAGAAAGAAAAATGTCTCCTTACATACAGCGTTTCACCGAAAGGAAGACCTACCCCAATAAGCCCTGCCCTGATTTTCAGATGAGTGGGGCAGGGGTGGGCTTGAAATATAAGCCCTTCCCTGAAAGTAAGCCCTAGCTACACTACAACACAAAAAAAACAAAAACACACACAAAAAAAATAATACTTACCTAGCTGGCGCTGTCCGGGTCCCTCCCGCTGGTCTCCGCAGTCCGAGCAGGCTTGCTTGCAGTTCTCAGCGCCAGCAGAACATCGCTTGCTGGTAACAGGGTTTGTTCAGCCAATCAGAGCCAGAGCTTGATGAACCAATCACAACCATTCAATGGATGAAAGGCTGCGATTGGATCTCGAGCACGGGGTTCAGCCAGTCAGAGCAATTGCTTGCTGGAGGCAGGGTGTTGAAACTCAAATACCATAAAACGGATATTTTTGGTATAACTTACCGTAAAATCTCTTTCTCGTCACGTTCATTGGGGGACATAGCCACTGCCACTAGGAGGCGACACTAAGCACAAGTGTTAGCCCCTCCCACCGGCGCTATATCCCCCCTGCAGGCACTCAGCTAATCAGTTTTGTATGCAAGCAGTAGGAGTAGCCAATGGGAGCACAACAAAAATACATCCTTACATAAACAAAGCATATAAATGTTCTGGACTAATATAATGCCATCTGCGACCGAAGAACAGAAAGTTCCAGCAACTGCTATCTCAAAGCAAGGAGTGGGTGCTGTCTCCCCCAATGAACGTGACGAGAAAGAGATTTTACGGTAAGTTATACCAAAAATTTCCGTTTCTCGTCCGTATCATTGGGGGACACAGCCAGACCATGGGACGTTCCAGAGCAGTCCCGAACGAAAACATGGGGTGGGTTACTCACAAATAGTCCTGAGCAGTCAGGGGACAGCCACCTGTAGAATCTTCCGACCCAGGGCGGCGTCCGCTGATGCATACGTATGGACCCTATAAAATGTTGAAAATGTATGCAAGGAAGTCAAAGTAGCCACCTTGCATACCTGCAGCGCTGAGGCTCAGTGACGAACCGCCCATGAGGCCCCCACTGCCCGTGTGGAGTGGGCAGTTACCCGGAAGGGAGGCGACCGCCCCTTGGTGTGGTAAGCCTCCGCCACTAGCGTCCGTATCCACCTAGAGATGGTCACCTTAGAGGCCACCGATCCCTTATGCGACCCTTCTAGAATCACAAACAGTGTCTCCGTCCGACGGAAGTCTCTGGCTCTTGCAACATAAATTCGCAAGGCCCTTACCAGGTCCAGTCGGTGCAGCGCTCTCTCTCTAGAATGCACCGGAGCCGGACAGAAGGATGGAAGAACAATGTCCTCGCTAAGATGAAATGATGAAACTACCTTTGGTAGGAAATCCGGAACTGGTCTTAGCACCACCTTGTCCTGGTGGAACTTTATAAAGGAGGGCTCGACTGACAGGGCAGCCAATTCAGACACCCTTCGTATTGACGTGATCGCTACCAGAAACGCCACCATCCAGCACAAAAGCCTCAACGGTATTTCTCTAAGCGGCTCAAAAGGGTGCGCCAGTAATGCATCTAACACCAAATTGAGATCCCATGCCGAAGTAGGTGGTCGGCAAGGGAGCGACGCATGAGCAACCCCTTGAAGGAAAGTCCGCACCGCCAATCTATTAGCGATCGGCCTCTGGAAAAAAACCGAAAGAGCCGACACCTGGCCCCTCAGTGAACCTAGTTTCAGCCCCAATTCCAGCCCCATCTGTAGAAACGCTAGAATATTTGCCAGTGAGAACCGCATGGGATCGAGGTGACGGTCCTCGCACCAGCCAAAAAACCGTCTCCAGACGCGATGATAGATTCTTGATGACGCCGGCTTCCTGGTCTGTATCATTGTTTGGATTGCTGCCTCCGTGAAACCCTGTCTCTTCAGTATCGTGGTTTCAACAGACAGGCCGTCAAGCGAAGCGACCCTGAACTCGGGTGGAAGAGGGGTCATTGAGACAGATCTTCCCGTTCTGGGAGGCGCCACGGTGCGTCGGCCAGAAGCTCTATGATGTTTTCATACCACGCTCGCCTCGGCCAGTCCGGTGCCACCAGGATTACTGGCCGCCCCTCCTTCTTGATCTTCCTTAGTACCCTCGGAATAAGCGGAAGAGGAGGGAACACATACGGAAGCCTGAAACCTGCCCATGGGATCACCAGAGTGTCCACCGCTACCGCCTGGGGATCTCAAGATCGGGCCACAAAAGGGAGCACCCTGTAGTTCAGTCTGGACACCATCATATCTACGTCCGAGGTGCCCCAGCGATGACAGATCGCCTGAAAAACCTCCGGATGCAGTTCCCACTCGCTGGGGTCCACAGTCTCTCGACTGAGGAAATCTGCCACCCAGTTCTCTACCCCTGGGATGTACACTGCCGAGATGGACTGCAGATGAGTATTCCGGATACCTCTGTCATTGCTCTTGCACTCCTTGTGCCTCCCTGATGGTCGATATACGCGACCGCTGTCGCATTGTCCGTCTGGAGCCGCACGTCCTTTCCATTGAGAAGCGGACATAAATCTGCAGAGCCAGTCAGACGGCCCGTAACTCCAAGAGGTTGATTGGGAGTCCTGCCTCGCTTTGGGACCACACCCCCTGGGTGGACAGTCCCCCCAGAGTCCCGCCCCAGCCGTAACGGCTGGTGTCCGTGGTTAGTATCATCCACTGTCCTGGAAGCAGTGACCGATCTCCTTGGATTCTTCTGGGATTCAACCATCATCTTAGGGCGGCTTGGACCCAGGGTGTTATCACAACCCGCTGATCCAGCGTCAACTGTGACCTGTTCCAACGTGACAGAATGAAGCGTTGGAACGCCCGTGAATGAGACTGCGCGAATGGTATGGCCTCGAACGAAGCCACCATCAGACCCAACACCTTCATGCAATACCTGATGGATATTGGCCTTCCCCGGAGAAGGGACCGCACATTGCTGACCAGTGCTTCCTCTTTTGCTTGAGGCAACCGAATCTGGTGCTTCCTGGTGTCGAATACCATCCCCAGGAACTTCAACCGTTGCGTCAGCACTAGACAGGATTTCTTGTGGTTGAAGACCCACCTGAAACCCTGCAGTGTCTGCAGAGTAATGCGCAGACTTTCTAAATTGCTGTCCTGATCCGGAGCTTTTACCAGGATATTGTCCAGGTAGGGGATGGCTGCCACTCCTCTTGCATGAAGTAACGCCATTACTGCTGCCAGAATCTTTGTGAAGACTCTCGGTGATGTTGAGAGCCCGAACGGTAGAGCCGTGAATTGGTAATGGGTCCCCTGGACCTCGAAGCGCAGAAATCGCTGGTGAGATTCACGAATCGGAATATGCAGGTATGCATCCCTGATATCCACTGATGACAGAAACTCCCCCGGTTCCATTGAGGCAATCACTGACCTGAGGGACTCCATCCAGAAATGTTTTGCTCTGACGTAGTGGTTCAGCCGTCTCAAATCGAGGACTGGCCTGATCCTGCCATCTTTTTTGGGGACTACAAAGAGGTTTGAATAAAAACCCCGTCCGCGCTGACAGGATGGAACAGGCACCACTACACCCTGTGCCAGCAGGTGTTCTATTGCTAGGAGAAATTGTGTCGCTCTTTCTGGGGCCTTTGGTACCCTGGACCTGAAAAAATGGTCCTGCAGGAACGACGCAAACTCGATGGCATAACCGACCGAGATCACCTCCTGTACCCAGGCGTCGGACACGTGCGTCAACCACACTTCCTGAAACAGGGAGAGTCTGTCCCCCACCCTGTAGAGAAAGGGTGGGGGCAGACCCTCATGCCGACACCTTTGTGCCTGCGCCCTTGGGCGCCTTTGACCGAGACCACCAAGCCGGCCTGGCTTTAAAGGAAGGACCCTTCCTTTGTTCAGCTCGAGCCCTTCTCAACTGTGCCCACTGCCCTGTTGTGGGTCGAGATGTAAACCGCCGAAACAAGCGAAAAAAGGGCTTCTTTGCGAAGTTGCTTTGCCCATGCCACCGATGCCTTGCTCACCCAGGCGGAAGCGAAGGTGGGCCGCAGGGCAGTGCCCGCTGCCTGGAAAGCTGACTTTGCCAAAGCGTCCAGCTTCCTGTCCTGCGGGTCCGTTGACAAACGTGATACGGATGGGTCCACTACTGGGGGCACTGACCACTTTCTCACGAGGTCCTCCGGAAAAGGGTACGCGATCTCCCAGGATTTACCTGGTTACCTGAACCGTTTATCCAGAATCTCCCATTCCTTCTCTAGAACCTCCTCAAAATCCTGATGAGAAGGAAAAACCAGACACGGACGATTCTGCCGCTTAAAAGACACAGTCGCTGGTGGCACCTCCGGTGGTGCCTCTGCTACCTGTAGGGTGTCCTTTACCGCTACCACCAAGCTGTCCATTAACATGGCCAGCCTGGATACCTGTTCCTCATTTAGCAAAAAGAAAGTCCCACAGCCCACCTCCGTATGCACAAAAAAGTGCAGAGGCCACGGTAGATATGTGATGCAACAGCCACTTAAGGAACCATGGATCCTTAGTCCCCAACGTAGTACATCCAATAGAGAAGCAAATGGCAGCATCAATGGTGTAGCAAAAGAATATAAAGTTTTATTGCTCCTTGATCAGGCTTGATAAAGACTGCTAAAGTCGAAACGTTGCCTGCTGTATGGAGCAATAAAACTTTATATACTTTTTCTACACCATTAATGCTGCCATTTGCTTCTCTACTGCATGTTCCTCATCTAGATCTGAGAGTGACGATACACATGACCGTTCCTCCTCCTCCAAGCCGCTACTTCCCCCCACAGATGACTGCGGATGCTGCGCCTGGGATGTAGCCTGAGATGCCGAGGAACATGAGGCCCGTGAGGGGTCCGAATGAGACCGAGCAGATCTCGTCGCATACCGAGACCGTCAGGAGGATTCCCTGGACTGATGATACGTACGGGCAGACTCCCTGGAACCGTGGGAGCCGTGAAACGACTCCCTAGATTGGTGGGACCTAGAGGACCTGGATGACCTTCTGGAGCGGCGAGACCTATGGGAGAATTCCTCACGGCTGCGGAATCTCCATCTCATGAACGCTCAGGGAAGAACGCTTCAGAATCAGACTGTAAACGGCGCAATATCGCCGCTGACCAGCTGGCTAGGCCCGAAACTACCGCAGCAAGGGACCTCGCCCACTCAGGCTCGGCTGCCTGCTCCACAGGGGCGGCAGGGGGCACCGGGGTCCCTGCCGCCGACCGAGCCGGAATACAATTTATAGTGTACATTTATATTATATTGCATGTGCCGTCCGAGAATGGTGCCCCAGGGGCGGCGCCCCGCCCCCCGGGATGCCACGAAATCCTACTACACGCCTGTGGCCTCCGTCGTCCTGTGTCTGTTGCTAGCTGTTGATGCCGCCACTGTCACCGTGGCCAGAATTCTGCCATGCCCGCTGCGGCCACTAGGGCCGCTGCCGCATACCTGCCCAGGTAAGCCACCTCCTGCCCTACAACCTGATGTGCTCCTGGCAGGGCCATCTAAGGGGGGTTCTCGTCCAGGCCACGCTCCTTTTCTCCCCGTCCGCACTCCAGCAGTGTTCCCCCCTGCGCTCGCCGTCACCGAGGGGCGCCACTCCAGAGGGGGGAACCCTATCGCTGGTGGGCAACGACTCCAATGCACAAAGGCACAGTCATGCCACCTTTTCTTCGCTGGGTAAGACGCCGCAGTGTGGCGGCAACACCGCCTGCTGCATCTTCCCCGGGAGGACAGGAAAGCCAGGGAAAAGCCCAGACTCCCCGTATTCCCGCCATAAAGTCCTACACGCGTCTGCCTCCTGCAGATACTAAGCTAAAAACTGATTAGCTGAGTGCCAGCAGGGGGAATATAGCCGGGGGGAGGAGCTAACACTTGTGCTTAGTGTCGCCTCCTAGTGGCAGTGGCTATATCTCATGGTCTGGCTGTGTCTCCCAATGATACAGACGAGAAAACAACAATCTGTCAGCTCTGAGAACTGCACGGAAGCCTGTCCGGACTGCAGAGACCAGCGGTAGGAACCCGGACGGCGCCTGCTAGCTAAGTATAAGACATCCCCCAAAAATAAGACCCTTGGCCTCTTTTGGGGCAAAAATTAATATAAGACAGGGTCTTATTTTGGGGGCAACATGGTAGTAGCATCACCAACAGGTGCTGAGGATGGGGATGTTCCAGCTGATGGTGTAGGGGATTGTGATCGGTAATACCTCTATTCCATTGCACTCATGTGGGTCTTCAAGGAGAGCAATGTCACCAACTACCTATATATCACGCCCTAGTGTTGCTCACATAATAGTTTAAAGGGGTTGTACCAAGATTACAAGTTATCCCCTATCCTATCGAGACCCCTGCCGATCTCATGAATGGGAGTCACATGTCCCCCTTCCTCTTCACTTTTAGGAGACTCAATGGAGCTCCTCCTTTTCTGATTTACATCCCTAGCTATGGCTGCTGGAGACGTAGTGTGTTCCACCTACGGCACGCCTGCGCAGCACTGAGGATGGCGCATGTGTGCGTCATCATTCCTGCCTGAGAGTACATGTGCCCAATTCCTCAGGGGTATAAATCACTTTAACCATCAGGACACCCAGATGACTGAAACATGTCAGAGGGGGAGCTGCTCAGTTTTTAGACTCAGGGTCAACATCTGACCACCTTCTGTTATATGATAGAGAATTAGGGATCCCCGTGCTATTCATATCTACGCAGTGGTCTGTGATAGGCTGTTCTTACAAATCATTATACATCATTTGACATAATTATTAATAGAGATGGGGATACAATGTCAGTTACGGTCCTGCATTTTTAGTCTACAGGTAGAGGTTTTCAGCTTTTCTAATAAAAGTTACATTGTTCTAGGTTTTTCGTTGCCTTAGGGCAACTTTGGTCTGTTTTGATCCCTCAATGCGGTGCAGTAGGTGGAAGCATGACATCAATCAGCAAAGATGGCGCATTTTGTAGTAGAAGAGGGAGAGAGTGCCTGTACCACTTATAGAGGTGAACCGCCAAACGGATGGTCCACGACTAATTAGCAGAAAGCGTTGGAAACCCTTCTGGGGCGATATCTCAGGAGAGGAACCAGAGTTGCAAAAAATAAAATGTACTGTTTGATCCCCCATTAAATTGCACGTGTGAAAGTACATTGCGTTGATATGGAAAAAAATACGCTGAGACTTCCTTTAAAAAACTGAAAATAAAGTTCATTATTCAAAGCAAACCAGGATTCAAAAATGACAAAAAATATACAAATACATTAGTGGTAGGCATTAAATGTCAAAAGAGAACAATCACCTTTATACAGTACACACCCATACCACAACACTTTCCATCACTTGATGTTACGGGTTCTGTCCCCATTGGGGATAACAATTTTTAAATTCCCCTATTAGCATGTTTTTGGAATGCGAGAGGAAACCCACACAAACATGGGGAGAAGATAAAAACTCCAGGCAGATGTTGTCCTTAGTCAGATCTGAACCTAGGCCCCCAGCACAGCACGGTAAGAGTGCTAATCACTGAGCCACCATGCTGGGGTCACAAAATGTGAGGCATCATTCCCAACAACTTACAGGACATTTTTGAGTCAAGATCCAACCCTTCCAAAAACTACTATGGATCATTTGAATATTATGCTCCCTTAGGAAATTGTGTCAAATTAAATTTATTTCCTATGTCCCCTGCCAATATTCTAACCCTATTGGCAATAAAGAACATTCTTACAATAAGACAGTTTGATAAATAACCCCCAATGTCACAGAGGAAGCAGGGGGACATAATCTTCACTTTATCGACTCCTGCTTACATAAGAGCCAATGGCTATGAAGTCTATTACTTGGGACAATCCTATAAAAATTAAGTGGTTAGGAGGAATGCTCTGGTCCCCAAGTTCTCAAACTGTGGTACATGTACCGCAGAGGGTCCACAGTATGTCTTCCTGGGGTACACATACTGTCCTCATGCGGTGTATTTTTAACCCTTTCCAATCCGCTGTCTGACCTGTAAAGACATTATGATTTAAGGTTGTAGAGCTCCAATGTTGGAAGACATCCGTCAGGGTTCCCTTACTGTATATTGCCAGCCTCTCTGCTGTCAGAGCCTATCCAACATGTCACCTCATGCAGTACTGGCTTTAGCCAGCAGATTGCGCCGTTGTATAAACAGCAGAAAAAGTGTAAGCCCCCTAGGAAAACCAGGATACAAATTGGATTGGAAAGGGTTAATACCCTTCTGGGTAATTTGATGCAATTTATTTCACTAAGGTTTACTTAGTGTAAAAAGGATTAAGAAAAATTGGTCTAGTCCATACAGCAGGTATATGAAATGGAATGTGTGTCTATATGGACGCAGCCTTAAAAAAAAAATCCGAAGCAACCTTGATTATCTCATTAGTTGCCTGTACCACCTGCCAGTAACATGTCAGCAAATAATGCCACTACCTTCGTCTTGTCGTTTCAGGAGAGTCAGCAGGAGCCACGCCACGCGCCACTGAGGCCAGGAACTCCTGGCGTTTCTGCTGTACGAGACATGCCGCCCGAATGATCTTGTGGCGGGGGGTGCGCAAGTAAGGCCTGTTCACCTTCTGGGCCAGATCTTCAGTCACCATTTCAAGGTCTGTCTGCAAAGTGCAAAAACAGTTGTTTTTTGTTAATTTTATTAAGCAGAGAAAGAAATATTGTGCCCCTCCCGGTCATCATCAGCCGATGTAAATAAAAAATAAAATGTTATCATCCTCTGGCAGCAAGAAGAGATATTGAAAACAGTGAGGAACTTATTAAAAAAAGTAGAGTAGAAAATTGCGCAATTTTTCAGTAAACAAAAATGGTATAAACAGATAATCTCCAAAGTTCCTCAACTTATTACATGAAAAACCTTTCCGCGCAAGCGCACCATAGCTGCGCGTGCGCTGAGCAGCTATGGTGCGCTTGCGCGGAAAGGTTTTTTTAGGAGATATAAATAATGTATTGTCTTGTTTAACTACAAGACGTACTCTTCCATAGTAAATAAATATATAACCGAATCAGAACTGGTTACGGTACTATTGGAAGATTACTAAAAAGTCCAGCTATCCTAATTTTATCAATGTGAATAACCCCCAGCACGTAAGCTACATTCCAGTCATAAGTGTACATATACAATTAAAGCTCCCCCTTTTCTTGATTCATACGGCTGACATCGAGTTTAGGCCGCCTATTATAATATGCTATTATATAAAACTATCTAAGTGGCTACATAATATCTATATTAAAGGGGTTGTCCCGCGAAAGAAAGTGGGGTTCAGCACTTCTGTATGGCCATATTAATGCACTTTGTAATATACATTGTGCATTAATTATGAGCCATACAGAAGTTATACACTTACCTGTTTCGTTGCTAGCGTCCCCGTCGCCATGGTGCCGTCTAATTTCAGCGTCTAATTGCCCGATTAGACGCGCTTGTGCAGTCCGGTCTTCTCCCTGGTGAATGGGGCCGCTCGTGCCGGAGAGCTGGTCCTCGTAGCTCTGCCCCGTCACGTGTGCCGATTCCAGCCAATCAGGAGGCTGGAATCGGCAATGGACCGCACAGAGCCCACGGTGCACCATGGGAGAAGACCCGCGGAGCATCGTGGGTGAAGATCCCAGCGGCCATCTTGCTAAGGTAAGAAAGAAGTCGCCGCAGAGCGGGGATTCGGGTAAGTACTAAACTGTTTTGTTTTTTTTTAACCCATCCCTTGTGTTTGTCTCGCGCCGAACGGGGGGCCTATTGAAAAAAAAAAAAAAAACGTTTCGGCGCGGGACAACCCCTTTAAGTAAGAGTCAGCAGCATAAGGAAGACATGGATTGTCCAGAATAGTGTCTCTGTATCAAATCACCGTGGGATGTATGGAGAGTGTGATAAATGACAGGAGATCAATCATGATCACTTTGATCTCTCCATTCCCTGCATATGTTAATGTGATGAACACCTAATACTCTGTATAAAGAGTCAGATAGAACAAAACCAAATAATCTACAAATATCTTATAATCTGTCGTTCCTATACACGTTTGCAATAACCGTAGGGAGGAACAAGATTTATGTAAATGAGTAATGACAAACAGAGACACAAGGGTTTATTATTCTTATTCCTCACTTACATTTGTACACGTACAGTAGAGCCTGGGAAGGAGATAGCCAGAGCATATTGTGGTCTCACTAGTGCTATGTCTATGTGTTTTATGCTGGTTTGTATCCAAGTGGTGGTCTTTACTAGTATCTTATTTTTTAAAAATAAATATTAAAAGTTATGTTTTAGATATAATAGACATTATTCAGCAAGGTTCTCTACAGTGAACTATACACAGTGGTAAGGACCTATCTGTCTCTGTGATTCCGCAAAAATCCGTCCAAACGTCCGAAAACGAGCAATAATCGTTACATGTGAACGTGGGCATCGTGCAGTTTTCGTTTGAACGATGCATTTTAGATCCCATAAAATCCATCGCTCAGCCGCTGAGAGACTGAGCAACTACATTTCATTTGAATACATTTCCCTTATCTTTCAAAAGACTGCAGGATGTTCTTCCCCTGGCATGTTTATACTAGCCACCAGAACAATGGCATGTGGTGGCAGCTGTTTACACAGCTGAGGGTGTGTTTAAACATAGGCTGGGCCCTGCAAATAACTCCTGCAGGTTCTTTTACATGCAAATGATGATAAAGAGTTAATGGCCATTAACCCTTACCAATCCACTGTCTGATGTCTAAAGACATTTTGACTGACAGCTTCCGATGGCAGAAAGAGAAAGCCCCCTAGGAAACCATGAATCCAAAATTGGATTGCAAAGGGTTAACACTTTATGCAAATAGATCACTAGATCATTCAATCTTCTGGCTGTTTGAAAGATTATCTTTGCGTGTAAAAGGGCCCTAACATAAAGACCTCATATCTACTAGATTACTTGGTTTCTCTTGCTGAGAACAATCACATAGAACTTTTTGTAACTGGCTAATAAGTAAAGGCCCTTTTACAGGCAACGATTATCGCTCATTTGTTTAAATGGACGAAAATTAGCAATAATCGTTACATGTAAACGCGGGCAGTCGTGTATTATTCGTTCAATTATCGTTAGCTAAGGTTTTTAGGCTGGCAGAAAAACCATTGTTTGTTCCCAGGAAATTCTTTCAGTTTGAATGCAGTTCAGTTCATTCAGTCTTTCCAGCAGCCAGTGATGGATTTGTCCTGCTTTGCATATTCAATTAGTGCAGTTTTTACTCAGCCTAGAGAAGAACAATGAAATGTGTCTGCCAGATGTTTGCTCAGCTGGGCGAAGTGTATATGCAAAAACAATTGCCTAAACACACACCCAGCTGAGCAAACAACTCCTGGTGGAAAACACTGATAATTAATTAAACTAATGGAGTGATTATCTGTGCATGTAATTTTATGCAAAACCATCGCTAAATATTTCAGCTTTAGATAGATTGATACGGATTAAAGGGCTATGCTATGTAGAGTAGATGATATTTAGACTTTTTACCATCATGTTCTACTAGGTAAAGTACTAGGGGGTGGGCCTTCTAGAGAGGTTTAGAATATATAGGATGTTAGGATATATGTATAGGTTCCAAGCGACATTCTAGATTTTCCTTCTCAGTGAATATTTTGAAGCTCTGCTTACAATGCAAATTTAGATTACAATGACTATGGCAGCTTTTCCTTTTACTTGGCACAGAATATCACCAGCAACATAAAGAAATACCCCCCCCCCCCCAACCCGATAGCTATGTAACATATCATCCATTGTAATCAATGCAAATTGTTCACCTGCATTAGCTCAAAAATCTCCTTTTTTGTGCTTTTGGGCTCCAGGAAAAAACCATAAGGATAAGAACACTTGAGGATGCGCCTGGTCTTGAGTAGCTCTTGTACAGCATCTTCAATAAACGTGGTGTCTGGGCAGCCTCCTTCAGCTATTAGGAAAGGCAGACAGACCAATGAGTCAGACGATGCAGAGCGCACAGGAGACATGTCTATAAAACACTGCTCACACTGGATTTAACAACAGCTGTAGACCCGTAATATAAAACTATAAAGGCACCTGTGTAACACCGAAATACCACAATACTTAAGGCCCATTTAGACTCAACGATTCTCGCTCAAAAACCGCTCAAAGCTGCCTTTGAGCGAGAAGCGTCGGGTCCAACTGCGTTTCCGTGCACGAGTCGTTCCTCGCTCAATTCTAGTTTTCTTGAATTGAGCGATTAATCCTTATCAGCGGTGCAGGCTGTTGTCAAAGTCGGCAGCGCTGATAAGATTCTTACAGCCTGTGTCCTCTGCTGGTGGTTAACAGCAGGACGTTGGCTGTAATCACAGAGAACAATGCAGCTGTTTGCTTATGCAAAACAGCTGCATTGTTCGCTGATTGATAGAGGCAGTGTCCCACTCTGTCTACATAGCTCTTTAGTAGCGACTTAGCTACTATAGACTATGCAAAGATGATCGCTCAAAACTGTCACTCAAACTGTCGTTTGAGCAACTTTTGAGCGATCATTTGTCAGTGTAAATGGGATATTACCGTCGTGCGTCTACTGGGTGTTATCTTTGCATGCTGCCTATCTCAACAGTAACTTGACAAATGAGCTGCCACCACGTAACAGATCAATGCCATGAAGGGAATGTGATCAGACCCAAAAGGTGCACATTGAAGGGGTTGTCCAGGATTAGAAAAACATGATCACTTTCTTGCAGAAAATTGCGCCACACCTGCCCACAGGTTGTGTGTGGTATTGCAGGTCAGCACCATAATGCTGGGCTCACACAGGCAGGTCAGATTCCGCATGCGAGAGGACCGTAGCGGATTCCGGCTGGGAGCTCGGCCATTGACCCCACGTACCTTATTTTCTTGTATTGCAGATGACAGCGGGGTTGGCTGTTGGCCATGTGCAGCACAGTTTTTTGTTTTTTTTTAATTGTTTGTGTTTCCCGCAACGTCACTTAGCGATGATGTGTGTACCTGCGGCGCATATGCAATGTTAATTGCGTATGGGTCGTGGGTCGGACGGCTTCCGTTGACTTCAACGGAGGCCGTCCGTGCGAAATCTGCAGCAAAATAGAGCATGCTGCGATTTTTTTCTTCCACTTGCAGAATACGCAATTTGTATGCACGAGTGAAAAAGTGATTTTACGAGCTTTTCAATGCCCATGTTCTGCCGCAGATCCTCTGCACGGACGCCACATGTGTGAGCTCAGCCGTAATTGCAATGGAGCAGAGCTATTAACCCTTTCCAATCCACTGTCTGACGCCTGAAGACATTCTGATTGAAGGCTGTACAGCTCCGATGTCGGAAGACGTCCAGCAGGGTATTATTACTGTATAATTCTGTCCGCTCTGTTGTCGGGGGCCTCTTCAGCATGTCCCATACCGCAGTACTGGCTCTAGCCAGCAGATGGCGCCATTGTATAATGGCAAAAAGAGAAAGCCCCCTAGGAAACCCTGAATCCAAAATTGGATTGCAAAGGGTTAAACCAGACACAAACAAACAGCTGTGGAGCGGTTTCTGGAGGTAAGCAATCATGATTTTCTAATCCTGGATAAACCCTTAATTAGTGTGAACCCTACCCACAAGGATGCAAAAACGTGACAAACATGGCACAGAACGGGGAGCAATGCTGTTGTCACCAGTGAATGCTAGCCAAGGTTTTCCAAGTTTTCAGACCATTCAAGAGGCATCTATGGCAAACTATGTGCAACAGATATGGATGCAAAAGTCCTTAATAGGGTTGACCCAAAAAGTACAACCCTTATACATATGCTCTACGGACGTTATGAAGAGGGTCCCCTATTTTGACCAAGAATACACAACGACTGCAAAAGTAACTGTGACTCTTGTCGACTCTTTCACTGGTGATTGATGCCTCCAGCTCCGCATGTGCCTATTCTGGAAGTGCGGTGCGCACAGAGTCTTGAACGCACAGCATCTCCAGCTTAAGGGAAGGTTCTCTAAAAGGGTGCGATGTTTAGTCACCTACTGCAGCACTGGATGGTGGTTTCTGGCACTGCAAGCTGCCTCCCAGGTCTGAGAACCAACCCTTCATCCAAACGTATCATTCACATGCACTAGCACTGGAGTGAGGAAGAGGGGGAAGCATAAATACGTAGACTTTCTGTCTTTGAATTATCCCCGATAGTCCACCATATTTTATAGAATATAAGCGTAATAAACTCTGGCGCCTAAGATCCAGAGGGCAACCTAATAAAAGTAAACTAATGAAAGGAAACCTATCGCCAGGAGATGGAGAGGTCTGCTGCCAAGTCGGGCTGGTGTCATACTGCCTGAAGCTGGTGAGCAGCTGCCATGTAACTCTGTGTAGATACATAGATAACCCGCTTCCTAACGTCACTATCCACGCATGGGTATTGTTGATCTGCTGCCAAAAACAAATTGTGCTACAAGACTCTAATTAAACTATGTGGAATCTCAACAAGAACGTGAGAGCATAATGCACTGTATGCTGGAAATAGTTCTCTGTACTCCGTAGATATCTCTGTTCGGGGCACAGGTGGGAAATAATTAAAACAATGAAAAAATTAGGAAATTCACCCACTTTTCTGACCATTTTTAACCTAAAGTGGGCTACTTGTTGGGTGGACTATAAAATTAAATATTAGCAGCAAAAAATAAATAAAAAATGAAAATCACAGGTAAACTAAGGGGAAAAAAAAAATCACGTTGCAGCGTTCCAAAAAGGTGACATTTTGCTCTGGTACTCCCAGTCATGAAAGGGTTAGTCAAATCCATCAGCTCTAGAGATGAGCGAGCCTACTCGGCCACGCCCCTTTTTCGCCCGAGTACCGCGATTTTCGAGTACTTCCGTACTCGGGCGAAAAGATTCGGTGGGCCCTGTGGGTGAGTGGGGGGTTGCAGCGGGGAGTGGGGGGGGGTGGGGGGGGTGGAGAGAGAGAGGGCTCCCCCCTGTTCCCCGCTGCTACCCCCCGCGCCCCGAATCTTTGCACCTGAGTACTGAAGTACTCGAAAATCGCGGTGCTCGATCGAGTAATTACTCGAAACGAGTAGGTTCGCTCATCTCTAATCAGCTCCCATCTGCTACTGCTATTTAAAATGGTATTCCGATAAGAAAGGTATCCCCTATCTTTGATCTAACCATCTGGGAACCCCACTGATCTCCAGAACTGGGGTCTAGTGCATCCCCAAAAGAATGGCGCGCTGGTAGAGCATACACACCGCCGCTCCCATTCATTTCAGTGGGACTGTTGGAGAGAACTGAGTGCTTGAACTTGGCTATCTACGGCAGTTCTACTGAAATAAATGGAGTAACTGTGTGCTTGTGTGACCACCCCTACATTCAGAGGGGTATATGGGACCCCCGCCTTGCTGATCGTTGGGGGTCCCAGTGGTCACACCCCCATATAGTTATCGCCTACTCTGTGTATAGGGGATAATTTCATATTAGTGGAATACCTAAACAATGGCGACTTACCTTCGCTAAGAGCTCTGCTCAGCTGCTCCATCTTTTCTTTGGCGGTTTTTAGAAGACGTTGTTCTAGCTGGAAAGAAGGGGAGGCAAAATGTTGTTAAACGGGAAGTACCAAAATTGTAGGTTATACCCTATTCACAAGAAAGGGGATAACTTGCTGATTGGTGGGGGTCTCAGCGCAGAGACCCCTGCTGATCTCAAGAAAAGGAGTCTAATGTCCCCCTCTGCCTGTCCCTGCGGGCGTCCCTTTTCCCCCCAGATTGACACCAGAGTGAATGGAGCTCTGGCTGAGTATAGACCGCCGGTGCTCCATTAATTTCAATGGGGTTGACGTAAATACCCAAGTGCTTGCCGCTCAGCTATCTCCACAGTCCCATTGAAAGGGAGTGAAGCATTAGCGAGCGTGTGCGACCAGCGCTCCCATTCAGTCTTCTGCGGTAACTCTGCAGTGAGGAGGACAGAGAATACCGGAACCATTCTCAAGATCAGTGGGGGGCTCAGTCTTCCACCAATCAGCAAGTTATCCCCTATCCTGTGGATTGGGGATAACTTGTGATCTCGGCATATTATGCTGAACGCTGGGTATTTACACATAAATTATGAGTATTTATATGCCAATTATGTGATCTTAGTGCCAGGGGAGCGAGATAGTGAGATGAGGATGTTCAAAGGGGAAAGGAGGCGGCCGTACGGGATACTAGACGTTGGGAGTAGTGCTCTGCAACATTCGGTCCGCCTTTCTTCTTTAAGGGTAGACAAAGTAGAATTCAAATCTTAAAGTCATGAATGACTGTAAAAGTGACCTACTTGATTTGGCGGACTCAAAAGGCACTGGACAATCCGTGAAGTACCGATATGAAAAGCCAGTACTGATAAGTATTACATGAAGTCCTTTCAAAGAAATGCGAGGCTATGTAATAAATGGTTATGTTGGGTCTGCCAGGGCCAGCAGCAGGTGGTGAATACTTTACCCCTAACAAGAGCCATATGGAATAAAGTGGCATTACCTGATAGCTGTGTTCATGGTTCTTAAATCTTGTATAATAGTGCATAAATCTGTCCAATTCCTGAAATCTTTTGTGTTTCTTTTCCGCCTAAAATTAAAAAAAAAACAAGATATAAAGATAACAATGTGGGTTGGACCTCATCACGTCAGATACTTCATCTGTTACACAAAGAAGCTCTGCAGCAGCCGATGGCACATGCTGCTACATCACAACCCGGTAGACCAGCTACAGTGCTATATGGACCCATCAGTGGCACCATGTGCTATGCAAGATGATATGAGTGGGTTGGTTACAAAGATGTACACTTTCCTCCCAAAAGCAATTGGACACTTGAGCAAGAATCAAAAGTAGTATTTATTTACATAGGTTAATACTTAGTGGGGCTCGTTTGGCTCTAATGACATCAGATACTCTCCATGGCACATTTTCTACCAACGTCTGATGCAATTCAGCTGATATTTCCCTCCATTCATCCTGCAAATGTCTGGTGAGAAAATGGATGTGGCTCATATTTACTGACCAGACTTTCCAGTTTGTCCCAAAGATGTTCACTAGCGTTCAGGTTGGGACTCAGTCCAATCATGTGATATCCATATCCTTAAATCAATGTAAAACAATGTGGTCTTGATGGAAATCTGGCTGACCATTCCCAGAGTATTGCCACATTGTCAGCGGCACATTATTGTCTAGAATGAGAAGGTACACCTCCGTGTTCATGGTTCTTGCCACTGCAACCAACTGTCCAAGAAATGCCACATAAAACATCCTCATACCATAATAGAATCTCTGCCATACTTAACTGTTGGCACAATATAAGGCAAAAGGTGTTCCCCAGGCTGGTTCATCGGATGTGAAGATGGAGCAGGGGGATTCGTCGCTCCACAGAACATTCTTCCATCGCTCAACTGTCCAACGAGACTCCTTGCACCATTGTAGATGGGCCAATGCACTGAGCTTCGAGACAGACTGCTTGTGTGCAGCGGCAAAACCCATATATCCAATAGCATGGAGTTCCTGTCACAAAAGGTCTGCTTTTTACGCATGGTTTACCGCTAGAGATGAGCGAGTCTACTCGCTAAGGCACATTACTCGAGCGAGTAGTGCCTTAGCAGAGTATCTCCCCGCTCGTCTCTAAAGATTCGGGGGCCGGCGCGGGTGACAGGTGAGTTGCGGTGGGGAGCGGGGGGGAGAGAGGGAGAGAGAGATCTCCCCTCCGTTCCTCCCTGCTCTCCCCCGCCGCTCCCCGCCCCCGAATCTTTAGAGACGAGCAGGGAGATACTCGGCTAAGGCACTACTCGCTCGAGTAATGTGCCTTAGCGAGTATACTCGCACATCTCTACTTAACGCACATGACATGCTAATGAGACACAATCCAGCTGGAATCATCTTCCCCAATTTTTAGCTAGGACCTTGGTGCTCTTGTATGGACTTTGAGACCTTTATGGCAAGATGGTAATGCTATTGGTGTTGTAATTGGTTTGAACCCCACAAATACATTTCAAAAATTGAGTAATCCATCCAAGAAAAAACAATGAGAGAAGGAATTTTTGGAATTGGGAGAAAAATATTTAGTGGGGCCGATTCTTTACCATCATGGCCCGCTGTATATATAAGATGCATGGCTCCTCCAAGAGCTTATTATACATTTGGCAAAGCAGAAATCTCAGGAGATTGTGCGTCTCGGGCAGCGCGGCAGACAATAGACCTGTGACCATAATACCAGATTACTAGTTTGTCTCGGCAGTGGAATGTGAACACACAGCAAGGGCAGAGCGGCCGGGCCTGTAATTACTACTGTGTCACAATTCAAGTTGGCACCGGCTTAAGAAATATGAAGCCGCTTTTGAAGTGCAGACGAACATCTAGTTCTTGAGCAACAATATAAGACACAAATGGTCTCAATGTTAATCATGGAGACATAGGTCTGCAGGGGAGCTGCAAACACAAAACGATACAAGATTGTCTAATTAAGAACATAAACGGAGTCGCTTCATTCTGGAAGCATTAGAACAAATAAGAAAGGGAGCATGGCCTTTAGGGTGCTATTACACAAGCGATAGCGGCTGCTACTAGTGCTCACATTTTCACGACAATTGCTAGGCGCACCTGCATGCTGTTAACACTCGTGTAATAGCGCTAATTGCCAGGCTACAACTCAATACAACAAACGATGAAAAGTCAGCTCATTCATCTTCTAATGACCCCTGACTCGTACAGCTGGAGATGCTCCAGAAGTGCATGGAAACCCAGTGGACTGATAGGTCAGGAACAACTCTGAGGGTACAGCATACAAATCCAGCACCTTCCGTTATATAGAACTAGCTGATATACCTGTCCTCACCTGCGTTAATTTGATACAGGTGTTTACGTGTTGTTTGCACAGAACATTTTATGAAGTCAAGGTTACTTTGGAGTAACCGAAGACTAAAATATGTATACACATAGAGGAGCGTTAGATTCTCCTCAGGCTGCATGTACTGATGTCCCTCTGCAGAATGTGGCACCACTCCCACTCTTCTCATTTAGGACCTAAAGAATGCTCGCACCAAATTTCACGCTTGCACGACACAGAGAAGTTACATTACATAGGGGTGCACTTACTTTTACAATTAGCATTGAATAATCGAGTTGTGACCCCTTTAATTTTCCTATTTAGGACCTGAAGAATGCTCCTGCCAAATTTCACGTTGGTAAGACATCGGTAAGTTAGAGAGTTAGATTTAGTACATTACACAGGGGGGCGCCGATACTTCTGCGCTTAGCATTGAATTTTCGAGTTGTGACCCCCTTTACTTTTCTTATTTAGGTCCTAAAGAATGTTCCTGACAAATTTCATGTTTGTACGACATCGGGAAGTTAGAGAATTAATGGCCAGTCAGTCAGGGCTCACACACACACACACACACACACACACACACACACACACACCCCTTTATGACACAACATAGTGTAGGCGCTGTGTGGTATGAGCCATCTGACTGTTTTTATGGATTGGATTAAATTAATAAAAAAAAGTTTTTTAAATTTATTTTTATAAAGATGGTTCTGGATTTTTATGCTACGGTATTTGCAGAGAACAGAACCCATTGATTTCAGTGAGTTTGTTCACATTTCAGTAGTTTGCATTCAAATTTCGGTTGCACAAAAAAATAAAATAAACAAGAGACCATGTTCTATTTTTCGGCATATTTGCGCACCAAAAAAGTCAACGGGGTCCGCAACTACATGTGCAATACGCAAGGAGATGTGTGAAACACTGCGTAATTGCGCTGGAAAACAAACATTTGGAACAGCGGATGTTTCATTTACCAAGAACACTGTAAATAGTAAGCTGCGTTGTGATTGGTTGCTGTGCGCAACAAAGACAGTTTTTATTTTAGACCGTTTTATCAATCTCCCTCATGTGGATCCAAATCACCAAATACACTAAGGGGATTGGCAAGGAACTCAACAAAATAGCCGCCATCAATGCAGTCTGTGAAAATGCAGCCTACGACAGGAGAATAGATCTCTAGACTGAAGCGAGTAGGGCCAGAGCCAAAGGCCTCATGTCCACGAGCGGATCAGATTCTGCATGTGGACTTCTACAGGAGGAGACCTGCAGAAACCATTTGCGGGAAACCGCGGATGTAATGGTTTTTCGGCGCGTTTTTTTGACTCGGAATTTGCAGTGAAATTTTCGGCTGGCAGCATTTCCGCTACGTGTAAACATACTCTAAAAAGGGTTGTGCCAAGTTTTTAACATATCCCCATTCTTATGATGGGCAAGGGGTCCCACTGGTTGTACCACCACCATACAGATACTCCTCCCCCATGTGGTGGTACATACTGGGAACAGCCACATGTATACTCAGAGAAGGGGGTAGAGAGGTTTGACCACATATATACTGGAGAGGGGAAGAGAAGGAAATTCGGCCATTTGTATACTGCTGGGTAGAGGCGATTTGAGTGTTGTTGAACTGCACAATGTGATTAAACCTTGTTTGAGAGGGATGGTAAAGCTCTGGATGCGATTATACTGCAATGGGGGAATGTTTTAAGCCAATTTTTGTAAAAATAAACAAACTTGGTAGGGGTGCCACAAGGTAAAATTTTTTCAAGGGGTGCCCCAAGGCTAAAAAGGTTAGGAAACATTGCTCTAGATGCTGTTAGGTAAAGGTAAAGTCCCCTGGTGCAAGCAACGAGTCATGACTGACTTCTAGGGTGCCGTCACCATGTGACGTTTTCTAGGCAGGCTGTTTTTGAGAGGTGGTTTGCCATCGCCTTCCTCGGTTATATTTACCCCCCAGCAAGCTGGGTACTCATTTTACCGACTTCGGAAAGTTGAGTCAGCCTTGAGCCTGCCACCTGAACCATGTGGGGATTAAACCTGCAACCTTCAGGTTGTGAGCAAGAGCTTAGGACTGTATTTCTGCTGCCTCAACACTCCACGTCACACGAGGCTCTTCTAGATGCTGTTATGTAATGGCAATTACTCTATGGACACTGCTACAGCTGGCATAGTTTCATAGCTAACGATCTGTGAGGCACAATGCTAAGGCAAATAAATAGGAAAGAAACTGCTGTGCCGTCAGTAGTCACATACATATTGGTGGTTTCTTCCATATAAATGCGTTCTCCTTAGTTATCGAGTGAGCCAAAACACCGGCACCATTATCCACCTTCACTTTATGATGGTCAAGGAACAACTAATGTAAGGTGAATTTATGGAAAGTGAAGGAATACTGTGTCCAAAAAACAATAGAGTCCTGGGGTGGTGGCTGGGATTCACCAGGTAATCTAGGATTAGGAACACCACCCCCGGTGGTCATGTAAACTCTGGAGGACCACATAGGTCTCCCAAATACACGCTTCAGTTTCTTCATATAGCAGAAAGTAACGGACTCACCTCCGCTGTCATTTCTTTAGACTGCTCCTCCACCTGATTTATGACCTCGTAACGCGTGCAGCGGTAATAGCCCCCTGTGGAAGAGCTGTGTTTTTTCCACTCCTCCAGGCAAATCCAGCAGAAGTCGTACTTGCACTGTTAAAAAAAACACACATTAAAAAACAACAAAACCAAAATGTGAATTTTTGGTGAAATTTTTTATGCCTTTGATCTAACACTATAAGGGTGCGTTCACACAGGCAAGCAGTAGCGATATGGCCAGAACTCACACATGTTAACGCATTTATTTTAATAGGTTTCTTCACATGAGATTTTTTTTGCTCGCAGTAAGGCTGGATTCAGACGACCGTATATCGATCGGTTTTCACGCCCAGCCGATATACGTCGTCTCTCTCTACGGCGGGGGTGAGGAGCCTGGAAGAGCCAGGAGCAGTGCTCTGAGCTACCGCCCCCCCCCCCCCTCTGCCTCCTCTCTGCCCCGGGACTTAGCCCCGCCCCCGTCCCACCTCCTTTTGTTGCAAATAGTGCAGAGGGGCGGAGAGGGGGTGGAGAGGAGGCGAGAGCTCAGTTCCTGCTCCTGGCTCTTCCATCTCCCCCCCCCCCTCCCCTGCAGATGAGGACACCGTATATCGGCTCGGCGTGAAAACCGAGCCGATATACGTTCGTGTGAATCCAGCCTAATGCTGCGAGATTGAAAAATTGCTGCATGCCCAATTTTGGGTGATTTCCCATAAGAGATCGACCATTATTTACTATGGAATCTTTAATAAAATAATGTAAAATCACATCACACTTGCATGCTGCTCTATTTCTATGCGAGAGCAATGGGATTTTCACCATTGAAATCTAAATGGGAAAAGCCATCGTGCGCCCATCCAGAATCACAAATCTACAAGCGGAACATCAGTCCAAGTTTTTCGGACCAATATCGCACTCGCCCGTGTGAATGCACCCTTAGGCCTTAGTCACACGGGCGTTTTTTCACGCGATTTGCGCATCGCATGACGGATGCGCATGCGCAAATCGCGTGACCGGCGCCGAAAAATCGCCCCAAAAATCGCCCGAAAATCTGCTCCTAGCCGCGTTTCATTAGAAACGGGCCGGAGCTGTCCAGCGCATTGCATTCAATGGAGACGGCAATACAGCGGCTCCATTGAATGCAAGCGCTGCGGGCGAGTGTGGGATGAATTGTCGGGAAGGGGTTAAATATATAACCCCCTTCCCAACAATGCATCCTGAAAAGTGAAAAAATAAAAAAAATGTATGTACTTACCTGCTCCCGGCAGCTGGAGATCCCGGCGGCCGGCCGGCAGTGGGTATGAAGGGGGTGTGACTCAGGCTTGCCCCTGATTGGCTCAGCGCTGAGCCAATCAGAAGCAAGTCTCTGTCACACCCATTCATGAATTCATGAATGGGTGTGACTGAGATCAGCCTCTGATTGGCTCAGGCTGAGCCAATCAGGGGCAAGCCTGAGTCACACCCCCTTCACACCCACTGCAGGACGGCCGCGGGGATCTCAGGCTGCCGGGAGCAGGTGAGTACATCCTTTTTTTTTATTTTTTCACTTTTCAGGATGCATTGCAGGAAAGGGGTTATATATTTAACCCCTTCCCGACAATTAACCCCGCGCACGCCGGCAGCCCATTGCTTTCAATGGAGCGGCTGTATTGCCGCTCCATTGAATTCAATGGGCAAACATCGTTCTTCTCTGCCACAGCGGTTCCAGCTGTGGCAGAGAAGAATGATTTGTCTTCTATATGTTCTCATTGGGGTCGGCGCTGCTGCCGCCGGCCCCATTGAGCGCATATAGAGAAGAGAACAGGAATCGCAGATCGCAGATAGGTGCGATCTGCGATTTCTGTTCTCTAATTTATCGGACGAGCGCATAAAAAGCGCTCATGTGTCCGATACCATTGCAAAGCAATGGTTTTAAAAAATCGCCGGACGCATGCGCATGCGCAAATCGCGGCAATAAACGCCCGTGTGACTGAGCCCTTAGACCACTTTCACATGGGCTACAAAAGCAAGTGATCTTTCCTTCGATGAGACCGAGCTACAAAACACACGTTTGAGAACCCCATGCTTTTCAATGGGTTACTTTACAGTAGCGATTTTTTTTTACTGATGCTAAGTTGCGAGAAAAAAAAATTGCGGCATTCTGCGACGCGCGATTTCTTATCTCGCACCTTTCTCTATGGAGCTGGTGTATCGCATCGCACGAACTTGCGATTTTCATGCAATGTGATGCGATTTTAACATTTACTTTCTCTATATAAAATCGCAAGATTTTATTGCGGCCAGCAGCGATGCGAGTATATTCTCAAGAAAAAGCATCGCTGACGCTACAAAATCGTGGGATTAAAGCTGCGATATCACCGCGATTTTGCAGCTGCAATATCCCTGTCACTCGTGTGAAAGAGGTCTCAGGAAGCTGCTAAATTCATAGGGCAGGTTGTGGCGCACTTATGGGGGCACCTGCGGCTGGACACACCATTAGACCCAAGACAAGACCTGCCTATTGAAATCATTGGTGGTGCTAAATGTTGTCAAATACGAAAAACGAATGACGTATGGAAGCCAAAAATGGACGTAGGGACTGCAGACTGACGTGATATAGAACGCCACACTGATGATTGCTCTTGTATATCACTGCCCACTACCGGAGGTGCCTATATTTGATATCTAACCCTCTCTAGCCAACGTTGGGACCAGTAGAAGTTGTAGGTTTCTAGAAATGATCAGCTGATCGCTGTAGTGACAAGTTTAATGCCTTTAAAGGGGTTGTCCCGCGCCGAAACGGGTTTTTTTTTTTTCAACAGCCCCCCCGTTCGGCGCGAGACAAACCCGATGCAGGGACTTTAAAAAAAAACGCACAGCGCTTACCTGAATCCCCGCGCTCCGGTGACTTCTTACTTACCTGGTGAAGATGGCCGCCGGGATCTTCTCCCTCGGTGGACCGCAGGGCTTCTGTGCGGTCCATTGCCGATTCCAGCCTCCTGATTGGCTGGAATCGGCACGTGACGGGGCGGAGCTACACGGAGCCGCTCTCCGGCACGAGCGGCCCCATTCAGAAAAGAAGAAGACCGAACTGCGCAAGCGCGTCTAATCCGGCGATTAGACGCTGAAAATTAGACGGCACCATGGAGACGGGGACGCTAGCAACGGAGCAGGTAAGTGAATAACTTCTGTATGGCTCATAATTAATGCACAATGTACATTACAAAGTGCATTAATATGGCCATACAGAAGTGTATAGACCCACTTGCTTTCGCGGGACAACCCCTTTAACATCCCCTTCCTCCATGGAAACACATTTGAGTAAAGTCCATTCATGGCAAAAACATGTAATAGGCACTCTCCAGCAACCACATAGTCTCACTGTAGTACAAGAGCCTGCCTAAGGCCTCATGTCCTGGGGCAAAATCGGATTCCTCATTTGGAAGCGGAATGTGCCCCTGCCCACGGCCGAAGACACTGCTTACCCGTCCGGGTCTTCTGCGTGCCTGTCAGGGTCTTCTATTTTCTTCACTGCAGATGTGTGCGGAAGGGCCGGCCGGGGAGCCGCCGCACATGTGCAGTGGAGTCTTTTTTTGTGTGTGTGTGTGTGTGTGTGTGTGTGCGCCAGCTGCGGATCGGACCGCGCAGGAACCGTACTGAAATGGGTCATGCTGCGATTTGTTTGCCGGACGAAAAAGTCTGCAAACAAATCTGCATGCTTTAGTTCATGTGCGGACTCCCATGCTTACCTATTTGCAGATCTTCCACGAATCAGACCCCCCGTGCACATTGGGCCTAATAGGGGGTGAAAATAAATATTACCCATACACCTCTGAAGTCGCTGAGAGGCCATTTCTCTTACCTTGGCACACTGCATATGGTTACAGCCCTCGTTCTTCTGGATCGGAGACTTGCAGTTAGCGCAAGGTTTAGAGTTTGTTAATAACCAAAGACAATTAGCAGCATCCTCAAAAGCTTCACTCACTCCGACCACTAGAGAGAAAGGCATAACAAGGCGGTCAACGGCAGCAAAGCAGAAAATGTAACTGCTCATCTTGGCACTTTATCGGATGGGATATCTAGAATATGCCCGGTGTAGTCTATAACCTCCTATCTAATCAGTGGGTCAGATTCTGCTTGGTTCCTACAACATGCTTTACACTGCAGCTTTGCTTGTTCAGCTGCGGTGTAGAAGTACAAGTTCAGCAGGAAGTCAGCAAAGGCAAGAGGTAATTTCTATTACGGCAAAAAAAAAAAAAAAGAATGACTGATTATAAACTGTCTTATATTATCCTACCAAAAGTAAATGGACACTTGAGCAAGAATCAGAAGTATTTACATATATTTATACTTAGCGGGGCTCCGTTGGCCCAAATGACGTCAGATACTCTTCGTGGCATGCTACTAACGTCTGATACACTTCAGGTGATATTTCCCTCCATTCATCCTGCAAACATCTGGCGAGTTCTCTCAAAGAAGATGGACACTGCTCATGTTTCCCCAGCCAACATTCCAGTTCGTGCTAAAGAGGTCCAGTAGGGATCAGGTCGGGACTCAGTGCAGCCAGTTCAATTGTTGAACATCCACATCTTCAAACCAACATAAATCAGCGTTGGATTTGCGACAAGGCGTGTTGTCTTGTTTAGAGTATTGCCACATTGTCAGCAGCATGTTATTCATTATGGTCTACTATGTCACGGTACACTTCTATATTCATGGTTTTTACCACTAGAACCAATGAACAGAGACCATGCCACTTAAAACTTTCCCACATCATAAGGGAACCTCCACCGTACTTAACTGTTAGCATAACACACTTGGGCAACAGGTGTTCCCTATCATCCTCCACATCCAGGTACATTTGATACGAAGATGGAGTAGTGCTACCGTGTTTCCCCGAAAATAAGACAGTGTCTTATATTAAT